>NC_092045.1:79093170-79446720 GCF_003086295.3 Arachis hypogaea | reverse complement strand
ACTCAACTTGAGGTTTCTAAAGGGTAATTATTTTCTCTATGTCCATGTTATGTATCCCATTCTGATGTGAGGTTGATTCCTTTTGGCATCAAATATAAGATTTAGACGTTTGGCACGAAGAATACATTCATATATGATTTCTTTTTAAAAAAAGTTGCAGATTGTGAATATTATTGTAATGATGGCTTTCGTGAGAGCCTCAAGAGCATTATCACCTCGTAATTGATTTGTTCCTTCCACAATGACAAACGATATTCTCCTTCTAAAATCCTTAGAGGTTATCATCAAACGATACCTTGAGCGATGGATGCCTGAAACATCCCAACTGGAACATGAAATGTTTATCATAAAAAATTTTTTGTACTTGAGTATCTATGAAATTAATTTACGATTAAAATTTTTGTTCATACGTATGTTTCAAATGATGAGTTGTAGGTCTTTGTGCCAATTTGCGAAGCAAGTCATTCATGGTATCTGATGGTCATAGATGTATCAAATGCAATTGTGTACTCTCTTGACTTGACCAAGGCACCTGATACAGTAGAAAGGAGAGAACACAACATACGAACCATAGTGAGTTTTGAAAATCTATTTTATAGTGAGAAACCATGAACGCAACACCTAATTCCCATATGAGATAAGATTGTAATTAGAGCTCTTTGTTAATTCATTTTTATTTTACCTTTCAGATGATTGCGCTATCACAGATTTTTATGCTAGACCACAATGCTGGAAGCTTCCACCTTGTTTCCCCTAACCCTATCACATGGGGCCTATTCAATATCCACAAAGAGTTCCTACTCTGGATGACAAGTATGAGAAAGTCAAGCTCATGAATGATTGTTTACAAAAGAATGATACCATTGCTAATGTGGAATAATTTAATGTGAAAATAAATGGCAGCTTTCAATCGACAACATGGATGTTATATTGGATGCAGCTGGCTGGCAAGTTCAACTTCACTGACATAGGGAACATGATAAGATATACACGTTTTGCTTTAAAGTTTCCAAAAAAGTTGTATTCTTTGTCCGATGTTTCATTTGATTTCCTAAATTTTGTGTGGATTTCATGAATAGACGATGCTGAATAAGGTGTGAATGAGGACAACTATAAATATCCGCTTCTCAATCAACGAGGTTCTAAACAAGGTTGACTTGAATATTGCAGCGGCATGGAGCACCATTTTGCACAACATCAAGTAGCAAACATGGATTATGTTTATTTAGCTTAGAATTGCAAAATGTTAATCAATTATGTAGGTCTGTCATGATATTATGGTGTAATACTAGTTGCTCTACTTATTTTAGTGTGGAGAATAGTTGTCTAAGCTACACCATCAGAGCATACAATCTACATTTTTCAGCTTTGGTACACTCTTTCAGAGTTATCTCTTTTGAACCATGTGTGGGATATAAGTCTTTAGGTTTCATTGTTGTTAAATCTATCTATGCATATGTATTTTGAATCATGAAGACCAATAGTGTTATTGGTATGTGGTATTAGGTAGTTTAATTATGGAAACTGTTTATGTTTTGCAAAATTTGACTCTTTAATTATGTTTAAAATAAACGTGATTTATCTTCCTTAACTATTCAGGACTAATATTTTTAAAGATAGTTTTTAATATAATAATTATATTAATAATATTTTGGTTTAAGTAATTATTAGTTCTTATCTTTACCAATTTTTTAATTAAGTTCTTAGAGTCTAACATTTTATAATAATTTTATTGTATTAGATAAAAAAATTAGTTAGATCCTTAGTAGTTGTCATCTTTTAGAAAATAGAGATCAACTATAAAATATTTTGTTTTTAACATATTTTATAATTCATCCAACGTTAAATATAAAAACAAATGTTAAAGAAAAGTTAAAAAGAACCTAATTAAAAATTTTTATCTAATATAGAAACTCAACATAATTACAAATTTTTAAATTATAAGGACTTAAATAAAAATTTGATGAAACTAGAAAAATTAATAGATTATTTAAATCTAATTTTTATAAAGTTTTTAAATTATGCAACTACAAATTAAAACACTAAAATAGTAATTTAAATAAAAACACATACTTTAAAAAGTTCTTTCAACTGTTTCGGATGATACGATAAAATTAAAGCTAACTTTAAAAAGCAAAAACACTTATGGATAAACAATATTGTGTCAAGTCTCAACCAATTTTTAATAAAGAACACCAATTTCATTTAAGTTCAAAAATTAATTATGAAAATGTATATCTAAACTAAAACTCTCATATTGATTATCAAAGACAAAGGATTGAGTAAAAAAATTCTAGCAAGGTCAAATTAATGAATTTAATGGGGATAAATAATTATTATTGTTATAAACTGCTTAAGAAATTTTTAAATAGTAGTGTAGGCACATACTCCCACACCCGAATACATAGATTCATCCTTATACACAAGTATAGTTCAAAACGTCTCCACTGACATGCGTTAGAGTTAAATCTGATAATCCTTTTACGAATCTGAACAAACATTAGAAAAAAGTCTTTCAAACCATGACTAAATATGGTGATACAACTTAAATCCGTTTGATAACAAATAGTTTACAATTTATACCACAAATTAATTATTCAAAAGCATCATAGGTGATGCAAGTAATCTTAAAATAATTTGGAATGTCACCTGCTTACTTTAATAACTTCCACCAATGAATATAGAAGCATGATTTAGACGGATTATATAGCTCAATCCAATGCAACAAATAAAGTCTTTATTATAGTTCAACTACTTATCCATTTTAAATAAAGGTAAACACAAATTATTCAAACTACAACTTTGTCGAGTATCACAGCCAAATGTAACCCTAGTACGATACTATTTAGGTTATGTCTTTATTTATTTTAAGGGTCACACTTCCAGCAACTGACTACATTCACCTATACATGTCATAGAGTCAGGAAAAATGGGTTCTTGGACAACAGAAAGATCGCAACCAATTTTCAGCTTCCTGGTCAGAACTGGTTTTTTGCCACCCTATGTGGTTGAACAGTGTTGTCAATAGGGACCTTCTTAATGAAAATTCTTTAGCGCAACAGAATAATAAAATATAATCAATTGTTTTAAAATAGTTTTGGATCATTCAATAGGATTGGTATTTAATTAATGATTCAAGAAAACAGATGATAATATGCATAAACTTAGGTAAGCTTGAATTTTATTAGGTATTATCTCAACTAAATCTAATTCAAATGGCTGAAAATGATCACATGAAACCAAACCTTGAAAGATGACAATGGTAGTAAAACTTAAAAGATATAAGATCTTATGCCACAAGTATTCCATTCTTGACTAATATTCTTTGATGTTAATGTTACCTTTTTTAGTAGTCTTCCATGATCCCATCCTCATTTAAGGTAATTCATTTCAAATATAATAGCCTTTCTTGTTAGCCTAATAGCTCATTTCATAAGCTTGGACATATGCACTCAAGTGCTATTAGTGCTTGTCCTATCATTGTATTACCACCTAATTTTTAAAATAACTTCAAATTTTTATAACCTTACCACCTAATCGATTCTTTTACAACTTAAATGTCACCATCATAAAAAAAAATTTTACTAATCAAGAGCCACTTGTTAAAATATGTGAATAATAAAGTTGAATGTCAATATCAGGTACCATCGTTAATGTATCTTAATATTTTAATTTTATAGCCAATTAGTCTTCAAAACTAAATTCATTAAGAACAATATTATACTTACTTAAACTTTTTGAGTCATCCTATTAAGCACAGACTCGTCTCTTGGCTATAAGGAAGCCTGGCTCGGTGCATTGAGACATCACGTCCTTCAATGTCCAAGTCGGCCACATATGCTACAATTTCGTCGCTTCTTCCCAACTGACGGAGAGGTTTGGGAATACTGTCCTAACCTCTTGCATATTTGAGAAAAGGCACCCAACCTGGTTCTATAAGTTGCTGCATGGTCTATTGTTTCATCACCACATGCATCTGATATAATCGTTAACTTTGCTGTTTTAGCCCACCTGTGCAACACAAGGCTATCGGGCAGTGCACCTAAATCCAGCCTAACACACACAGCAAGGATATGTACACATGGGAACCCAAAGGACTCCATCCGCATGAATGTGCACCTAAAACTATTTGTGATAGGCTTCCACGCAACAACCCAAGTTATATCCAGTCGTCGATACTTTTTGATCCTGTAAATGTGGCACTGATCTGTAACCTTGCTTTCAAATGTCTTAATCCGAACACATCATTTAAGGGACTCGCAAAATCTCCAAAATGTCTCGTGTGAATTTACTCCATCCAAATTTTTCAGCTCCATAAACTCTGTTTGCAACATGGGGGTACCATAGCATGACCTAAATTCGAGCTCATCCTCATTGTCATGAAGAAAATATACACATCTTTGAAAGTTAGTAACAAACTCCAATACTCCATACCTACTCTCAACAAACTTCCCAAGCTTAGCATGTAACAACTCACAACAAGAATGGTCTTTATACCGGCAAAGAACCTCCCTCGTATGTAGGTGGTTGCCCAAAAATTTTTTTCTATACAAGCCTTTCACCTACTCTACATTAAAAATGCCACACTCGTCGACCATTGACTGCCAGTGCATTTTGAATTCTTCAGTCTCCATGTCTGCCAACATACAATGTCTTAGCAATTGTGTGAAACGTGGATCACATATATTTTGTGTTGCGTTTCTCAGAAGATGTCGTATGTAAAGCCTATGATGAGCTTGGAGAAAAACAATTTGTATGGCTATTCGCATGGAAGGATCATTATCTGTGATCATTAAAATTGGCAATTTTTCTTGTATGCAATCGAGAAACTATTGTAAAACTCAAATATATGACTCTTGAGACTAATTGTCGTGGTAAACACACAGTTTTGGTTATGATGATTAACCCCTGGGAATACCACCACCGATAGGTTGTACTTGTTATGTTCATAAGTTGCATCAATAGCAAGCACATCCCCAAAAAATAACATAATCATCCTGACTATGACTATCATTCTAGAAAAGATCGCGTAAGTTCTCCTTCAATCCCACCTTATACCGCCAAAACATTCTACCATCTACACTTGCAACGCCTTCCAAAAACCTAATTGCAGCATTTACGTCACCACCTTGCAATTCTCTTTGCTTCCTAACCTCATTATACATGTCTTGTTTCGTGAAAGGAACCTTATTAAAACATCTAAGATGGAGTTGCAAAGGATTCATATATCTTTAGAATACTGATCCCAATTTCCTTCCTACTAGTCAGCTGAGCAGTCTCAACCTTCGATATCTTCCTATGAGACCTTAGATAATTTACAAACTTTTCAGATACCATCTCGTGATTATGTTCATCAATGAACCGCGACACGTACCATTTCTCGCTTCCATCTTTTTCTTAATCCTCATCTCAGCGAGACATCCACAACGAGTTACTACCTTATGCTCCTTTTTTCGATCCATTTTTTCCAATCATTTTTTCTCTCGAAAATCCTGCCTGTTACATACAATTGTATATCTAACAATATGCCCTGTACTATTCCTTATTTTCTTCTGTTGCCCTGATGCAAAACCCTTTAGTCAACCATAGTTGTTGTAGAAATCACTTGCTTCTTCAAGAGTGTTGAATTCCATTTGAAGAACATCGTCTACAGTAACACCTTCCAGCTTTATCAATTGGTCTGGGGATCCACTCCCTATCTCCCCTTCACCTGCACCGGAGCTTCATCTGCCTCAACTCCCATATCATACATTCCATCCTGCATTATGACACAACACAGATTTGTAAAATTAACTCAACCCTTTTCTTATCAAATGTATAATGACAAATACTACCACATAATGTATGTATAGCATAGGGATAAAATTTTTCAGCAATAACATTTCACTGATCTCACCCCAACTAAGTAAAATAAAAGAGTTTCGCAATTTAGAAAATAAATGAAAATGATCAATATTTCATTATACTTTCATTGAATGTTTTTAATTTATCCTAAATAATTTTTTTACGGTGATCATATTTGATATCTTGCAAGTGAAGTGAAGTATTAATATTTTTTTATTTGATGAAGTAAAGAGCAAAGTTATGCACCAATTAAGTCTCAAAGTAAAGAAGTCGAGTTGGTCAAATATAGGTAAATTTGACCTTTATTTTAAGTGATTTTGAGTTCGAGTCTAAAAAAAATGGTGAATCTTAAATGGGACATTTAAGAAAATAAGATGCTTTTTCTTATTCTTACACTATTCATTATTGAATCTCATACACTATATTTGAGATGAAAAAAATTTTTAGGTTTTGAATGTTGATAATACATATATTTATTTTTTTATCTTTATACTAAGTCAACTTATTCTCTACTGCTATTATTTGAGATCAATGATCCATTTTATAACAGACACAAGTGAGTCGTTTTAGTGTATAACAAAAAATGAATACAAATAAGATTTTTCTTTTAAAAAATTTGCCAATTATTTTAAATAAATAAACCAATACTTAAAGTTTTGAGTTTATAATAACATTCCTAACTTCTGAAAAAATTATTCTAAAAGACTATTATGGACATGTAATTATTAAAAAGGATTTTTAGTACTAAAATTATTAAGAAAGATTAATTTCTATAATATTTAAGAAGGACCAATTCTTTTTTTTATAAAGAGATATATATCCTTAAGTTATTTTCTCATTTATTTATTTTCTATAAACATATTTATAAACATATTAAACATATTATATTCAAATCTTTATTAATTTACATTTTTCTATAACAGAAATTTGTTACTATAAATCACCAATTTATCATTATTAAATAACTTCATTTTTTTATTACACTTCCATAAACCAACACAACATCATCATAAGAATAGTGAAGAGATAAAGAGATAAATAAACCACAAAATAATTATCGAAGTACTTTAATTTATTGTAAGTAATAATCATTCTATTTCTCTGTGTTTTCTTTCTTTTTTATTTTTGTAATTAGGGGTTTTTTTGGTGTCTTGGTTTTTTTTCCTCCATGTCTTGTATTCTTTCTTTAATATATTTTATTTTTTCTTTTTTAGTATCATTGATGTGTAGTTATGTATCTTTCGGTGGAAGAATAATTTTTTCAATATTAGTTTTTTTTATAAAATAAAGTTGTTCTTAGTTCTCTAATTCTTAAATTATGTATTTTACAATAATTTATATACATGAATACATAATTATATCGACAAGAAATAAATAAATGAAAAAATAATTTAAGGGTATATTTGTGTTTTTTTTAAAAAGGGTCATTCTCCCTAAATATTTTATAAGTTAATCATTTTTAATAATTAAACATCCCTAAAAATCTTATAGAGTAATTTTTTCTAAACTTTTTTTGGCTCCAATAATTTTATTTTATTCTTTAATTTTCATCCAAACATGTAACATGTTCTCAAATTAAGCCTATGATATTGACTCTGAATAAATACCGGTTGGTTAGATATTTGAGCTAAACTAAAATGTGAAAGAACAAGTAATACATAACGAGGTATAGAAATTATAAGCATTTTTTTGCTACAAAATGGTCCCCCAAGGTTTCAATTTATTTTAAAATCGTCTTTTTACCAATTTTATTTTTTTATTACCAAATTACCCCTCATTAAAAAATTATAAAATAAAATAAATATAAAATAAATAAAAAAGAAAGAAAGAAAGAAAGGGATACAGAGAATTGGAGGTGAGAGAGAAAGAATAGGGGTGGGGGCACGAGAAACGGGGGGGAGAGAGGGGGGAGGGAAGGGAAGTCGTCGTCCCGCCGTCGCAGTCCCACCGTCCCACCGCCGCTGCTGCCTCTCTCCTGTCCAGATCAACCGCGACCCTCTCCCCTCCTTCTCTCCTTCCCTGTGTCGGATCTCCTCGAACCAGAGCTCACCACCGGCGAGCCTCTCCTGCTTCACCATGGTGCAGCAATGTGGAGCCTCCACTGCTTCACCACCACGCAGCAACATGGAGCCTCCTCTGCTTCACCACCTCCAGCGAGCCTCCCTGCTTTCCTTCCCTCAGTCTCTATTGTAGAAGGAATCAGAGCCACCATTGTGAACCTGAAATCACTCAACAAACATATCAAGGCATCGAATGGAATTAAAGTGAGTTAAAATCACCAATTTATGGGCCTAAAAAGTATGTTTTCACATTTAAGCACAAATCAAGGGAGAATTGCAAAAACATGCTATTTCATTGAATAAATGTGGGAAAAGGTGATAAAATTCCCCAAATTAAGCACAAGATAAACCACAAAATTGTGGTTTATCATACTGCCCGTTACCCTCCCTCCAGCCCCTTGATTTGATTCTGGATTAGTTTAGCTGGATTTTAATTTTTGTTAGTTGATTTTAAGTTATTGAATTGCTAAAAGTTGCTGCTGAATTGTTGATGTTGTTTTGTTGAATTAGCTTAGGTTATTGAATTTCTGTTAATGGTTAATTGTATACAAGATCCATGGTTTTTGTTCTTCTTTTGCATCTGGTTGTTGTTGTTTCATTGTTTTTTGCTTCTGCTGTTCTTCCACTTCTAGTTGAGCTTGTTGTTATCCATTGTTGCATGCTTTTGTTTCTGCGTTTGTGCATCTACTTATGCTTCTGGTTAATGTTGAGGAAGAAGATGGGTGTTGAGGAAGAAGAGAGGAGGGAGGGGTATTTTCGTCCGAAGGACGATTTTAAAACAAACTAAAACCTTGGGACCATTTTGTAGCAAAAAAAAAAGTTGGGGACGAAATCGATTTTCGGCCTCTACGTTGGGGACCAAAATCATACTTAACCCTATTTTATAAGTTAATCATTTTTAATAATTAAACATCCCTAAAAATCTTATAGAGTAATTTTCTCTAAACTTTTTTGGCCAAGTAATTTTATTTTATTCATTAATTTTCATCCAAACATGTAACATGTTCTCAAATTAAACTTATGATATTGACTCTGAATAAATACCGATTGGTTAGGTATTTGAGCTAAACTAAAATGTTAAAGAACAAGTAATATATAACGAGGTATAGAAATTATACGCATATATTATCTAATAAAATTTGTCTTGCACATTATTGTAAAAATTCAACTTCTAATGAATTGCCTAAACTAACCAGGGGTGACAAAAATGTGACTGTAACACAAAAACCTTAAGACTGAATCAAATCTTTTTATATAATAACATTTCAATGCATCTACTTAAGCAGTTTTGTGGTAAACCACAAATGCATAATAACATATGTGAATGGTATTACAGTGTTAAAAGTCACACATACCTGCATGTCAACATCAGCAACATCGACCTCTGTCAAAAAAATCTTTCTTGAATCACTCCATAACGATGCGTCCTCAGCGACATTGCTGCTCGCTTCCATTTTTTCCAGCTACAATCGATTTGCCGGTGGAGTTCACAACAAACTAACTTGAAAAAACAATAACTACACATCTGATTTTGAGTAGTTCAACTTCTCATACAAACACACAATATGTTTCATCCCATTTCCCAAATTGTCGCCGCCTAAGTTTCATTACTATACCCTTAAATTTTTTTCTTGTAACAGTACTCTTTCTTGTCTTGGGCTAAGCCCAAACCCTACCTGAACCCATAACCCAACTCGCCCAAACCCAAACCCCAATATGATCTCTCTCAAAGTGTTGAATTCTAGCACCAAGAGACAAGCTCCCATGGCCTCCACAACATAATCATGTTTAATTCCACTTTCCGGTTGATCCTCAAGTTTAGAATCAAGGCGCGATCTGGTTCATGAAGTTTGCTTCATCTGTTGGCATCACCTCGGCAAGAAGCTCTGCCTTAGAAGTTGAGTCACAGCTTAAGTCTACAGTGTTCCAGGTTCTCCTCGCGTTGCATACCGCCGAACCTTGTTCCTCTTTGCTTCCTTCGTTCTAGTGTCCCGATTTCTGGTATTGCGTGGAGCTCCACCGCTCGCCTTCTCTGTAGCCATTGCTAGCTTGTAACAATACTCTTGAATACATTGAAGGAATAAAGACTTCTTCCTACACCACGGGCTTTCACCAGCTACGAGGTCTTCATGTATTCAAAAAAAAAGTTTTGGGTAATAGAAAAATCAACACTCTATCACTTGAACACTACTCCCTGTCTTGAACATTCAAGCCCAGTCCATAAGAATCCAACACGATTCAGCCCATTGGCTTAGAGCCGTTCATAGCTGAATACGACTATTTTTATTGGTGCACGAAATTGTGATCTCTAATAATGGCATTCAATTTGGTATGCACGTTTATAACTCAGCACTTTCTTCACAACCTCGCACAACTAACCAACAAGTGCACTGGATCGTTCAAGTAATAAACCTTACGTGAGTAAGGATCGATCCCACAGAGATTTTTGGTATGAAGCAAGCTATGGTCATCTTGCAAATCTCAGTTAGGCGAATAATAAATGGTATGGAGTTTTCGAATAATAATAATAAACAAACAAAAAATAAAGATAGAAATACTTATGCAAATCATTGATGGGAATTTCAGATAGGCGTATGAAGATGCTGTGTTCCTTCTGAATCTCTGCTTTCCTACTACCCTCATCCAATCCTTCTTACTCCTTTCCATGGCAAGCTGTATGTAGGGCATCACTGTTGTCAATGGCTACATCCCATCCTCTCAGTGAAAATGGTCCAAATGCTCTGTCACAGCACGGCTAATCATCTGTCGGTTCTCGATCATGTCGGAGTAGAATCCATTGATTCTTTTGCGTTTTTCATCACGCCCAACAATCGCGAGTTTGAAGCTCGTCACAGTCATTCAATCCCTGAATCCTACTCGGAATACCACAGACAAGGTTTAGACTTTCCGGATTCTCATGAATGTCGCCATCAATTCTAGCTTATACCACAAAGATTCTGATTAAGGAATCCAAGAGATATGCGCCCGGTCTAAGGTAGAACAGAAGTGGTTGTCAGTCATGCGTTTATAGGTGAGAATGATGATGAGTGTCACGGATCATCACATTCATCATGTTGAAGTGCAACGAATATCTTAGAACAGGAATAAACTGAATTGAATAGAAAATAGTAGTAAGTGCATTAAAACTCGAGGTACAGCAAAGCTCCACACCCTTAATCTATGGTGTGTAGAAACTCCACCGTTGAAAATACATAAGTGATGAAGATCCAGGCATGGCCGAATGGCCAGCCCCCAAAATGTGATATGAATTAAAAAATAGGGAGAAGGACCAGATATGTGGTCAGAAGACTATATTGTCAAAAGACGGCTAATACAATAGTAAAATGTCCTATTTATACTAGACTAGCTACTAGGGTTTACAGAAGTAAGTAATTAATGTAGAAATTCACTTCCGGGGCCCACTTGGTGTGTGCTTGGGCTGAGCTTGAGCTTTTCACGTGCAGAGACTTCTTTTGGAGTTGAACGCCAAGTTGTAACGTGTTTTAGGCGTTCAACTCTGGTTCGTGACGTGTTTCTGGCGTTTGACTCCAGAATGCAGCATGGAACTGACGTTGAGCGCCAGTTTACGTCATCAAATCTCGAATAAAGTATGAACTATTATATATTGCTGGAAAGCTCTGGATGTCTACTTTTTAACGCCGTTGAGACCGCGCCATTTTGAGTTCTGTAGCTCCAAAAAATCCATTTCGAGTACAGGGAGGTCAGAATCCAACAGCATCAGCAGTTCTTTGTCAGCCTTCTTATCAGAGTTTTGCTCAGGTCCCTCAATTTCAGACAGAAAATACCTGAAATCACAAAAAAATACACAAACTCATAGTAAAATCTAGAAATGTGAATTTAGCATAAAAACTAATGAAAACATCCCTAAAAGTAGCTAGATCCTACTAAAAACTACCTAAAAATAATGCCAAAAAGCGTATAAATTATCCGCTCATCACTTATCTGCTTCCTCACTATCCTTCTGATATTTTGCCTTCTTAGCTCAGGTACGAGTCTAGAATTACACTACATACAACGTGACAAATGAATCACCTGCAACCGTTCTATCCTTGGTATAGCTTTGTTCTACTATAGTACACTGGAACATTTGAAAACCTTCCTATCTTTTAATGTTTGGTTTATATTGGTCCTTCATTCACGCTGAATGGGTTTCAGTTTCACAATTTAAAATTCAAATTTTTTATCAAACAAAATAAAAATTCAAATTTTGTTTGGAGTGAGTGTTGAACTCAGATGCTCTACCTTTTTATAAAAAAGATTAATCACTGGATCATGTTTAACTTTATTATTTTAAATGTCATTAGATTTATTTATTTGATGATGATGATTATATTTGCATGCAATATAAATTTTTCCACTATATATCATATTGTGATTAATATATAATTTATTGAGGAATATCCACAGCATCCTTGATAATAATTATATTTAAAGAAATCACATAAAGGTTAATATGATATATTTGTAATTATTATGAATTATATAATGAACTTACCCACAAAAATTTATTATGTTATTCACATGCGATTAGGTTGAAATAGAAAATATTTTTTACTTATTAATTAGCCCACAGATATTAAGAAGTACTATTTTATTTTCTAGTTTTAACACTTTAGTCAATATAGTGAATATTATGTGTGTTAAAGTCTTTGTCCAAAGATAGATTTTAATGATACTATGATTTGCATTGGCATGTTTTTATCATATGTTAAAGATTTTGATGTGCCTATTTAAAGTTGAGTAATGTTAGCATGATTTATTATTTGCAGTAGTAATGATATCTGAAACTGTATCAGAAGTTCAATTGTTAAATGGTGACAACTATAAAGAGTGGAAAGATAAGATTCTCTTTCACTTAGGGTGTGCAGACCTTGACTATGCTCTTCGTAGGGAAGAGCCTCTGACACCTACTGATGCTAGCACTTGGGCCGAGGTAGCATTATACGAGCGGTGGGAGAAATCCAACCATTTAAGTATGATATTCATTAAGTCTTGTATCTTGCTAGTATCCGGGGTTTAATTCTTGATTGCGGGAATATCAAGGATTACATGAAGGCTATTGATGAATAGTTTGAGTCTTCTAGTAAGGCACATGCAAGTACCCTAATGGCACAGTTGTCATCCATAAGACTTACTAGCATAAGGGGTGTGCGTGAGCACATAATGAGGTTGAAAGACATAGTAGTACAACTTAAAGCTTTAGAGGTTGAGATCTCTAACTCATTTCTGGTGCATCTTATTCTGAATTCTCTTCCTATCCATTACGGACTATTTAAGATTTTTTATAACATATATAAAGAAAAGTGGTCCATTAATGAATTACTGGTGATGTGTGTGCAAGAGGAAGGAAAACTAATTCAGGAACTTAGTGAAAGTGCACTGTTGCTAACAAATGAGGATGGTAAGAAGTGAGCTCGTAAGAAAAAAGGAAAGGGTATTGCATCCCATTCTGTGAAGAAAAAAGGTGTACGGTGTTTCTTTTGTAAAAAGAAAGGACACATGAAGAAGGAGTGCTCAAAGTTTAAAGCTTGGCTTGGAAAGAAAGGTACTAACCTTTGTGATTTTATTCCTTCAGTGTGTTTTGAATCTAATTTTGTTGAAATATGTCATGACACTTGATGGATTGATTCTGGTGTTGAAATTTATATTTCAAATACCATGCAGGGTTTCATAAGGAAAATTAAATCGATAGGAAGTGAACTGAGCATCTATATGGGCAATCAGATGCATTCACATATGGAAGCGGTTGGAATATTTAGACTTATATTAAGTACTGGTTGTATTTTAGATTTAGAAAGAACTTTTTATATTCCAGTTTTTTTATGAAAATTCGATTTCTTGCACTAAGATTGTAAAACAATGATCATGTATAAATTTTTATGATGGATGGTGTTGTCATTATTAAAAGTTCTAATATTATTGGACGTGGTACTTTAATTGGTAATTTATTTAAAGTTCATTTAGCTAATAATGTTCCATCAGCTTTAATGATTATGCATGGTAATGGTATGAACGAAAAATTCTCCATGTTGTGGCACCAAAAGTTGGGACACATCTCCTTTGGGAGAATGAAAAAATTAGTAAGTGATGGATTCTTTAACCTCTAGACTTTACTAATTTTTATACTTGTGTGAATTGTATTAAGGAAAAGCAAACCAAAAAGTCTCAAAAAGGTGCTAAGAGGAGTTCTGACATATTAAAAATAATTCACACTGACATATGTTGTCCTAATATGTCCTCAAGTGGTTAGAAATACTTCATCTCCTTTATTGATGATTATTCACGATATATGTATCTCTATATACTTCATAATAAATATGAGGCATTGGATGCTTTTAAAGTTTATAAAGCTAAAGTATAGAAATAATGCAGAAAGCAAATTAAGATTGTGAGATCAGATAGAGGTGGAGAATTCTATAGGGGATATACTGGAAGTGGACAAGCACCTGGTCCTTTTGTAATGTATCTTCAAGAGCATGATATTATGGCACAATACACCATTTCTGACACATTAGATCAAAATAGTGTAGCTGAAAGAAGAAATAAGACTTTGCTGGATATGGTGAGGAGTATGCTTAGCAACTTCAATCTTCCTTTATTCTTGTGGAGTGTCGTCCTTAAGATAGCCACATATATATATTAATAGAGTTCTAACCAAGGCAGTTGCTAAAATGCCATTTGAACTATAGAAAAGTTAAAAATCTAGTTTGAATCATATACGTAGTTGGGATTGTTTTGCTAAAGTTCGGATTTATAATCCACAAGAAAGAAATTTGGACCCAAGGACGCTCAGTGCCTATTTATAGGATATGTAGAAAATTCTAAGGGTTACATGTTTTATTGTCCTCCCCATTCAAATAAAATAGTTGAATCTAAAAATGCAAGGTTTTTAGAGCATGATGTAGAAAGTGGGAGAAATCATTCTCTTAAAGTTATTGAGAATGATAATGTTTGTCAAACCTCTCCATGTACAAGGGTGATTGTTCAATACAATGCCCATACAGATAGGGTCAATATAGAACAACTTATTACTGATATTCTACATCATGAAAATAATGTTCTTGTAGATCATATAGTGGAGAATCAAGCTCTTCATGATGAAAATATTGTACATTGTTCAAGATCAACCTCAAGAAGAAGGAGAATCTATTATGCAGTACCTTTACAAGAGGTTGATGATGCAACATTGAGAAGATAAACTAGAATAAGAAAATCTGTAATTTCTAGTGACTATGTAATGTATCTTGTTGAGTCTGACTATGTTGTTTGTGATGAAAAAGACTCAACAACGTTTTTACAAGTAATGGAAAGTCATAATTCCAATTTATGGCAAGATACTATGAAGGATGAAATAAATTCTATGGCAGATAACTAAGTTTGGATATTATAGAATTGCCTTATGGGGACAAGGCCATTGGCTGTAAATGGGTCTTTAAGACAAAAAAGGATTCATTAGGCAATATTGAGCACTACAAGACTCGACTTGTTGCCAAAGGATTTATGCAAAGGGAGGGAGTTGACTATAGGGAAACCCTTTTCTCCTGTTTCAAAGAAAGACTCTTTTCACATCATTATGGCATTGGAAGTGCACTTTGATATGGAATTGCATCAAATGGATGTGAAAATGGCCTTTCTTAATGAAGATTTAGAAGAAGATGTCTATATGAGATAGCTCAAACGGTTTATCTCAAGTGCTGGTAAGGAATTAGTTTGCAAGTTTAAGAGAGTAATGTATGGTCTTAAGTAGACTTCCTGACAGTGATATTTGAAGTTTTACAATGCGATTTCTTCATTTGGATTTATTGAGAATATTTCTGATTAATGTATATACCACAAGGTTAGTGGGAGTAAAATCATATTTCTCATCTTATATGTAGATGACATTTTGCTTGCAATAAATGATTTAGAGTTGTTACACGAGGTGAAACAATTTGTCTTTAGATATTTTGATATGAAAGATATGGGTGACATATCTTATGTCATTGGCATAAAGATTCATAGAGATAAATATAAAAGAATTTTAGGTTAATCTCAAGAAACCTATATTAATAAAGTTTTTAAGAGGTTTAAAATGCAAAATTGTTCACCAAGTATTGTACCTATTGTGAAAGATGACAAGTTTTGCTTAGATTAATATCTCAAAAATGAACTTGAAAAGGAACAGATGCAAAATATTCCTTATGCTTTAGCCGTTAGAAGCCTAATGTATGCTTAGGTTTGTACAAGACCTGACATTGTTTTGTAGTTGGCATTTTAGAAAGATATCAAAGTAATCCAGGAATTATCCATTGGAGAGCTGCAAAGAAGGTCTTAAAGTATCTTCAAGGACTAAGGACTTCATGCAAGAAGAACCGACAATTTGAAAATTGTTAGATACTTAGATTCAGACTTGGAGGGATGTATTAATTCTAGGAAGTCAATATCAGGATACATCTTTATGCTTGCTGATGGAGCAGTATTTTAGAATAGTACAAAACAATCACTTATAGCCACTTCTACCATGGAAGTCGAGTTTATTGCTTGTTTTGAGGCTACATCATAAGGTGTTTGGTTAAAGAATTTTATCTCTGGGCTTAAGATCATGGATTGTATTTCTAGGCCATTGGAAATATATTGTGACAATTTCGCTGCTGTGTTTATGGCTTAGAATAATAGAAGTAGTAGTCGAAGTAAGCATATCGACATTAAGTACTTAGCCATTAAAGATCGAGTTAGGTCTAATGAAGTACAGATAGAGCATATCAGTACTAAGAAGATGATAGCTGATCCTTTGACAAAAGATATACTACCTAGGATGGCAACGGGTCCCCATAGGAGTGGCAACATGCCCCTCGCCCCCCGCTTCCAAAACTTGTCCCCGTCCCCGCTACGGATAATCGACGTATCTGTCGGGGACCGGGTTCTCCGCAGATTTTTGTAAAAAACAATAAAAATTGAGAAAAATAAAAAAATAGAAAAAAATTTTAAAAAATAAAGATACTCCCCAATTGTCATTACAAACATAATTTTCATAGTCTTCAAATAGTTAAATATCAATAAGCAACAAACATTTGATACCAAATTACATTAAAAAACAACCAAACATAATAACATATCCATAAACAACCAAACATATCCATAATCCATACACAACCAAACATAATTCATCACATTATAAAAACATAATTCTCAAGCATTCTTTCATCCTATAATGGTAGTGATGGTAGATTTCAATTTACTTTAGTCGGACAGACATAAATTACAGAAATCACAAACATAAGTCATGCAAATCAGAATCAGAATAAAAAACATAACTCATAATTAACCTAACTAAAAAAAATTATAACACAAACACATAAATTATATAAATCAGAATCAAAATCAGAAATTGTAATATAAACACATAAAATTACATAAATTACAGAATTCACAAAGCATCACATAAATCATAAAAATCAGAATCAGAATCAGAATAAAAAACATAAATTATAATTAACCTAACTCAAATAAAAGTAACAAAAAAAGTAAAATTTCATATGCTTCAAACCACAAACTAAAATCAAAATCAGAATCACAAATGCTTCGAATCCAACTAAAAAAAAATTCAGAGTTCACAGAAGCTACTTACCGGAAGGAAGAGCAGAGGCTCGAACGCTCCGACGGTGAAGATGGCGACGACTCACTGCTGCTGTGATATCGAGACTGAGAGGAGAGGATCTTATCATTAACGGTGAGAGGAGACAGTTTGAGAGTGATAGAGTTGAAGAGAGGAGAGGACAAAAGAGAAGATTGTGACACAGTGTGAGTGACGGCTAGCTAGGGTTTGCTCTCAACTCTCATATCTTATATATATAATAGGAAAATTTTAGTATTTTGACTATTTTCACATAAACAGGGATTAAACGGATCCTCACTGAGCAGACACCACTATCACCACCCCCGCCCCATATAATAAACGGGTCCCCGCCCTTCGTCCCCGTTGGTACAGAAAGTCTCCCATATTTGCCCCCTAGCGGGAAATCCCTACGGATACCCGCCCCGCTGAGGGTTTTTGCCATCCTGAATGCTACCAGGATTGTTTAAAGATCATATTACTAGTATGGGTTTATGTCCTGTAATGTCACTTTTATGACTTATGTTGTATTATATAACATATTTGGATATGAAATTCTTATTATTATTTGTTTCTCATTTGGTTAGTATATATGCGTATACATGATTGAGAATAACAAATAAAATTTAGTAAAGGACCTAAAATAATCATTGAACGTTTATTCAATTAGGAGTTGTTACATCGTAATGCATAGAAGGTAATACTCTATTGACGAGGATTTACCGCTATGATTCGTGTAATTTATCCTAATTGTTTGAACATAGTTTGTAATCACAAGCTAGATGTAACAAATGTGGAACCAAGTGGGAGAATATTAGAATTTTATTCTATTTGTGGTCTAATTTGTTAATATAGAAATTAGTTTGGATGGTATTATAATTGTTAAGAAATTATACTAACTAATAATATTGGCAGTTAGTTTGTTTTTTGATGGAAAGAACGCGACTTTTAAAATTTATATAATTTGGGTCTCCAATTCTGATCATTACACAACAAATACGTTCTTATTTTATCTGACTTGGTGATTCAAGAATTGGAAGTTCCAAATTAAATCAAAGATTTTATGGCAAAGGCCGAAAGTATGTAAATTGCTGATTTTTATGAAGTATCTAACATGTAGAGTACGGCTACTCTTGAAAGATCACTTAGGAACAAAGTTGGATGGCAAAAACTATAAAAAAGAGGAATGCATACATTGAAGAAGCGACAATACCATGTCTTTCTTCTTTCAACAGAGATGTATAATTGTGTTGCACCAATAAATCATTAGGATTGATGGTCCTGTTTATTTTAGTTGTGTTTTGTTGATTCTGGTATTGCCATTGAGGAGGAGACAGAAAAACTCAAGACAATTGATAGTATCTTCCTTGAGTTGCAGAGAACCAAATACTTGGTGTGATACATCCCGCTGCGATCTATTTCATGCAAGTGAATTATTTTTTTGGCATTTATTCTAACTGTACTTTTATTACATCAGAGAAGAAAATATAATTTCATGAAGTGACACAGATACTTTTTGCTGTTATAGACACTAGATATGTATATAACTTACGAGGATTCATCAAAGCTCTGTAGCTTGAATAACCTCGAATAGAGTCCTTCTCCAGTTGTTATTAGGGTTGAGTGGGATCCCATCTCTACAATCTTACCCTTGTCCATGACAATTATGGTATCCGAATTTATTACTGTGGAAAGCCTGTGAGCTACCGTAATCTGGGTAGTCCTTGAACACAAGCCACTATCCTCCTTGAGATTTATTGCTTTTAAAGCGCTCACAATAGTTCTTTCCGACTCAGCATCAAGAGCACTTGTTGCTTCATCTAGGAGTAAAATTGCAGGCTTCTTTAGCAAGGTTCTGGCAATGGCTATTCTTTGCTTTTGACCTCCTGAAAGCTGGCACCCTTTTTCCCCAACAACCGTGTTATATCCATCTGGTAGATTACTTACAAATTCATGTATGTTTGCTTCTCTGGCAACCTCCACTATTTCACTTTCAGAAGCCCCATTGTGTCCATAGCAAATGTTGTCTCTTATAGAGCAGTTAAAAAGAAGTGGTTCTTGTTGTACTAGCCCTATTTGAGTCCTCAGCCATCTTAGATTATATCCCCGTATATCTCTCCCATCGATTGATACCATTCCTGCCCCTGGATCATAAAATCTTAGTATAAGGGCCAAAACAGAGGATTTTCCTGCACCACTTGGTCCTACAAAAGCCACCTTTGATCCAGCTTCAATTTGTAAACTGAAGTTGTCCAGAACAGTGACTGCAGGTCTTGAAGGGTAGTTGAATTTTACATGTTCAAATTTAACTTCTCCTAGGATCCTCTCCGGTTGGGAATCATCCTGTGTATCTGGTTCGATTTCGGTTTTCCGATCAAGCGTTTGGAATGCTGGGGTTAGTACATTGATAGCTGAGATGACAGTTGGGATCAGTGTATATAATTCTGTGATAGAGGGAACAGTGAGAGAAAAGATTTGGTATGCTCGTATTCCATTTTTAAAGGTGGCTTGACGTCTTTCAACTAGAATTGTTGTATACCACAGAGCAACAGCATGTGCAATGTTCCACAAGCAAAGGGAGAAGCCTTGAACGATCCCGTATTTGATACTTTCATTCCGGTACTTTCTCATTGGAATTTCCTGAGATGTCTTTGCTTTCATGATTACATGTTCTTCATGGCAAAATGACGCTATAGTCCTTATGTTGGCTGCAGACTCAGATGCAAGAGCAACAAGCTCAGAATGTGAAGCAGCATAGTCACCTGAAAAGCCTTTGGCAGACTTTGCTTGAATGAGACCGCCAATGAAGTGGCAAGGCATCACAGCCCAAGCTACCAAAGCCATTCTCCAGTCGACATACATGCTCACACCTGTTGCTATCAATATGGAGGAAATGCATTGCACAATCACAGCCATCCGATCAGCAATTATGATTTTGACCAGGGCAGTGTCACTGATGATTCGCGAAGTTAATGAACCAACCGTGTTATCAGATCTATCAAACCAGCCTACTTCGTTACGGAGCACACCTGCAGCGCTTGAAAAGATTATTATTGACTGCCATTGAGAGAGAAATTAGGTTAATTGTGATATCTGATACCTTTATATAGAGCATGTCTGAAATTCGCCATGGCCTTTTCTCCAACTACTCCATAGAAGTAATGCTGGATTGTGTTACTGAGTAATGAAAGCAGCCCTATTGCAGAGAAGAAGGCTGAATAATAGCCAACCTTCCTTTTTGCATCAGGATCGAAGTATGCAACTCCAATAGTGATGATGCAGTACCCGAAAACTGGCTTCGACACACCAGAGAAAGCTGCTGCAGCTGAGCCAAAAGCAATCTTTGCCATCTCCCTCGGTTTCAGACCAAACCAGATTCTGAAAAATATATTTCTTTTTCTTGTCTCTTGTCCCTTTAGCTCAGAATCCTCCATGGGATTTATTTGAGTCTCTCTCTGCTTCTCTGAGAGTTTAGCTTCATCAGTAGAATCTCCTTGGTGTGTACTCTTGCTTTTGGAAATTGTGGTGCTATCCAGTGAGTAATTAAAACTGGTTAGATTTCGTCATTTGCCACTCTTTGGTTAATGACATGCGTAAAACTGAACATTAAAGGGCTCATTACCTGGATTCAGGAGCTGCTTCAAGGTTCTGCATGCTATATAATGCCCTATAGAAATCGCTTTTGTCGAGCAAATTCTGGTGTGTGCCTGTTTCTACAACTTGTCCGTTCTCTACTACAGCAATCATATCTGCGTTTACAACTGTTGAGAGTCTGTGTGCAATCAAGATGACAGTCCTTCCCTGCATGGCTGTTTCAAGTGCTTCTTGAACCAGCTTTTCTGACTCGGTGTCAAGGGCGCTAGTTGCCTCATCAAGCAAAAGGATGGGAGGATTCTTAAGAATGGCTCTTGCTATTGCAATTCTCTGTTTCTGGCCTCCTGATAATTGAACTCCCCTTTGTCCTACCTGGCACCAACAAAATAGTTATGTTGTTAGCGGAAGAATTTCATCTGCCAAACTCCAAAACTGAAAGGAACTAAGTTCTTCCCCACTTTTATTGTATGAATTTAAATTACTATTAGTTCTTATCTTTCTCTCCCTCTTCCCTTGTTTATGTCTAGTTATATGGAATTGAATTATATCAGAATATGATGTGTATAAAGTATGTAAATTCACTCAATGAAAGGGAAATCAAACAAGGCATTGATTTCATTATAAGATTACCTCTGTTAAGTATTGATTCGGCAGCTGAGATACAAAAGTGTGTGCATTTGACATTTCAGCTGCCTTCTGTATCTCTTGATCATCTGCATCCATTTTCCCCACTTTCAAGTTATCCTTGATGGTGCCTGCAAAGAGTGACGGTTCTTGGGAAACGAGCCCTATATTACTCCGAAGGAACTTCAGATCAAGATCCTTGATATTGTGACCATCAATAAAAACTTCTCCTGGAAAGGTATTAGAAAACGTTAGATGTGGCATCACCCTTTTGCATACAGTTTACAAATCCACTTTCAAGGCTGTCATAATATATAGCATTTTTGCAAGCAATGCATTAGTCTAGTATTAGAATGAATTATGTAACAAAATAAACAGAATATAACTATATTCTGCCAACAACAAAGAAGAGTGAAAAAGTCATGATACTAACCTCTAGCAGGGTCATAGAATCTGTTAACCAGGGAAATAACAGTGCTTTTTCCACAACCACTGCTACCAACTAGAGCTACTGTCCTTCCTGCTGGAATTGACAAGGATAGTCCTTGAAGGATAGGTTTCTCCGGTCGAGATGGGTAGGTAAAGTATACATCCCTCAGCTCAATGTCACCTGTGATCTCGGTAACCTTCCTCCCTTGTGCTTCATTGCTTATTAAAGGCTTTCTTTGTATCACTTGGAAAACTTCATATCCTGCTGCTTTTGCCTGGTTGAATATTTGCATGTCTGGTGCCGCGTAAGTGATGGATCTGCAATTCACAAAGGAGAGTTTTGTCACATGATATTCAACCCTTTTACACCATTCCAAATGTTTCTTCCTTACATGGCACCAAAGAGGATGCTCATCACTGCAGCTATAATGTTTCCTCCCTTCGCTCTACCGGCTGTCACGACAACGGCTCCAACCCATACAATGAGAGCCCAGGAACAGAAACTTACGGTTTGAAACATCCCTGTTCCAACTCCCTTCACAAGCGCCTCCCCTTTGCTTATTTGGAACTGTTTCTCCATATTCTCTCTGAAGGATTTCATTGCAGAACTCTCTCCCACAAAAGCATATACTGTTTTTATGTGTGATATTGTCTGCAACATCAATACAAACAACTTCATTTTGGTATCTTAATTATCAGTGACTTACTATATCACTATATGATACTAACATTATTTGATTCATCTATGCGACACTAGACTTGTGTACATGTATACCTGCTCTATCATAGCTGTAGCTTCAGAATGGAAAAACATTTTGGTCGTTGAAATGGTGTTCATTTTCTTGGTGTAAGTTGCTCCAATCATAAGAATAAGCGGTACAACCACTAAACACAAGAGTGACACTTCCCAACAGCATATGGCAGCAATCACAATTCCGGAAAAGAATGTTGAACAGCTTGAGGTAAAGTGACCCAACTGTGAGTAAGAAAATTAACATGCAAATTTCAGTCATAAAAGAATGATGTGATTTAATGATGTGGGAGGGAAAAGGTGAGTCTAACCTTCTCACCAATGGCATCTTGTATGACACTCATGTGTTTGCTTATTCCACTAATGACTTTTCCACTTGTTAGCTCTGTATCAAATGCTCCTATCTCTTGACTAAGCACTGCTTTTAGATATGCTATTCTTAGGCGTGATAACTGCCTTTCGCTTGTATACATCCAACATCCAATCTCTGCCAAAGTTTCAATGTCATCACGGTGAAGTAAAGTTCACAAATACTCGAAGCTTAATGCAGCTTGTTGAATCACAAATGTAGTGTTTCTCTTACAATATATATTGTTTGGATCTTATGATCACTTTCCTTTCTTTTCTTTTTTTTCTTTTTTGGGGTCTGGTTATGAACCCTTGGCTGCTAAGTCTTTTAACATGTTTGCTCTTCAAATCTTTAGTTGTTACTTGTTCATATATTAATGGTTAACGTGGTAAACCAGCTGATATAGTGATATCTGTGCTAGAAAAGGTGATAATGATTAAAATTTGTGCTTATAATGTAAATCTCATAAGGGTCCTATATTTATTGAATAAATAAATTCTTAACTTTGGCAACGGGGATCTATATCACACGCAGCCTAATATAGGGGAAAACTTTATTCCTTTTAATTTCTAATTAATACGTGTCTCAGTCGTTTAAATGTAAATTTAAATTTTCTCATATATCACTATAAAAATTATTTTCATAACAAGTACTTTTAGAATTGCATGAATTTTGTTAGGGAAAGTATAAAGAGGCAATGAAATATTTGTATAATGTGTGCAATAGATTTAAGGAGTATTATAATCATTTGTGTTATCTTTTTTCATCAACTAAACTTTTTACGATGAGTGGTATCATGATATAGTATTAAATCTGATGTTCATTTTGTAACTCAATATCCATTGTACACATTGTACAAATAATCTATTATTTCCCTAACGGAATCCATTTTGTTAAGCCTTGTTCCTAAATTTTCGCTTAAGTTTCAAATTGGTCATTATTGCATTTTCAATGACCTCAAATTAGATCTCAAATTTTCACTTTATGTATTACTTAATTTGCTTAATATTTTTTTTAATGGCTTGTTGACCTGATATACTGATGTAAACAATCAATGTCATATATTAAAACATGAGTTGACCACGAATAAAAAAGTGATAACATGATAATAAATGGCACGTATTATATTGACATAGACAGTAATATCATGTATCTTAACATAATTTATGCAAATATCACTGAAATATCATCATTGCAAGTGATTTAATTTAGCCACTTAAATTTTGTTAAACTATTCAATCTAACCTATATATTGAAAAAATGAAAAATTATTCTCTATATAATTGTTCTCTTTTTTTATTGAACTAGATAATTCTCATTGCTCATATATATGTAAAACTATTGAATAATCATTCTAAAAGTGATAACTATTCAATAAAAATAAGACATGATCATAATTGAATCAAACTAAGCTTAAAATATGTAACCTGGTCATAATGACAAAAGGCAGGTTAACGTTCCTTTGTTTTGTTTGTTTGTTTCCTTAATGAATGAGACCAATAATCTTTTCAAACTCTAACGATATATATGATGTTCAATGGACTAACGTGAGTGATGAAATAAAAATTTGGAAAATAAATTGAGACAATTAAAATTTAGGACCCAATTTAAAGATTGAGCGAAAATTTAGAATCTACTTTAAAATTTAACTGAGTTTTGTTCGAGTATATGTGGGTGAATGTGTATAAGGACTATGCTTTTTAAATTTTTTGGTAAATTTTCTTTAAAATTTAAATAACAATAATAAATATTAAATTTAATAAGGACACTTTTTTAATAATAACCAGTAAATAAAATAAAATAGAAGTATTTTAATAAATGAAAATTAATTAAAAATAATAATTTAACCAAATAACATAATGAGTTACAAAATAATAATTATTTCTAGTTAATATTTACTTATTGTTAAAGATTATTGATAAATAAAGGATAAGATTATATAATAATACTAAATTATTTGATATTATATCATTATGTTTTATTCTATTAGATTTTATACCATGAGGCCCTATCCGATATGCTAAACCTATCCTGTTAATTCATTATAAATCAACTTGTATGGACTAGAATTTTCATGAAGAATTTTTGAAGTCAAAATGGTCAAAAAGAAGCAAAGTTTGAATTGAAAACAATAATCATTAATTTACTAGATGTTGAAAATTTGGAAAATAACCAAGAACATTCAAGAGAGTAGTATAACTACAACATTCTACAACATTGAAGAAATTCAAAATCAAATTGAATTGAAATTGGAGGACAAGTAACCTAAATTAGAAGATTGTGAAAACTACATGAATGCAAATTGAAGGAAGATTCATGAAGACAACACATAGCATGATAGTCATTACAAAATTGATTTTTGATTCACAAATTATTATTTTAGTAGGAAGCATTGCCTATATAAAGGCACATATGCCTTGTGTATTGTATGTGTGTGTTCCATAATGAAAATGAGTATGTTTTGAAATTCTCTCATTTGTTTTATGAGTGTTAGTGAGTTTGAAAGATGAAAATATGATAGCGTCATTTATATGAGTGAGTGATCTTAGAGCCAAGTAAGTTGTGGGTATTATACTTACAATTGGTATCAGAGCTGGTTAATCCAGTGCCTGGTGTCTGGAGTTTGTGAGGTGTGAGAGAGTTCTCACATAGTTGTTTATTCATAAAGTCAGTATGGCAAACACTTTCAATATTGTGTGGTCCGGTCCCAAGTTAGATGGGAAACTTGATTATAGTTATTGGGAGACTTTGATGTCCACCCATTTGAAGCCCCAGAACCTGTGGAATTTCATTGAACCAGGTTTGCAGGAAGAAGCAGATGCTGCCCAACAGAAGAGAGATCAATTGGCGCTATCTCAAATTCATCAAGGAGTAGATTATACGGTATTTGGCAAAATAGCAAATGCCAAAAGTGCAAAGGAAGCATGGAACACGTTGAAGCTATCATACAAAGGCATAGATAAAGCTCAGAAAGCAAAGCTACAGTCTTTAAGAAGAGAATATGAAAGGTACGAGATGTCTAGCTCAGAAACCGTTGAGCAATATTTTACTCGTGTTACAGATCTTGTCAATAAGATGAGAGTCTATGGAGAAGATATGCCCGATAGCAAAGTGGTGGAGAAAATTCTTCGCACCATGCCGATGAAGTATGACCATGTGGTGACTACGATACTAGAGTCCCACGATATGGATACTATGACGATTGCAGAGTTGCAAGGAACCATGGAAAGCCACATCAGTATAATACTGGAGAAGTCAGAAAAATCAACCGAGGAAGCCCTGAAAAGCCGAGTGAATTTCAACAACGTTGCAGAATCAAGCCGTACACAAGAAAGACGAGGTCGTGGTTTTAATTTTCAAAGTAGAGGTAGAGGAAGTTTCAGAGGTAGAGGCCGTGGCAATTACAACCAAAGAAGTTACAATAATTTTACACCACCTAATCAAGGAAGAGGTGGAACGAATTTCAGGCCTGTCAACCGAGGAAGAGGTCGAAGCAATTTTTATCAAGAAAGAACCAATTTCAATTGCTTTCATTGTGGAAAGTATGGACACAAAGCAGCAAATTGCAGATTCAAAATGGTGAATAACAATCAAGCACACGTTGCAGAAAATTAGCATCAAAATACTGATGACAATCCGGGTACTCAGACTTTATTTTTTACAAGTAATTCATATGCTAAAGATGAAAATATGATAGCGTCATTTATATGAGTGAGTGATCCTAGTGCCAAGTAAGTTGTGGGTATTATACTTATTATTGAAGTTTGGTAATAGTACAAAGATCCCTATTGATGAAGGAAAAGGGCACATACCAATTAGATTGAAAGATGGTTCTCTGATTTATATTTCTGATGTTTTCTATGCTCCTGAACTTGATTACAATTTACTGAGTATGGGACAATTATCTGAGAAAGGATATAAGATGATAACTTATCATGGATATTGCACTGTGTTTGACAACAACGGAAGGTTCATAGATAAAGCAAAGATGACTTCAAACAGAATGTTTCCATTAAAAATTCAACATGTTAATCCCTCTTGCATGAGTTCTGAGATACTTGATGATAACTGGTTGTGGCATATGCGGTTTGGGCACTTTCATTTTTCTGGCCTAAACTACCTATCAAGAAAAGGACTTGTTTCTAGTCTACCACGGATTCATATTCCCAATTGTGTTTGTGAGATTTGTCAACTGGGAAAGAAGCACAGAGATCCATTCCCTACAGGAAAGTCATGGAGAGCTAGAAGATTACTTGAAATTGTGCATTCAGATCTCTGTTCTGTAGAAGTTCCAAGTAATAGTGGTAGCAGGTACTTTATCACTTTTATTAATGATTTTAGTAGATATACATGGGTATACTTTCTGAAGCAGAAATCAGAAGCATGTGATGTCTTTAAGACATTCAAGGCATTTGTCGAAAAACAAAGTGGCTATAAAATCAAAATTCTCAGAACAGACAGAGGAACAGAATATCTTGCGTGTTTAGAATACTTTAAGCAACACGGAATTCAACACCAACTAACAACTAGATACACTCCTCAACAAAATGGAGTTGCTGAAAGAAAGAACAGAACCATCATGGATATAGTCAGATGCATGCTCAAGTCAAAACAAATGCCTAAAGAGTTTTGGGCAGAAGCAGTCACAACAGCAGTTCATATTTTAAACAGGTGTCTAACAAAAAGTGTTCGTGATAGAACTCCAGAGGAAGCTTGGAGTGGAAAGCGGCCTTCCATCCATCATTTCAGAGTCTTTGGGTGTATTGCTTATGCCCATGTACTAGATCAATTAAGGAAGAAGTTAGATGACAAAGGCGAGAAGTGTATCTTTATTGGCTATAGCACAGACTCAAAAGCATACAAGTTGTACAATCCAGAAACAAAGAAAGTGATCATCAGTAGAGACGTGACGTTTCACGAGAAAGCCATGTGGGACTGGAACACAAAGACAGAAAAGCAGTCGATTGTAATTTCAAATACATGTGATGATAATGAAGAAAGACAACCAGATACAACCGAACAACCAGAATCATCTAGAAGACCTCAAAGAGAGAGGAGACTACCTGCTAGATTAGCAGATTATGAAGTTGGCAATGACAACGATCCGTCCGATGAAGAAATCATAAATTTTGCTCTATTTTCAGATTGTGAGCCGTTGAACTTTGAAGAAGCCTTTAAAGACAACAATTGGAAGAAAGCAATGGATGAGGAGATTCATGCCATTGAGAAGAATGACACATGGGAGCTGACAGATTTACCAGCAGATAAGAAGCCGATTGGAGTAAAGTGGGTTTACAAGACTAAGTACAAACCCAGTGGTGAAGTTGATCGTTTCAAAGAAAGATTAGTTGCTAGGGATACAAACAAAAGCCAGGTATCGATTATTTTGAAGTATTTGCTCCTGTTGCTAGATTAGACACTATTTGTATGATTATTTCACTCTCGGCTCAAAATAAGTGGAAGATACATTAAATGGATGTTAAGTTTGCATTTCTAAATGGCACTTTAGAAGAAGAAGTGTATGTCGAGCAACCTGCAGGATATGAAGTTCTTGGAAAAGAAGATAAAGTTTATAAACTGAAGAAAGCTTTGTACGGGTTAAAGCAAGCACCAAGAGCATGGTATAAGAAGATTGATTCTTATTTCATTGAGAATGGTTTCAGAAGATGTCCGTTTGAGCATACTCTTTATATCAAGTTCGTTGAACCTGGAGATATCTTGATCGTGTGTCTTTATGTTGATGATTTAATCTTTACTGGCAACAATTTGAAGATAATTGTAGAATTCAGGGAGGCTATGATAAAGCACTTTGAAATGACAGATATGGGCTTGATGTCTTACTTTCTTGGCATTGAAGTGGTTCAAAGAGATGATGGAATTTTCATTTCTCAGAAGAAATATGCAAATGATATTTTGAAGAAATTTCAGATGGAGCATTCAAAGCCAGTTTCTACTCCAGTCGAAGAGAAGTTCAAGTTGCTGAGAGAAGATAAAGGAAGAATAATGAATCCTACATATTACAAAAGCTTGATTGGAAGTCTAAGGTACTTAACTGCGACTAGACCAGATATTGTATTTGGAGTTGGTTTGCTTAGCAGATTTATGGAAGAGCCTTGTACCAACCATTTGCAAGTGGCAAAGAGAATTCTTCGATATATTAAAGGTACTTTAAATGATGGAATTTATTATGAGAATACTAATGAAGTAAACCTTGTTGGCTACACTGATAGTGATTGGGCCGGAGATATAGAAACAAGAAAAAGTATTTCAGGGTTTGTATTTCATCTTGGTTCTGGTGCAATTTCATGGTCGTTAAAGAAACAGCCAGTAGTAGCACTATCTACAGCAGAAGCAGAATATATAGCAGCAGCAAGTTGTGTAACACAAGCAGTTTGGCTAAGAAGAATTCTTGAAGAATTGAACGAGAAACAAAGTACTCCAACAACAATATTTTGTGATAACAAGTCAGCTATTACACTTTGCAAAAATCCAGTATTTCATGGAAGATCGAAGCATATTGATATTCGGGTTCACAAAATCAGAGAGTTGGTGAATGAAAAAGAAGTTGTGATCGAGTACTGTCCAACTGAAGAACAAGTTGCAGATATATTTACAAAGCCATTGAAGACTGAATTATTTTACAAATTGAAGAAGATGCTTGGAATGATTAATTCTGCAAGCTTGATTTAAGGGAGGCAATGTTAATTCATTATAAATCAACTTGCATGGACTAGAATTTTCATGAAGAATTTTTGAAGTCAAAATGGTCAAAGAAGAAGCAAAGTTTGAATTGAAAACAATAATCATTAATTTATTAGAAGATGTTAGAAATTTGGAGAATAACCAAGAACATTCAAGTGAGTAGTATAATTACAACATTCTACAACATTGAAGAAATTCAAAATCAAATTGAATTGAAATTGGAGGACAAGCAACCTAAATTAGAAGATTGTGGAAACTACATGAATGCAAATTGAAGGAAGATTCATGAAGACAACTCATAGCATGGTTCACAAATTATTATTTTAGTAGGAAGCATTGCCTATATAAAGGCACATATGCCTTGTGTATTGTATGTGTGTGTTCCATAATGAAAATGAGTATGTTTTGAAATTTTCTCCTTTATTTTATGAGTGTTAGTGAGTTTGAAAAATAAAAATATAATAGCGTCATTTATATGAGTGAGTGATCCTAAAACCAAATAAGTTGTGGGTATTATACTTACATATCCATATCTAAGGTTTCTTTTAAACTACAAATACGTCAATAACCTTTTATTTCAAAATCAAATAAGTCATTCACTAAATTTAACTGCAAATAGGTCATTGATTTTTGTAAATCGTAAACACACAAGCCTCTCTCTATTAGATTCAACTATCACTAAAAAATATGTGTCTTTATTTACAAAAGTTCAGGAACTTGTTTACATTTAAATTTAGTAAGAGATAAATTTATTTTATAATAAAATATATATCAATAACTTATTTCTTCTTTTTTCTAAATTTTATCAATGTACTATATTGATTTTTAGCCGATTAGATAGGGAAGGTTATATATTTTTAATTACTAATGATGGTAGAGCATGCCATAATATCATAACATTTTTACAAGAGAATGTCACACATCATTTAATTCTCTAATTCAAAATTTTTAAAGTTTGGAAAAAAAATTTGTACTGCTGTATATAACAAGTTTGGCTTTGGTTTGCGATTTTTTTTTTAAATTGTTCAAATTTTATATAATTAATTGACTTTATTATTTTTATATTTTTTGGATTATTAACAAATCAAGTTAGGTTAGATTATAAACAGATTCGTCTCACTTGATCTAACCATAAACATATCTTCCAAATAAACAGATTTAATTATATAAAGATAAAACTAAAAAAAATAAAACATCTTATACTTTAAATTTTAAATTTTAAATTTATAAATATAATAAATAATAAATTAAGATTTAAACAATTAATATAAAATATAACATTTCTTACTTAACAAGAAAAGTATAAAGATAAATGATATATATATATATATATATATAGGAAAACTCGAACCTATAATTTTTAGATGAGTACGAAAAGATTATGTCATTTAAATTTTAATTGATTGGCTAAATAGTGTATGTATTTGATTAATATATATAAAAAAAAACATATACCAAGTATCCCAGCAGGGAATGTGGCGATGGCCATGTACCACACGTACGGAACAACCTGAATTCAAGAAAACAGCCCCCAGTAAGCAACAACTGAATCTAACAATAATAATTCATAGATGGATTTAGATTTTTTTTTTCAATTACATAACAATTATTTTAGAGTGTGTAAAGCTCGTCTTATCGGTAAGAAAAGTTAAAAAATACTATTATATAATTAAAGAGTTAAAAATAAAATAAAATAATAACAATATGTAATTAAATCATGAGCACACATATGTGTCTCTCTAAAGTCTAAACTTATACCAAAACTAACAAACTTGCATCCACGAATTTAGCTTAATTTTATATGTTAAAATATACAGGGAGACACAGTGATACATCAACTAAAAATTTTTAGCCTACGAAGTAGATAAAATTCCTAATAAAAAGAAATTTCCAAAATAAAAAAAAATTCAAAATTCAAATAAAAGATTAGAATTTAGTATTTAGAATTTAGAGTTTTGAATTTAATTTAGTATTTAGAGTTTAGAAATTAATGTTTAGGGTATAGAATTTAGAATTAGGATTTTAGATAGCTAGGTTTTTGGATGTGAAAGTGGCCGACAATGGTCTCCAATGACAGTGATGGCCAGCAGTGGTCGACGATTGGTGGCATCGAAGATAATGGTTACTGATAGAGTAAGTAATTTATGATGATAAATGAAAGTGAGGTGTTGGGAGAAAGAAGAAAAAAATAAAAAAAAGTAATTTCAAGAAAAGATAATTTAAATGGGTATTGAACTTTTTTTATTTATTAACTGAAGTTGGCTTCTTTTTTTTTTCGTTAACTAGCATAATTTCTATAAAAGAGAATGTTATGTCTATTGCTCAAACAGTCAAACCCATTCTTATAAGTTTCTTTATCATTATTGTTGATATATTAAGTAAAACATATAGGACGTATCTAAAATAATAAGTATGGCAATGAAACATATATCACTTTGCTTTTCACGTTAATTATTTAATCTGTTAAAAATAAGAAAAGTAAGAAAATAAACAAATTACGTACTTTTCTTACTAACTGAGTTAGTTTATATCATTTTCTTACCTTATAATATACACTTGAGAATAATTTTTTTCATGTGTATACATACCTGTTTAAGAGCTTTAACCATGGCATCTTGGTCATGAATATTGTTGCCAAAAGCATTAAGAGCTTTTCCTAACAAGAGGTATCCAACAGGAAGAGCCATTCCATGCACAATCGAACCCACCATTCCCAGACTCATCAGAATCCAATCTATTACGTCAGCATAGCTCAATAATTTGAAAAATGGCAAGGCTCTCACAACATTCTTCTTCAAATCATCAACACCATCACCACCACCATCATCTTCTACAGGTTCCACCATTTGCACTACTTTTTGTGGTCTGCTTGGAGCCATATTAATTCCACTAATAATAATTAACACCACTACATCAATAAGTTTCAAGATATATACATGTAATGTAGAACACGTAATTACTAATGATTAATTATTAATTAGTAGTCTACATACTTATATATGGACTATTTGTGACACGAAAAATTATGCGCGCGATAGTGACAATAGTATGACCCAAATGTAGCAACAGAATATGCCTTAAGGATATTACATTCAATTTAAAAAATAGTTAGGATTGTGGCGTTGTATTCTTGGTTGATTTCATTTGTTTCTTCGATGCCCACAAAGTTGCTGGCGATGGATACTTAATAGAGATTATTATCTTGTTGAAACTATTAGAATCGCCACTTAGACTTGGAAAACATATATACCAAATTTATTTATTTTCACATGCCATCATCATCAGCTATAGCACAAAGCCACATAGATACATGCATATCTTTACTAGATACTATATAAATCATTGTTTTCATCCTAATAGTATTTGGCATGGTCCAATCACCATAATGATTCTTCTCCAAAAATTGCGAAACTAGTTACTATAGTGTATTACGAAATATGATCAAGGAAATTATTAGTTATAATATAGTTAGATACTTGCTTGAACGGTGAGATTTTATGATCATTCCAATGGTTCTAGTAGATACGTGCTTGGTGCTAATCCTTGGCTGTTTGGCAGTCATAGTTTTGTCCTTAAATAGCGATAAAATGTTCTGCCGTATTGTGTTGTATGTTTTATTATTTATTTTCACTTAGAAGATGATGCTATATGCAATAACATATGAATGATAAGGTGTATGTATTGCAAATCTTGAGTGGCTTAAAAATATGATTCCAATAGATTAAGAACTGGTTTGGTAAAACATGTAAAAGATGTTCTTAAACAAATATTTCATTTTATTTTTAATAAATAAAAAATTAAGTCTATTTTTATAATTGTTTTTGAAAGTTAGGAATACTTTTAAAAAGAGTTAAAAAGGTATTTTTTAAAGATATATAATTTGTATTTATGAAAATTAAAATATATAATATAACGTTATATATTAATAAATATATAAATTTATTATTATTTAATTAAATATCAAAAGTTATTTTATTAAATAAGATTGTTGTTTGTTGTAAAAATAAAAATTTTACTAAACCAATTTTAAGTATAAGTTTATTTTTATTTTTATGAAGAAGGAATTTAAAGGTCCAACAGAAACACAAAAGTAGCTAATTTAAATCTAAAAAGAAAAGTCACTCCTCTACTATTAGCATTTAAGAAAGGGACAAAAACGAGGAGGGACATTGAAGCTGTGTATTTTCACCGCCAAGTTTTGAATATATTTAGCCAATACATTTGCGGTAAAATTCGTCTGTCGAAGCACATGATGGATGACACAATATAAACATGTAATCACAATCATATTCATCAATTTTTATACAATAGTGACTGCTGATTGCCCATTTTGAATTATAGCCATACTATATGATCAAAGCAACATTATGAACTTAATAATAGAAATTAAAGACTTCTTGAAGTCATAAAATTGACGATATAATTACCTGCTAAGTCTCCCCAAATTCATCCAGAGCTTTTTTAAGGGCACTTTCAACTTTTTCCTATGTTGCTATTTCTCTTAGGTAAAAAATTGCAACTCAAACGTGTACTTCAAATCTCTTGTAAGGAATTTCCATACTTGGAATTTGCAGTGCATATGCCTATAAGGAAATATTAGGGGATAATGATTTTGTTGAACAATATGAACAATCACTAATAAAATAAAAACATATTATATTTTAAAATTAATTTTTTAAATTTTAATATTAAAATAACCATCTGTACACTAGTAAAATGAACATCCGATATATCTATTGTTTACATTGTTTAATATTTTCATTGTTCACTTATATTTTTCCATGCCTATAAATTGAAAGGATCTTCTGTGGATCACAAGAATCTATGCCTACCTCGACATTCCTTAATCCTTAAAGAAAATGTAATCCCTATTTTTCAATTTGGGGTAGGGATGGGTGGGTGGCTGCTTGGGAATAGGAAAAAAAGAAAAAAAGAAAAGCAGCAACAAAATTTTATTTGGAAATAACTAAGTTTAAAATACAAAATTAAATAAAGCAATGTTTTAAAAGAGCGAGTTAAATCCCTTGTATCAACTTTTCATTTAGTGTCCCTGTTTAGTTTTAGCAGCTGGGGGAAGAACATACTTACTGAAATCTCCTAACAAGCGTCAATCCACTCAAAGCACCACTAGCCTTATTCCTATACAAGACCCCAAAATCACATGCAAAGAGGAAGTTCTACAAAACCATTAATATAAGATTTTAACTTAGTTCTTCATTATGTCCACTTTGAATATTGTAGACTCAACCATGTACCAGTCTATCTTTTATATAATCATTCAACATCGGTATATATTAGAAATAAAAAGAGATTTGGAAAGAATTGATATCGATGGATCAATTTTAAAAGTTTCTCAATGATGTGCGTGAGTATAAACTGCCACTTCTACCAACAAGACTTTCAACCTATTCCAACAAAATTCAAAACAAGAAAACAATGCTAAGAGTGAAAAGAAAGTATAATTGAAAAAGAGAAAAAAATCACAAACAACATTTTTAGTTTTTATTTTTCAATTTCTATAGATATATAAATTAAACTTCATCAAGAGAAGTGAATTTAACATAGAAATATAAGTTTTTATCTTATTATTCATTTTATATATATATTATACAAATTAAAGGATATATGCAAATATTTCTACTATCAATCTTCTAATTTTGTGAACTTATTTTGTGATTATTTAATTGCAATACTCTAATGTTAAAAAGACGAACTACAACAGCAGCAAAAAATTAAAATATAAGTAATTCATAACAATAATCCTAATACTAATATTAATCTGACTTTTATGGCTACACATTAGTACTAGTACCTATAAATCAAACAAAACCTCCAAAGACACTAGTTACTACGTAACAAAAGTACCTTCAATTTACCTACTGACACAAGTTACCAAATTTTCTATCTCTTAACAAGTCCATCAAGAAATCAACAATTATATACTTAGTGAATAAAAAGACTTTTTTGGTCTATGACATCAAAAAATTAACAAAAAAATTAATTTTATTTGCATTGAACAGTTTCAGCCAAAACAGAATTAATATTTTTTCTATTTTGAATCAGTGACCAAAATAGGGCAGTAATCAAAACAAAAAATACATTTTCAGCCAGAGAACCAGTGACCAAAACAAAAAATGCATTTCTATCCAGAACTAATGACCAAAATGGAAAATGCACTTCTAGCCAGAGAACCAATGACCAAAATAGAAAATGTACTTCCAGCTAGAGAACCAGGAAACAGAACAGGTAGCATTATACCAAATCAATATTCAAATCAAAATAGAAACCAAATCAATTAAAATCATAGAACAAGAGACACTTGAATTACCTAATTAGAGCTTGAGCCACAATGAGAAGGCAGAGGACCAGTGACATGGTGCGATTCAAAAACAGTGACGTCCAGAGGGGCAGATGACGGTGTGACAGCAGAAGCAGCAAAGCAAAAGTAAAAGAAGTGACAAGCAGCAAATGACGAGAAACATCGATGGCCAGGGTGTTATGAATACCTAACTTAATTAGTTAGCAATTAATTAGTCATTCTTCCTACTATATAGCAGTTAATTAGACTCTTAGTATATATTGTACTTGTAATTACTTACTTACACAATGAAATCATCATTTTTCTCTATTCCCTTTCACATTCCAATATGGTATCAGATGTAATTCTTCTTCACACTTCCGCATTATTCTCTCCTTTCATTCTTTGATTTTCTCGAGAAAATTTCTTGATTTTCCATTCTTCTTTCTCGCTCTTTCTCGTTTCGGCAAGAACATTCTTCCTCAGTCGATACCTCCTCTTTTTCTCTATTCTTCTACTCATCAATCAGAATGTCTGTGATTCTGTATCCACAGTTCCTTAGAGAAACTCCAATATTCCTCGAGCTCCGGCACCGCCTTTGCCGATTGCTGATGCATATTTGCTCCAGTCCGGTGATCACCCAGGGCTCGTGCTTGTTTCACAAACCCCTACAAGAAGACAACTACGCTTCTTGGTGCAGATCGATGAGGCTTGCGTTGAGTAAAAAATGTAAAATCTGCTTCATCAATGGCTCCCTCTCGAAGCCAGATCCAGTTCGTGACCCTGCGCTCGCTGAATCGTAGAAGTGCACGAACGACATCATCACTACCTAGTTGCTGAATGTAATCTCCAAGGATATTGCGGCAAGCGTCATCTATGCTGGATCTGCAGCTTTACTCTGGCAAGATTTTGAGACTCGCTTCTCTCAGAGCAACGCATCTCGCATCTTTGAGCTGAAGAGGTCACTCATGTCTCTGACTCAAGGCTCTCTCTCAGTCTCACAGTATTTCACAAAGTTGAAGATACCTTAGGAAGAACTCAACACCTTCAAGCCATTGGTATCTTGTTCCTGTGGTGGCGTTAAGCCAATTCAAGCCTTTCTTGATCAAGAATATGTAATGTTGTTCCTTGTGGGTATGTTGAGTTAAGAAATTAACTAAATTAATTAATGATGGCAAACATTATTTTTGGCCAAAAATCAATACACAACAGCAACCCAATTGGATGAAAATAAAAAACAAGACTGATAGGCTATACAAACAAAGGAAGCCCAAAAGGATTCAAAGCAATAAATCTAGCTGAGCCATAGAAATCAAATGGGTTGCTTGATGGATATCCGATCCAAGCCCATTCGCAAGCAAATCCCTCCAACACTACAAGAAAAAACGCCTGTCGGTACACTTTTTTCTTGCCACGCTTTTAAAGCGTACCTAAAAGTGGTCTATGGCCACGCTTTTGCGAGGGTGGCCACTGAATTGTGATTTGACCACGTTTTTTTTCGCCACGCTTAAAAAGCGTGGCCATAGAGAAAAATCGGCACGCTTTTACGAGGGTGCCCACTTACATGAAAATTGGCCACGCTTTTTTACTGCCACGTTTGAAAAGCGTGGCAATAGAGGGCAAGGGGCACGCTTTTATGAGGGTGCCACTAATTAAAAATTTGGCCACCTTTTTTTTGTCACGCTTAAAAAGCGTGGCCATAGAGGGCAACCGGCACGCTTGTAAAGCGTGCCCATATTTTATATATTTTGGCACCCCACAAAAAACGTACCGATAGAGTTCCCTCCCCAAAAATTTAGTTTCCCACCCAATTTTTTTCCACACTTAACATTTTTTTCTTAGCTTTCAATTTTAACCCAAACAACATCACACACTAATTCTGGTATATGCCATTAATTGATAATGACTTGTAAAGAGAATTTCTTTTATTAGTGGAGCAGAAGTTGTTCTTTGAATGCATAATCTGATTTTATTTATTTTATATTATAGGAGGATCAAGCTTTAGCTAAGGAGGCAACTGAAACAGTGGTTTTGGTCATTGATGAGGAAGGTGTGGAGTCACTCATCAGAACTTGTGAAAGGTATAAATGAGCCAAAGCTGCTTTGGTCTTCACACAAGAATAGTTTTCTTGTTCTTCAAATCACAAATTTTGACTTCTTCTTTTATTGCAACTTTGATGATGTATGTTGTATTTTTTAAATAATAAATTTTATTTTTTTGTTAACAAATATGATGAAAGTTTATGTATGTTGGATTGGTTAATTTAAAATTATATAAAAAAAATTTCTTTGTTTAAATTAATAATTCAAACTATGATTTAAAATTATATATTAATTTTGTAATATTTAATTAGGAAGATTTATAGGCAAGTATAGCCATAAGTATTTTGATCCAACTTATAGTAATATTTTCGGCTATTGACACGCTTTTTAAGTGTGGCCATATCTTCTCGTAGCCATATTTTCTTCTATCGGCACGCTTGAAAAGCGTAGCCATATCTTCCCCTATTGGCACGCTTAAATAGGGTAGCTATATCTTCCCATATCGGTACATTTTTGAAGTGTAGCCAAAACCACCTCACTGGGCACGCTTCCAAAAGCATGGCGATATGTGCACTTTTCAGTACGCTTTTTAAGCGTACCTATAAGTTAAGACCTATGGCCACGCTTTTAAGCGTGACAAGAAATAAAAGCGTGCCAACAAAAAAAGCGTGCCGATAGATCCACAAAAGCGTGGCGATAGAGCAACCGGCACGCTGGCAGATGTGACCCTTTCAAAAGCGTACCGATAGCTCAAAAAGCGTGGCGAAAAGCTATCGGCACGTTTTTTTGCACTTTTCGGCACGCTTTTAAAGCGTGGCAGAAAGCTTATTTTCTTGTAGTGCAATTTGCTTTTACCAAAAGCAACGTTCACCTTCTCCCTCTTGGTCAGAAATCAGAGAAGTGAGAGAGTGCTTACTTCCTAAGCTATTCACAGAAGAAGAAAGAAAGAGAATGTTAGGCAAGAAAGGTTGAGGTCAAATCAGAAAAATCAAACCAAATCAAACTAAGGCAAAGGTCAAAGGTAACACATTTCCTATTACATGCATATTGCTTTCTTCTTCTCTTTCCAACTCTCTGCCAGTCCGAAATGGGATACATGAAAAAGATGATTTCTGTTCTCACTGCTGTGTATCAACGGTCACAAGTGTGTCTTGAGGACCAAGTTGTTTTTCAATAGGTATGATATGGGTTTACCAGTGAAATTATTTGTTTCTGCTGATTCTGTGGCTTTCGATCAACAAAGGGAAGTCAGAACCAAAGTTTCTAGTTTGAGGATTAACTGGAAAAGTGATGTGGTGAGTTGGTAAAGCACACAACTCAAGGAGTTGACCTAGAAAACAACAACTCAGCAACATGCAAGGAGATGCAAAAGAAGATTTCTCATCATTTAGAAAAAAGGAGAGATAACCAGTGTTCTTGAGGTGTATGTTCTGAGAAGATCTATTTGAAGAAGTTCATCTACTTGGATAGTGCTTCCTAGTTAAAGGAGCATTCCGCCAGAATGAGGAACTGAATCAGAGGCTAGAAAATCTAGTTTATCACATAGCAAAGAGGCTGTTAAAGTATTAATCCCCTTCATGTTTTACAGATTATAATTTTTTTTAATGTTTATCTTTCTGTAATTTCTTGAGGTAAAAGGCTAAATGAGAGAGTCATTGAAAGAGCCTAAGAGAGAAAAAAAGGCTGAGAGATACACATGAGTGAAAGCCTAGAGTTATTTCAGTTTTCTTTAGGTTAAGTCTGTGTCTTGTATCTTGTACATGTGAGGTACCCCTTTCTTAGTTGGGTGAGCACTAAGAGTGAATAGTTAGATATTAGCATAACCAAGTCAAGTTAGGTTAGAACTTGAGAGTGAAAGGATTGTGTCAATCATGTGGAATTGGTCTATGTAATACTTTAACTATAGTGGAAATTTCACCACTGTTGTGGTGGAGACTGGATGTAGGTTGCATTACACAAGGCAACTGAACTAGGATACATGATGGAGTCAGCTTCTCCCTTCCCTGCTCTGTTTTATGTTTTTATATTCATGAGACAAAAATAAATTGTCTCATAAATTTTCTGCTGCTGAGTTCAATCAGAATCAGAATTAAAAGTTGGATTTAAAGGGTTATTTCATTAACATAAAAGAAGGTCATAGATTCAACCGCCTTCTCTAAGCCTTCTACAACCTTTAGGGTCTCAATGAGAATTTGGCAAGTGTTCGAAGCTAGATCCTATTGTCAACTCACTTGTATATATATATATATATATATGTGTGTGTGTGTGTGTGTGTGTGTGTGTGTGTGTGTGTGTGTGTGTGTGTGTGTGTGTGTGTGTGTGTGTGTGTGTGTGTACCTTACTTATAATTACTTACTTACTCAATGAAATCATACTTTTTCTCCATTCCCTTTCACATTCCAATACAGGGCAGCAACGACAATGGCGAGGAGAGAGGAAAAGTAGCAACGACCTACGCGGCGAGGAGGAGAGACAAAGCAATGGACGGCAAGGAGCGGAGAAGCAGCGACGGCTAGGAGAGAAGCAGCAACGACCATGGCACGGAGAATAGAGAAGCAGCGATGGTGCATGAATTTGTGATACACAATAGCGCAAACAACTTGGTACGCACAATTGTAATCTCAACGCTTTTTCACAACTTCGCACAACTAACCAGCAAGTGCACTGGGTCGTCCAAGTAATAAACCTTACGTGAGTAAGGGTCGATCCCACGGAGATTATCGGCTTGAAGCAAGCTATGGTCACCTTGTAAATCTCAGTCAGGCGGATTCAAATGGGTTAAGGAGTTTTCATAATTAAAAGATAAATAAAACATAAGATAAAGATAGAGATACTTATGTAATTCATTGGTGGGAATTTCAGATAAGCGTATGGAGATGCTTCATCCCTCTTGAATCTCTGCTTTCCTACTGCATTCATCCAATCCTTCATACTTCTTTCCATGGCAAGCTGTATGTTGGGCATCACTATTGTCAATGGCTACTTCCCGTCCTCTCAATGAAAATGGTCCAAATGCACTGTCACCGCACGACTAATCATCTGTCGGTTATCGATCATGTTGGAATAGAATCCAGTGATCCTTTTGCGTTTGTCACTATGCCCAACTCTTGCGAGTTTGAAGCTCGTCACAGTCATCCCTTCCCAGATCCTACTCGGAATACCACAGACAAGGTTTAGACTTTCCGGATCTCAGGAATGGCTGCCAATAATTCTAGCTTATACCACGAAGACTCTGATCTTTCAGAATGGAGGCTAATAGATATACGCTCGATCTAAGGTAGAATGGAAGTGGTTGTCCGACACGTGTTCATAGGTTGGGAATGGTGATAAGTATCACGGATCATCACATTCATCATGTTGAAGTGCAAATGAATATCTTAGAATAGGAATAAGCTTGAATTGAATAGAAAACAGTAGTACTTGCATTAATACTCAAGGAACAGTAGAGCTCCACACCTTAATCTATGGTGTGTAGAAACTCCACCGTTGAAAATACATAAGAACAAGGTCCAGGCATGGCCGAATGGCCAGCCTCCCCAATTGGCATATGAATTCAAAAATAGGGAAAAAGACCGATGCCAAGATTCCAAGATGAAAATACAATAGTAAAAAGTTCTATTTATACTAAACTAGTTACTAGGGTTTACAAAAATGAGTAAGTGATGCAGAAATCCACTTCTGGGCCCACTTGGTGTGTGCTTGGGCTGAGCATTGAAGCTTTCATGTGTAGAGGTCTTCCTTGGAGTTAAACACCAGCTTTGGTGCCAGTTTGGGCGTTTAACTCCAACTTTTATGCCAGTTCTGGCGTTTTGACGCCAGAAAAGGGCAGAGAACTGGCATTTTGACGCCATTTTACACCGTCAAAACTCGTGCAAAGTATGAAGTATTATATATTTCTGAAAATCCCTGGATGTCTACTTTCTAATGCAATTGAGAGCGCACAATTTAGAATTATGTATCTCCAGAAAATCCACTTCGAATGCAGGAAGTTCAGAATCCAATAGCATCTGCAGTCCTTTGTCAACCTCTGAATCAGATTTTTGCTCAGGTATCTCAATTTTAGCCAGAAAATACCTGAAATCACAGAAATACATACAAACTCATAGTAAAGTCTAGAAATGTGAATTTTTCTTAGAAACTAATAAAAATATACAAAAAACTAACTAAATCATACTAAAAACTATATAAAAACAATGCCAAAAAGCGTATAAATTATCCGCTCATCACAACACCAAACTTAATTTGTTGCTTGTCCCCAAGCAACTAAAACAAAATAGGATAAAAAGAAGAGAATATACAATGAATCCCACAGTATCAATGAAACTTAGTTCTAATTATATGAGCAGGGCTTGTAGCTTTTTGCTTCTGAACAGTTTTGGCATTTCACTTTTTCCTTTGAAATTCAGAATGATTGGCATCTATAGGAACTCAGAATTTTAGATAGTGTTATTGATTCTCCTAGTTCAGTACGTTGATTCTTGAACACAGCTACTTTATGAGTCTTGGTTGTGGCCCTAAGCACTTTGTTTTCCAGTATTACCACTGGATGCATAAATTCCACAGACACATAACTGGGTGAATCTTTTCAGATTGTGACTAAGCTTTGCTAAAGTCCCCAGTTGGAGGTGTCCAGAGCTCTTAAGCACACTCTTTTTGCTTTGGATCACGACTTTAACCAATCAGTCTCAAGCTTTTCACTTGGACCTTCATGCCACAAGCACATGGTTAGGGACAGCTTGATTTAGCCACTTAGGCCTGGATTTTATTTCCTTGGGCCCTCCTATCCATTAATGCTCAAAGCCTTGGATCCTTTTTACCCTTGCCTTTTGGTTTAAAGGGCTATTGGCTTTTCTGCTTGCTTTTTCTTTTTCTTTCTCTTTTTCTTTTTTCTTTCGCCATTTTTTTCGCAAGCTTTCTTATTCACTGCTTTTTCTTGCTTCAAGAATCAATTTCATTATTTTTCATATTATCAATAACATTTCTCTTTGTTCATCATTCTTTCAAGAGCCAACAACTTTAACATTCATAAATAACAAGATAAAAAATATGCACTGTTCAAGCATTCATTTAGAGAACAAAAAGTATTGCCTCTACATCAAAATAATTAAACTAGTTTCAAGATAAAATTTGAAATCCAAGTACTTCTTGTTCTTTTGTAATTAAGCACATTTTTCATTTAAGAGAGGTGAAGGATTCATGGGATTATTCATAGATTTAAGGCATAGACACTAGACACTAATGATCATGTAGTGAAGACACAAACATAGATAGAACCTACAGCATAAAACTGAAAAACAGAAAAATAAATAGACAAGGAGATTAAGGAATGAGTCCACCTTAGTGAGGGTGGCGTCTTCCTCCTCTTTAAGAACCAATGGTGCTCTTGAGCTCCTCTATGTCTCTTCCTTGCCTTTGTTGCTCCTCCCTCATAGCTCTTTGATCTTCTCTAATCTCATGGAGAATGATGGAGTGCTCTTGGTGTTCCACCCTTAATTGGTCCATGTTGTAACTCAAGCTTTCCAAAAAAGTGTTGAGTTTCTCCCAATAATTGTGTGGAGGAAATTGCATCCCTTGAGGCATCTCAGGGATTTCTTGATGAGGGACTTCCTCATGCTCTTGTTGAGTGCCATGAATAGGCTCTCTAGTTTGCTCCATCCTCTTCTTAGTGATGGGCTTGTCCTCTTCAATAAGGATGTCTCCCTCCATGACAATCCCAGCTGAATAGCAAAGGTGACATATGAGATGAGGAAAGGCTAATCTTGCCAAAGGTGAGGACTTGTCAGCCACCTTGTAGAGTTTTAGAGGTATGATTTCATGAACTTCTACTTCCTCTCTAATCATGATACTATAGATCATGATCGCCCGATCCACAGTTACTTTAGATCGGTTGCTAGTGGGAATGGTAGAGCATTGGATGAACTCCAACCATCCTCTAGCCACAGGCTTAAGATCCGGTCTTCTCAATTAAACCGGGTTGTCTCTTGAGTCTCTTTTCCATTGAGCTCCTTCTACACATATGTCCATGAGGACTTGGTCCAACCTTTGATCAAAGTTGACCCTTCTAGTATAGGGGCGTGTGTTTTCTTCCATCATTGGCAAGTTGAATGCTAGCCTCACGTTTTTCGGACTGAAATTTAAGTATTTCCCCCGAACTATTGTAAGCCAATTCTTTGGGTTTGAGTTTATACTTTGATCATGGTTCCTAGTGATCCATGCATTTGCATAGAACTCTTAAACCATTAAGATTCTAACTTGTTGAATGGGGTTGGCAAGAACTTCCCAACCTCTTCTTCGGATCTCTTGTCGGATCTATGGATATTCGCCCTTTTTGAGCCTAAAAGGGACTTCAGGAATCACCTTTTTCTTGGCCACAACTTCATAGAAGTGGTCTTGATGGACCTTTGAGATGAATCTCTCCATCTCTCATGACTCAGAGATGGAGGCAGTTGCCTTCCCTTACCTCTTTCTAGAGGTTTCTCTGGCCTTAGGTGCCATAAATGGTTATGGAAAAACAAAAAGCAATGCTTTTACCACACCAAACTTAAAATATTTGCTCATCCTCGAGCAAAAGAAGAAAGAAAGGGGTAGAAGAAGAAGAAAATGGAGGAGATGGAGGGTGTATAGGGTTCGGCCAAGGGTAGAAGAGGGTGGTTGTGATGTGTGAAAATGAAGGAGTGAAGGGGGTATTTATAGGGAAAAAGCGGGGATTGTGGCTGAAAGTGTTGGGTGGGTTTGGGAGGGAAATGGTTTTGAATTTTGAAGGTGGGTGGGGGTTTTTGGGGAAGAGTTAAGGAAGGTGATTGGTGAAGGGTATTTGGAGAAGAGATATGGAGGTGATTGGTGAAGGGTATTTGGGGAAGAGTGTTGTAGAAAGGTGTGAAGAGGAGAGAGAGTGAGTTGAAGTTGGTGGGATCCTGTGGGGTCCACAGATCCTGAGGGGTCAAGGAATTCTCTTACCTGCTCCAATTGGGCGTTTAAAACTCCTTAGAGTGCAATCCTGGCGTTTAAACGCCAGTTTGCTGCCCTGTTCTGGCATTTAAACGCCAGCTTTCCTTCCTGTTTTGGCGTCTAAATGCCAGTTTGTTGTCATGTTTTGGCGTTTAAACGCCAGTTTGGTGCCCTATTCTGGCATTTAAACGCCCAGAAAGGTACCAGATTGGGCATTTAAACGCCCATTTTGCTACCCTTAATAGCGTTTAAACGCTAGTAAGTCCTTCCTCCACGGTGTGCTATTTTCAATGCTGTTTTTGATTTTTTTCTTTATTTTTGTAATTGTCTTTATGACTTACTGATGAGCGGATAATTTATACGCTTTTTGGCATTGTTTTTATATAGTTTTTAGTAAGTTTAAGCTACTTTTAGGGATGTTTTCATTAGTTTTTATGTTAAATTCACATTTCTGGACTTTACTATGAGTTTGTGTGTTTTTCTATGATTTCAGGTAAATTCTGACTGAAATTGAGGGATTTGAGCAAAACCCTGAAGAAGGATGACAAAAGGACTGCTGATGCTGTTGGAATCTGACCTCCCTGCACTCGAAATGGATTTTCTGGAGCTACAGAACTCCAATTGGCGCGCTCTCAATGGCTTTGGAAAGTAGACATCCAGGGCTTTCCAGAAATATATAATAGTTCATACTTTATTCGAAGAATGACGACGTAACTTGGCGTTGAACGCCAAGTACATGCTGCTGTCTGGAGTTAAACGCCAGAAAAACGTCATGATCCGGAGTTGAACGCCCAAAACACGTCATAACTCAGAGTTCAACTCCAAGAGAAGCCTCAGCTCGTGGATTGATCAAGCTCAGCCCAAACATACACCAAGTGGGCCCCGGAAGTGGATTTATGCATCAATTACTTACTCATGTAAACCCTAGGAGCTAGTCTAAGTATATATAGAACATTTATCTATTGTATTAGACGTCTTTTGACCACGTTACATCTTTGGTCTCAGTTTTGTTTTATTCTTCATCCTAGGAGATCATTGATCACGTTAGGGAGGCTGGCCATTCGGCCATGCCTGAACCCTTTGCTTATGTATTTTCAACGGTGGAGTTTCTGCACACCATAGATTAAGGGTGTGGAGCTCTGCTGTACCTCAAGTATTAATGAAATTCTATTATCTTTTATTCAAATCTCTCTTATTCTTATTCCAAGATATTCATTCGTACCCAAGAACATGATGAATGTTATGAGTCAGATTACCCTCATTCTCATTCTCACTTATGAACGCGCGTGATTGACAACCACTTCCGTTCTACATGCAACCGAGCTTGAATGCGTATCTCTTAGATTCCCCAACAGAATCTTCGTGGTATAAGCTAGATAGATGGCGGCATTTATGAGGATCCAGAAAGTCTCACCTTGTCTGTGGTATTCCGAGTAGGATCCTGGGAATCCGGAAAGTCTAACCTTGTCTGTGGTATTCCGAGTAGGATTCCGGTAATGAATGACTGTGACGTGCTTCAAACTTGTAACCTGCTGGGCGTTAGTGACAGACGCAAAAGAATCAAGGGATTCTATTCCAGTAGGAGCGGGAACCAACCGGTGATTAGCCATACTGTGACAGAGTGCGTGAGCATTAGTTTTCACTGCGAGGATGGGATGTAGCCATCAGCCATGGGTGATGCCTCCAGACGATTAGCCGTGCGACTGACAACCGCATAGGATCATTTTCCCGAGAGGATGAAAGTAGCCACAGTTGATGGTGAACCCCTATACAAAGCTTGCCATGGAAAGGAGTAAGAAGGATTGAGTAGAAGCAGTAGGAGAGCAGGCGTCCTTGGGCTCTACAGCATCTCCATCCGCTTATCTGAAATTCCCACCAATGAATCTGCATAAGTATTCTACCCCTTTTATTATTCCTTTTTATTATTTATTCCAATAATCACAATTACCCTTTAATCTGCCTAACTGAGATTTACAAGGTGACCATAGCTTGCTTCATACCAACAATCTCTGTGGGATCGACCCTTACTCACGTAAGGTTTATTACTTGGACGACCAAGTACACTTGCTGGTTAGTTGAACGGAATTGTGAATCCAACCAGTGCCATAATAAAGTTTTCATTCAAAATCCAAAGAACGTAGATCACAATTTCGTCCACCAAGTTTTTGGCGCCGTTGCCGGGGATTGTTCGAGTATGGACAACTGACGGTTCGTCTTGTTGCTCAGATTAGGTAATTTTCTTTTCAAAAATGTTTTTCAAAATTTTTCTTTTCTTTTTCGTTTTTCTAATAATGTTTTTCAAAAAAAATTGATAAAAATACAAAAAAAATTTAGAAAATCATAAAAAATCAAAAATATTTTGTGTTTCTTGTTTGAGTCTTGTGTTAATTTTTAAGTTTGGTGTCAATTGCATGCTTTAAAAATTTTTCTTGCATTTTTCGAAAATCTCATGCATTCATAGTGTTCTTCATGATCTTCAAGTTGTTCTTGACAAGTCTTCTTATTTGATCTTGATGAATTCTTGTTTAGTGTTGGTTGTTGTTTTTCATGTGCACTTTTGCATTCATATTTTCCATGCATTAAAGATTTCTAAGTTTGGTGTCTTGCATGTTTTCTTTGCATAAAAATTTTTTCAAAATTATGTTCTTGATGTTCATCATGATCTTCAAGGTGTTCTTGGTGTTCATCTTGACATTCATAGCATTCTTGCATGCATTCATTGTTTTGATCTAAAAATTTCATACATTGAATATTTTTGTTGTTTTTCTCTTTCATAATTAAAATTTCAAAAAATAAAAAAAATATCTTTTCCTTATTTTCCTCCAAATTTTCGAAATTTTGGGTTGACTTGGTCAAAAAGTTTTAAAATTAGTTGTTTCTTACAAGTCAAGTCAAAATTTCAATTTTAAAAATCTTATCTTTTCAAAATCTTTTTCAAAAATCATATCTTTTTCATTTTTTTATATATAATTTTCGAAAATTTCAAAAATTATTTTTCAAAATCTTTTTCTTATCTTTTTATTAAATTTTCGAAAATTAAGCTAACAATTAATGTGATTGGTTCAAAAATTTGAAGTTTGTTACTTTCTTGTTAAGAAAGGTTCAATCTTTAAATTCTAGAATCTTATCTTGTAGTTTCTTGTTAGTTAAGTAATTTTTAAAATTAAATCTTTTTCAAATATCTTTTTCAAATATATCTTTTTATCTTCTATCTTATCTTTTTCAAAAATTTTATTTTTTTTCAAAATTTGATTTCAAAATATCTTATCTAACTTCTTATCTTCTTATCTTTTTAAATTTTTGATTTCAAATCTTTTTCAATCAACTAACTAACTCTTTGTTTGTTTCTTATCTTTTTCAAAACCACCTAACTACCTATCCCTCTCTAATTTTCGAAAATTCTCCCTCTCTTTTTCAAAAATTCTCTTTAATTATTTTAAATTTTAATTTTAAACTTATTTTATTTTTAATTTTCGAAAATTACTAACCTCTTTTTCAAAAATTATTTTCGAAATCTTCATTCTCTTCTCTTCTTCTATTTAATTAATTAATTACTAACACTTCTCTTCACCCCCTATCCTTATTCTTTATACAGACTATTCATTCTTTTTCATTCTTCTACCCCCTTCTTCTTCTACTAACATAAAGGAATCTCTATACTGTGACATAGAGGATTCCTCTTTCTTTTCTTGTTTTCTTCTCTTTCATATGAGCAGGAACAGGGAAAAGGGCACTCTTGTTGAAGTTGATCCAGAACCTGAAAGGACTCTGAAGAGAAAATTAAGAGAAGCTAAATTACAACAATCCAGAAACAACCTTTCAGAAATTTTCGAACAAGAGAAGGACATGGCAGCCGAAAATAATAATAATAATAATGCAAGGAGAATGCTTGGTGACTTCACAAAGCCAACATCCAAGTTTGATGGAAGAAGCATCTCCATTCCTGCCATTAGAGCCAATAACTTTGAGCTTAAGCCTCAACTAGTTGCATTAATGCAACAAAACTGCAAGTTTTATGGACTTCCATCTGAAGATCCTTATCAGTTTTTAACTGAGTTCTTACAGATCTGTGAGACTGTAAAGACTAATGGAGTTAATCCTGAAGTCTACAGACTCATGCTTTTCCCTTTTGCAGTAAGAGACAGAGCTAGAATATGGTTGGATTCACAACCTAAGGATAGCCTGGACTCCTGGGATAAGCTGGTCACTGCCTTCTTGGATAAATTCTTTCCTCCTCAAAAGCTGAGCAAGCTGAGAGTGGATGTTCAAACCTTCAAGCAAAAAGATGGTGAATCCCTCTATGAAGCTTGGGAAAGATACAAGCAGTTGACCAAAAGATGTCCATCTGACATGTTTTCAGAATGGACCCTGTTAGATATATTCTATTATGGTCTCTCTGAATTTTCGAAAATGTCACTGGACCATTCTGCAGGTGGATCTATTCACCTGAAGAAAACGCCTGAAGAGGCTCAAGAACTCATTGACATGGTTGCAAACAACCAGTTCATGTATACCTCTGAGAGGAATTCCGTGAATAATGGGATACCTCAGAAGAAAGGAGTTCTTGAAATTGATGCTCTGAATGCCATATTGGCTCAGAACAAAATGTTGACTCAACAGGTCAACATAATCTCTCAAAATCTGAATGGATTGCAACATGCATCCAACAATACTAGAGAGGCAGCTTCTGAAGAAGCTTATGATCCTGAGAACCCTGCCATGGCAGAGGTTAATTACATGGGTGAACCTTATGGAAACACCTATAACCCATCATGGAGAAATCATCCAAATTTCTCCTGGAAGGATCAACAAAAGCCTCAACAAGGCTTTAACAATGGTGGACGCAATAGGCTGAATAATAGTAAGCCATATCCATCATCTTCTCAGCAACAGACAGAGAACTCTGAACAAAACGCTTCTAATTTAGCCAATATTGTCTCTGATCTGTCAAAAGCCACTTTCAGTTTCATGAATGAAACAAGATCCTCCATTAGAAATTTGGAGGCACAAGTGGGCCAGCTGAGTAAGAAAGTCATTGAAACTCCTCCCAGTATTCTCCCAAGCAATACAGAAGAGAATCCAAAAGGAGAGTGCAAGGCCATTGATTTAATCAAAGTGGCCGAATGCACTAGGGAGGAGGAGGACGAAAATCCTAGTGAGGAAGACCTCCTGGGACGTCCCTCAAGCAAGAAGGAGTTTCCTGTTAAGGATACAGAGGAATCTGAGGCTCATACAGAGACTATAGAGATTCCATTAAATCTCCTTCTGCCATTCATGAGCTCTGAAGACTATTCTTCCTCTGAAGAGGATGAAGATGTGAATGGAGAGCAAGTTGCTCAATACTTAGGAGCTATCATGAAGCTGAATGCCAAGCTGTTTGGTAATGAGACTTGGGAAAGTGAACCTCCCTTGCTCATTAGTGAACTAGATACTTGGATTCAGAAAACTCTACCTCAAAAGAGACAAGATCCTGGCAAGTTCCTAATACCTTGTACCATAGGCACCATGAGCTTTGAAAAAGCTCTATGTGATCTAGGGTCAGGGATAAATCTTATGCCACTCTCTGTAATGGAGAAGCTGGGGATCATTGAGATACAACCTGCCTTGTTCTCATTACAATTGGCAGATAAGTCTTTGAGACAAACTTATGGAATGGTAGGGGACGTTTTAGTAAAGGTTGAAGGCCTTTACATCCCTGCTGATTTCATAATCCTAGACACTAGGAAGGAAGATGATGAATGCATCATCCTAGGAAGACCTTTCCTAGCCACAGTAGAAGCTGTGATAGATGTCAATAGAGGAGAGTTAGTCCTTCAATTGAATGGGGACTTCCTTGTGTTTAAGGCACATGGCCATCCCTCTGTGACAAAAGAGAGTAAGCATGAAGAGCTTCTCTCAGTTCAAGGTCAAGAAGAGCCCACACAGTCAAACTCTAAGTTTGGTGTTGTGAGGCCACAACCAAACTCTAAGTTTGGTGTTAAGACCCCATATCCAAACTCTAAGTTTGGTGTTGGCAACTATACAACATTGACCTGATCACCTTGTGGCTCCATGAGTGCCACTGTCAAGCTATTGACATTAAAGAAGCGCTTGTTGGGAGGCAACCCAATTTTATTTATCTAATTTTATTTTATTTTGTTTTAGTGTTATTTTTGTGTTTAATTAGGTACATGATCATGAGGAGTCACGAAAAAATCAAAAAAAATTAAAAACAGAGCCAAAAACAGAAGAAAAAAAATTTTCACCCTGGAGGACGCACGGGCTGGCGTTCAACGCCCAGAAGGTGCATCTGGCAGGCGTTTAACGCCAGAACAGAGCACCATTCTGGCGCTGAACGCCCAAAACAAGCAACAACCTGGCGTTAAACGCCAGGATGGTGCACAGAGAGGACAAACTGGCGTTGAACGCCAGGAACAAGCATGAAACTGGCGTTCAACGCCAGAAACATGCATCACATGGGCGTTGAACGCCCAGAACATGCACCAATGGGCGTTTAAACGCCAGAATGATGCACGAAGGCCTTTTACATGCCTATATGGTGAAGGAATGGTATTTCTTTTAACCTCAGGATCTGTGGACCCCACAGGATCCCCACCTACCTCGCCCTCTCTCTTTCCATTCATGGTCATCCCTTCTATTTTTCATTCACCACCTACATCTATCCACTCTTCCCCATACACCCCACCTACCTTTACAATTCAACTTCTCTTTCCCACCCAATCCCACCCATATAGCCGAATCCATCTCCCCTCACTCACCTCCATTCTCTTCTTCTTTTTCTTCTTCTCTTCTTTTCTTTCTTGCTCGAGGGTGAGCAATATTTTAAGTTTGGTGTGGTAAAAGCATAGCTTTTTTTTGCTTTTCCATTACCATTAATGGCACCTAAGGCCAGAGAAACCTCAAAGGGAAGACAAAAGCTTCCACCTCTGAGTCTTGGGAGATGGAAAAAAATATAAGCCGTCATAGCTCAGTGGTAGAACATATGGCTGCAAATCAAGAGATCCCTGAGATACCTCAGGGAATAAGTTATCCTCCACACAAATATTGGAAGCAACTAAGGGTAGAAACACCAAAATTACTAGGAATCATTCAACAGAAGCAAGGAAGAGACATAGAGGAGCTCAAAAAGCACCATTGGACCTTCAAGAAGGCGCCACCCTCACTCAGGTGGATTCATTCCTTGTTCTTTATTTCTTTCTGTTTTCGGTTTTTAAGTATTATGTTTATCTATGTTTTGTGTCTCTACTTCATGATCATTAGTGTGTAACCATGCCTTAAAGCTATGAATAAATCCATTAGTCCTTCACCTCTCTTAAAAGAAAAATGTTTTAATTCAAAAGAACAAGAAGTACATAATTTTCGAAATTATTATTGAATTTAATTTAATTATATTGATGTGGTGACAATACTTTTTGTTTTCTGAATGAATGATTGAACAGTACATATGTCTTTTGATATTGTTGTTTATGAGTGTTAAAATTGTTGGCTCTTGAAAGAATGATGAACAAAGAGAAATGTTATTGATGATCTGAAAAAAATCATGAAATTGATTCTTGAAGCAAGAAAAAGCAGTGAAAAAGCAAAAGCTTGTGAACAAAAAAATGGCGAAAAAAAAAATATAGAAAGAAAAAGAAAAAGCAAGCAGAAAAAGCCAATAGCCCTTAAAACCAAAAGGCAAGGGTAAAAAGGATCCAAGGCTTTGAGCATCAATGGATAGGAGGGCCCAAGGAATCTAAATCCAGGCCTAAGCGGCTAAATCAAGCTGTCCCTAACCATGTGCTTGTGTCATGAAGGTCCAAGTGAAAAGCTTGAGACTGAATGGTTAAAGTCGTGATCCAAAGCAAAAGAGTGTGCTTAAGAGCTCTGGACACCACTAACTGGGGACTTTAGCAAAGCTGAGTCAATCTGAAAAGGTTCACCCAGTTATGTGTCTGTAGCATTTGTGTATTCGGTGGTAATACTGGAAGACAAAGTGCTTAGGGCAAGGCCAAGACTCATAAAGTAGTTGTGTTCAAGAATCAACATGCTTAACTAGGAAAGTCAATAACACTATCCAAAATTCTAAGTTCCTAGAGATGCCAATCACTCTGAACTTCAAAGGAAAAAGTGAGATGCCAAAACTGTTCAGAAGCAAAAAGCTACAAGTCCCGCTCATGTAATTAAATTAATATTCATTGATATTTTGGACTTTATAGTATATTCTCTTCTTTTTATCCCTATTGATTTTCAGTTGCTTGGGGACAAGCAACAATTTAAGTTTGGTGTTGTGATGAGCGGATAATTTATACGCTTTTTGGCATTGTTTTTATATAGTTTTTAGTAAGTTTAAGCTACTTTTAGGGATGTTTTCATTAGTTTTTATGTTAAATTCACATTTCTGGACTTTACTATGAGTTTGTGTGTTTTTCTGTGATTTCAGGTAAATTCTGACTGAAATTGAGGGATTTGAGCAAAACCCTGAAGAAGGCTGACAAAAGGACTGCTGATGCTGTTGGAATCTGACCTCCCTGCACTCGAAATGGATTTTCTGGAGCTACAGAACTCCAATTGGCGCGCTCTCAACGGCGTTGGAAAGTAGACATCCAGGGCTTTCCAGAAATATATAATAGTCCATACTTTATTCTAAGAATGATGACGTAACTTGGTGTTGAACGCCAAGTACATGCTGCTGTCTGGAGTTAAACGCTAGAAAAACGTCATGATCCGAAGTTGAACGCCCAAAACACGTCATAACTCAGAGTTCAACTCCAAGAGAAGCCTCAGCTCGTGGATTGATCAAGCTCAGCCCAAACATACACCAAGTGGGCCCCGGAAGTGGATTTATGCATCAATTACTTACTCATGTAAACCCTAGGAGCTAGTCTAAGTATATATAGAACATTTATCTATTGTATTAGACGTCTTTTGACCACGTTACATCTTTGGTCTCAGTTTTGTTTTATTCTTCATCCTAGGAGATCATTGATCACGTTAGGGAGGCTGGCCATTCGGCCATGCCTGAACCCTTTGCTTATGTATTTTCAACGGTGGAGTTTCTGCACACCATAGATTAAGGGTGTGGAGCTCTGCTGTACCTCAAGTATTAATGAAATTCTATTATCTTTTATTCAAATCTCTCTTATTCTTATTCCAAGATATTCATTCGTACCCAAGAACATGATGAATGTTATGAGTCAGATTACCCTCATTCTCATTCTCACTTATGAACGCGCGTGATTGACAACCACTTCCGTTCTACATGCAACCGAGCTTGAATGCATATCTCTTAGATTCCCCAACAGAATCTTCGTGGTATAAGCTAGATAGATGGCGGCATTTATGAGGATCCGAAAAGTCTCACCTTGTCTGTGGTATTCCGAGTAGGATCCTGGGAATCCGGAAAGTCTAACCTTGTCTGTGGTATTCCGAGTAGGATTCCGGTAATGAATGACTGTGACGTGCTTCAAACTTGTAACCTGCTGGGCGTTAGTGACAGACGCAAAAGAATCAAGGGATTCTATTCCAGTAGGAGCGGGAACCAACCGGTGATTAGCCGTACTGTGACAGAGTGCGTGAGCATTAGTTTTCACTGCGAGGATGGGATGTAGCCATCAGCCATGGGTGATGCCTCCAGACGATTAGCCGTGCGACTGACAACCGCATAGGATCATTTTCCCGAGAGGATGAAAGTAGCCACAGTTGATGGTGAACCCCTATACAAAGCTTGCCATGGAAAGGAGTAAGAAGGATTGAGTAGAAGCAGTAGGAGAGCAGGCGTCCTTGGGCTCTACAGCATCTCCATCCGCTTATCTGAAATTCCCACCAATGAATCTGCATAAGTATTCTACCCCTTTTATTATTCCTTTTTATTATTTATTCCAATAATCACAATTACCCTTTAATCTGCCTAACTGAGATTTACAAGGTGACCATAGCTTACTTCATACCAACAATCTCTGTGGGATCGACCCTTACTCACGTAAGGTTTATTACTTGGACGACCCAGTACACTTGCTGGTTAGTTAAACGGAATTGTGAATCCAACCAGTGCCATAATAAAGTTTTCATTCAAAATCCAAAGAACGTAGATCACTTACCATGATCATTGGTGCACGAAATTGTTATCTCTTATAATGGCATTCAACTTGGTGTGCGCATTTACTAACTCAGCACTTTCTTCACAACCTCGCACAACTAACCAGGAAGTGCACTGGGTCGTCTAAGTAATAAACCTTACGTGAGTAAGGATCGATCCCACGGAGATTGTTGGTATGAAGCAAGCTATGGTCATCTTGTAAATCTCAGTCAGGCGGATAATAAATGGTTATGGAGTTTTCGAATAATAATAATAAATAAACTGAAAATAAAGATAGAAATACTTACGTAGATCATTGATGGAAATTTCAGATAGGCGTATGAAGATACTGTGCTCCTTTTGAATCTCTGCTTTCCTACTGCCTTCATCCAATCCTTCTTACTCCTTTCCATGGCAAGCTATATGTAGGGCATCACCGTTGTCAATGGCTACATCTCATCCTCTCAGTGAAAAAGGTCCAAATGCTCTGTCACGGCATGGCTAATTATCTATCGGTTCTTGATCATGTCGGAGTAGAATCCATTGATTCTTTTGCATTTGTCATCATGCCCAACAATCGCGAGTTTGAAACTCGTCACAGTCATTCAATCCCCGAATCCTACTCGGAATACCACAGACAAGGTTTAGACTTTCTGGATTCTCATGAATGCCGCCATCAATTCTAGCTTATACCACGAAGACTCTGATCTCACGGAATGGAAGGCTCGATTGTCAGGCGAGGGCAACCATGCATCGTGCATCAGGAATCCAAGAGATACAAACCCTAGCTTTTGCTTGTAGAACGGAAGTGGTTGTCAGGCACGCGTTCATAGGGACGGATGATAATGAGTGTCACGGATCATCACATCCATCAGGTTGAAGTACGAGTAGTATCTTAGAATAGAAATAAGATTGAATTTGAATAGAAAATAGTAGTAATCGCATTAAAACTCGAGGTACAGCAGAGCTCCACACCCTTAATCTATGGTGTGTAGACACTCCACCGTTGAAAATACATAAGTGAAAGGGGTTCAGGCATGGCCAAATGGCCAGCCCCCAAAACGTGATCAATAGTTTCCTAAGATGAATAATGGAATAAAACCGAGACCAAAGATGTAACGTGGTCAAAAGACACTGAATACAATAGTAAAATGTTCTATTTATACTAGACTAGCTACTAGGGTTTACAGAAGTAAGTAATTGAAGCAGAAATCCACTTCCGGGGCCCACTTGGTGTGTGCTTGGGCTGAGCTTGAGCTTTACACGTGCAGAGGCTTCTTTTGGATTTGAACGCTAAGTTGTAACGTGTTTTTGGCGTTCAACTCTAGTTCGTGACGTGTTTCTGGCGTTTGACTCCAGAATGCAGCATGGAATTGGAGTTGAACGCCAGTTTACGTCATCTAATCACAAATAAAGTATAAACTATTATATATTTCTAGAAAGCTCTAGATGTCTAATTTCCAACGCCGTTAAGAGTGCACCATTTGGATTTCTGTAGCTCCAGAAAATCCATTTCGAGTGCAAGGAGGTCAGAATCCAACAACATCAGCAGTCCTTTGTCAACCTTTTATCAGAGTTTTGCTCAGGTCCCTCAAATTCAGCAAGAAAATACCTGAAATTACAGAAAAATACACAAACTCATAGTAAAGTCCAGAAATGTAAATTTAGCATAAAAACTAATGAAAACATCCCTAAAAGTAACTATATCCTATTAAAAACTACCTAAAAATATTTCCAAAAAGCGTATAAATTATCCTCTCATCACAACACCAAACTTAAATTGTTGCTTGTCCCCAAGCAACTGAAAATCAATTAGGATAAAAAGAAGAGAATATACTATAAATCCCAAAATATCAATGAATATTAATTCTAATTAGATGAGCAGAACTTGTAGCTTTTCGCTTCTGAATAGTTTTGGCATCTCACTTTCTCCTTTGAAGTTTAGAATGATTGGCATCTATAAGAACTTAGAATTTCAGATAGTGTTATTGATTCTCCTAGTTAAGTTTGTTGATTCTTGAACACAGCTACTTTTATGAGTCTTGGCCGTGGCCCTAAGCACTTTGTTTTCCAGTATTACCACCAGATACATAAATGCCACAGACACGTAGCTGGGTGAATCTTTTCAGATTGTGACTCAGCTTTGCTAAAGTCCCCAGTTAGAGGTGTCCAGCGTTCTTAAGCACACCTTTTTAGCTTTGGATCACGACTTTAACCACTCAGTCTCAAGCTTTTCACTTGGACCTACATGCCACAAGCACATGATTAGGGACATCTTGATTTAGCCGCTTAGGCCTGGATTTTATTTCCTTGGGCCCTCCTATCCATTGATGCTCAAAGCCTTGGATTCTTTTTACCCTTGCCTTTTGATTTTAAGGGCTATTGGCTTTTTCTGCTTGCTTTTTCTTTTTCTTTCTAATTTTTTTCGCCATTTTTTCGCAAGTTTTTGCTTTTTCACTGCTTTTTCTTGCTTCAAGAATCAATATTCATGATTTTTCAGATTGTCAATAACATTCTCTTTGTTCATCATTCTTTCAAGAGCCAACAATTTTAACATTCATAAACAACAAGATCAAAATTATGCACTGTTCAAGAATTCATTCAGAAAACAAAAAGTATTGTCACCACATCAATATAATTAAACTAAATTCAAGGATAATTTCGAAATTCATGTACTTCTTGTTCTTTTGAATTAGAAACATTTTTCATTTAAGAGAGGTGAAGGATTTATGGAATTATTTATAGCCTTAAGACATAGTTACTCAATACTAATGATCATGAGGTAGAGACACAAAACATAAACACACATACAGCATAAAAACTGAAAAACAGAAAAAATAAGAACAAGGAATGAGTCCACCTTAGTGATGGTGGCGCTTTCTTCTTGAAGAACCAATGATGTCCTTGAGTTCTTCTATGTCTTTTCCTTGCCTTTGTTGCTCCTCCCTCATTGCTCTTTGATCTTCTCTAATTTCATGGAGAATGATGGAGTGCTCTTGATGTTCCACCCTTAATTGATCCCAATAGTTGTTGGGAGGAAAGTGCATCTCTTGAGGCATCTCTGGGATTTCTTGGTGATGAGCTTCCTCATGCGTCTCTTGGGTTCCATGAGTGAGCTCTCTTATTTGCTCCATCCTCTTCTTAGTGATGGGCTTATCCTCCTCAATGGGGATGTCTCCTTCTATGATAACTCCAGCTGAGTAACATAGATGGCAGATAAGATGAGGAAAAGCTAGCCTTGCCATGGTGGACTTTTCGGCAATTTTGTAGAATTCAAGGGAGATGACTTCATGAACTTCTACTTCCTCTCCATTCATGATGGCTTGATCCACAGTAACTTCAGATCGGTTGCTAGTGGGAATGATGGAGCGTTGGATGAACTCCAACCATCCTCTAGCTACAGGCTTGAGGTCCAGTCTTCTTAATTGAACTGGCTTGCCTTTGGAGTCTCTTTTCTATTGAGCTCCTTCAACACATATATCCATAAGGACTTGATCCAACCTTTGATCAAATTTGTCCCTTCTTGTGTATGGGCGTGCATCTCAAGTTGAATGCCAACCTCACATTTTTCGGACTAAAATCTAAGTATTTCCCCCGAACCATTGTAAGATAGTTCTTTGGATTCGGGTTCATACTTTGATCATGGTTCCTAGTGATCCATGCATTGTCATAGATCTCTTGAACCATTAAGATTCTGACTTGTTGAATGGGGTTGGTCAGAACTTCCCAACTTCTTCTTTGGATCTCATGTCGGATCTCCGGATACTCATTTTTCTTAAGCTTGAAAGGGACCTCAGGGATCACCTTCTTCTTGGCCACAACATCATAGAAGTGGTCTTGATGGGCTTTGGAGATGAATCTCTCCATCTCCCATGACTCGGAGGTGGAAGCTTTTGTCTTCCCTTTTCCTTTTCTAGAGGTTTTTCCGGTCTTAGGTGTCATAGGTGGTTATGGAAAAACAAAAAGCTATGCTTTTACCACACCAAACTTAGAATATTGCTCGCCCTCGAGCAAAAGAAGAAAGAAAAGAAGAAGATGAAGAGAAAATATGGAGGAGAGTGGGGGGAAGGTGTATTCGGCTAAGGTGTAGAAGAGGGGGTTGTATTGTGTGAAAATGAAGAAGGATGGAGGGGTTTATATAGTGAGAGGAGAGGGAGTAGTTCGGCTATTTAGGGTGGGTTTGGGTGGGAAAGAAATTTTGAATTTTGAAGGTAGGTGGGGTTTATGGGAAAGAGTGGATGGATGTGAGTGGTGAAGGAAAGTAATTGGAAAGAGAGATTGAGGTGATTGGTGAAGGGTTTTTATGGGGAAGAGAGGATGAATGTGAAGAAGAGGAGAGAAGGTGAGTGGAGGTAGGTGGGGATCTTGTGGGGTCCACAGATCCTGGGATGATCTTGTGGGGTCCACAGATCCTGGGATGATCCTGTGGGGTCCATAGATCCTGAGGTGTCAAGGATTTACATCCCTGCACCAATTAGGCTTGTAAAATGCCTTTGCATACAATTCTGGCGTTTAAACACCGAAGTGATGCTTATGTTGGGCGTTCAATGCCCAATTGCAGCATGTTTCTGGCGTTGAACGCCAGTTCCATGCTTGTTTCTGGCGTTCGCGCAAGCTCTCCTCAGGGTATATTCCTGGCGTTCAAACGCCAGGATGCTGCTTGTTTCTGGTGTTCAATGCCAGATATATGCTCTGTTTTGGCATTGAACGCCAGCCAGATGCTCCTTACTGGCGTTTAAACGCCAGTAAGTCCTTCCTCCAGGGTGTGATTTTCTTCTGCTATTTTTTTATTCTATTTTTAATTTTAGTATTTTTTTTCGTGACTCCACATGATCATGAACCTAATAAAACATAAAAGAACAATAAAAATAAAATAAAATTAGATAAATAAAAATTGGGTTGCCTCCCAATAAGCGCTTCTTTAATGTCAATAGCTTGACAGTGGGCTCTCATGGAGCCACACAGTTGATCAGGTCAATGTTGTAGACTCCCAACACCAAACATAGAGTTTGGATGTGGGGATTCAACACCAAACTTAGAGTTTGGCTGTGGCCTCCTGATGAGCGGATAATTTATACGCTTTTTGGCATTGTTTTTATATAGTTTTTAGTAAGTTTAAGCTACTTTTAGGGATGTTTTCACTAGTTTTTATGATAAATTCACATTTCTGGACTTTACTATGAGTTTGTGTGTTTTTCTGTGATTTCAGGTAAATTCTGACTGAAATTGAGGGATTTGAGCAAAACTCTGAAGAAGGCTGACAAAAGGACTGCTGATGCTGTTGGAATCTGACCTCCCTGCACTCGAAATGGATTTTCTGGAGCTACAGAACTCCAATTGGCGCGCTCTCAACGGCGTTGGAAAGTAGACATCCAGGGCTTTCCAGCAATATATGATAGTCCATACTTTATTCGAAGAATGACGACGTAACTTGGCGTTGAACGCCAAGTTCATGCTGCTGTCTGGAGTTAAACGCCAGAAAAACGTCATGATCCGGAGTTGAACGCCCAAAACACGTCATAACTCGGAGTTCAACTCCAAGAGAAGCCTCAGCTCGTGGATTGATCAAGCTCAGCCCAAACATACACCAAGTGGGCCCCGGAAGTGGATTTATGCATCAATAACTTACTCATGTAAACCCTAGGAGCTAGTCTAAGTATATATAGAACATTTATCTATTGTATTAGTCGTCTTTTGACCACGTTTCATCTTTGGTCTCAGTTTTGTTTTATTCTTCATCCTAGGAGATCATTGATCACGTTAGGGAGGCTGGCCATTCGGCCATGTCTGAACCCTTTGCTTATGTATTTTCAACGGTGGAGTTTCTGCACACCATAGATTAAGGGTGTGGAGCTCTGCTGTACCTCAAGTATTAATGAAATTCTATTATCTTTTATTCAAATCTCTCTTATTCTTATTCCAAGATATTCATTCGTACCCAAGAACATGATGAATGTTATGAGTCAGATTACCCTCATTCTCATTCTCACTTATGAACGCGCGTGATTGACAACCACTTCCGTTCTACATGCAACAGAGCTTGAATGCGTATATCTTAGATTTCCCAACAGAATCTTCGTGGTATAAGCTAGATGGATGGCGGCATTTATGAGGATCCGGAAAGTCTCACCTTGTCTGTGGTATTCCGAGTAGGATCCTGGGAATCCGGAAATTCTAACCTTGTCTGTGGTATTCCGAGTAGGATTCCGGTAATGAATGACTGTGACGTGCTTCAAACTTGTAACCTGCTGGGCGTTAGTGACAGACGCAAAAGAATCAAGGGATTCTATTCCAGTAGGAGCGGGAACCAACCGGTGATTAGCCGTACTGTGACAGAGTGCGTGAGCATTAGTTTTCACTGCGAGGATGGGATGTAGCCATCAGCCATGGGTGATGCCTCCAGACGATTAGCCGTGCGACTGACAACCGCATAGGATCATTTTCCCGAGAGGATGAAAGTAGCCACAGTTGATGGTGAACCCCTATACAAAGCTTGCCATGGAAAGGAGTAAGAAGGATTGAGTAGAAGCAGTAGGAGAGCAGGCGTCCTTGGGCTCTACAGCATCTCCATCCGCTTATCTGAAATTCCCACCAATGAATCTGCATAAGTATTCTACCCCTTTTATTATTCCTTTTTATTATTTATTCCAATAATCACAATTACCCTTTAATCTGCCTAACTGAGATTTACAAGGTGACCATAGCTTACTTCATACCAACAATCTCTGTGGGATCGACCCTTACTCACGTAAGGTTTATTACTTGGACGACCCAGTACACTTGCTGGTTAGTTAAACGGAATTGTGAATCCAACCAGTGCCATAATAAAGTTTTCATTCAAAATCCAAAGAACGTAGATCACAATTTCGTCCACCAAGTTTTTGGCGCCGTTGCCGGGGATTGTTCGAGTATGGACAACTGACGGTTCATCTTGTTGCTCAGATTAGGTAATTTTCTTTTCAAAAATCTTTTTCAAAATTTTTTCTTTTATTTTTCGTTTTTCCAAAAAATATTTTCGAAAAAAAAATAATAAAAATACAAAAAAATTAGAAAATCATAAAAATAAAAAATATTTTGTGTTTCTTGTTTGAGTCTAGAGTCAATTTTTAAGTTTGGTGTCAATTGCATGCTTTAAAAATTTTTTTTCTTGCATTTTTCGAAATTCCATGCATTCATAGTGTTCTTCATGATCTTCAAGTTGTTCTTGACAAGTCTTCTTGTTTGATCTTGATGATTTCTTGTTTTGTGTCTTTTGTTGTTTTTCATGTGCATTTTTGCATTCATATTTTTCATGCATTAAAGATTTTTAAGTTTGGTGTCTTGCATGTTTTCTTTGCATCAAAAAAAATTTTTCAAAATTATGTTCTTGGTGTTCATCATGATCTTCATAGTGTTCTTGGTGTTCATCTTGACATTCATAGCATTCTTGCATGCATCTTGTGTCTTGATCCAAAATTTTCATGTTTTGGGTCATTTTGTGTTTTTCTTTAAAAAATTCAAAAATCAAAAAAATATCTTTTCCTTATTTTCCTCCAAATTTTCGAAATTTTGGGTTGACTTGGTCAAAAATTTTTAAAATTAGTTGTTTCTTACAAGTCAAGTCAAAATTTCAATTTTAAAAATCTTATCTTTTCAACATCTTTTTCAAAAATCATATCTTTTTCATTTTTTATATAATTTTCGAAAATTTCAAAATTATTTTTCAAAATATTTTCAAAAATCTTTTTCTTATCTTTATATCAAATTTTCAAAAATTAGCTAACAATTAATGTGATTGGTTCAAAAATTTGAAGTTTGTTACTTTCTTGTTAAGAAAGATTCAATCTTTAAGTTCTAGAATCTTATCTTGTAATTTCTTGTTAGTTAAGTCAATTTTAAAATGAAATCTTTTTCAAAATATCCTTTTTCAAATATATCTTTTTATCTTTTATCTTATCTTTTTCAAAAATTTTATCTTTTTCAAAATTTGATTTCAAAATATCTTATCTTTTTCTTATCTTCTTATCTTTTTCAAAATTTGATTTCAAATCTTTTTCAATCAACTAACTAACTCTTTGTTTGTTTCTTATCTTTTTCAAAACCACCTAACTACTTTTCCCTCTCTAATTTTCGAAAATTCTCCCTCTCTTTTTCAAAAATTCTTTTTGTTTTAAATTTTAATTTTAATTATATTTTGTCTCTAATTTTCGAAAATCACTAACTCTTTTTCAAAAAAATTATTTTCGAATTTTTTTCTTCTCCTCTCTTCTTCTATTCAATTATTTAATTACTAACACTTCTCTTCACCTTTCTTCATCCAAAAATCCGAATCCTTCCCTCTTCTTCCTTATACCCCTATCTTCTTCTACTAACATAAAGGAATCTCTATACTGTGACATAGAGGATTCCTCTTTCTTTTCTTGTTTTCTTCTCTTTCATATGAGCAGGAACAGGGAAAAAGGCACTCTTGTTGAAATTGATCCAGAACCTGAAAGGACTCTGAAGAGAAAATTAAGAGAAGCTAAATTACAACAATCCAGAAACAACCTTTCAGAAATTTTCGAACAAGAGAAGGACATGGCAGCCGAAAATAATAATAATAATAATGCAAGGAGAATGCTTGGTGACTTCACAAAGCCAACATCCAAGTTTGATGGAAGAAGCATCTCCATTCCTGCCATTGGAGCCAATAACTTTGAGCTTAAGCCTCAACTAGTTGCTTTAATGCAACAAAACTGCAAGTTTTATGGACTTCCATCTGAAGATCCTTATCAGTTTTTAACTGAATTCTTGCAGATCTGTGAGACTGTAAAGACGAATGGAGTTGATCCTGAAGTCTACAGACTCATGCTTTTCCCTTTTGCAGTAAGAGACAGAGCTAGAATATGGTTGGATTCACAACCTAAGGATAGCCTGGACTCCTGGGATAAGCTGGTCACTGCCTTCTTGGATAAATTCTTTCCTCCTCAAAAGCTGAGCAAGCTGAGAGTGGATGTTCAAACCTTCAAACAAAAAGATGGTGAATCCCTCTATGAAGCTTGGGAAAGATACAAGCAGTTGACCAAAAGATGTCCATCTGACATGTTTTCAGAATGGACCATGTTAGATATATTCTATTATGGTCTCTCTGAATTTTCGAAAATGTCACTGGACCATTCTGCAGGTGGATCTATTCACCTGAAGAAAACGCCTGAAGAGGCTCAAGAACTCATTGACATGGTTGCAAACAACCAGTTCATGTATACCTCTGAGAGGAATTCCGTGAATAATGGGGTACCTCAGAAGAAAGGAGTTCTTGAAATTGATGCTCTGAATGCCATATTGGCTCAGAACAAAGTGTTGACTCAACAGGTCAACATGATCTCTCAAAATTTGAATGGATTGCAACATGCATCCAACAGTACTAGAGAGGCAGCTTCTGAAGAAGCTTATGATCCTGAGAACCCTGCCATGGCAGAGGTTAATTACATGGGTGAACCATATGGAAACACCTATAACCCATCATGGAGAAATCATCCAAATTTCTCCTGGAAGGATCAACAAAAGCCTCAACAAGGCTTTAACAATGGTGGACGCAATAGGCTGAACAATAGTAAGCCATATCCATCATCTTCTCAGCAACAGACAGAGAATTCTGAACAAAACACTTCTAATTTAGCCAATATAGTCTCTGATCTGTCAAAGGCAACTTTCAGTTTCATGAATGAAACAAGATCCTCCATTAGAAATTTGGAGGCACAAGTGGGCCAGCTGAGTAAGAAAGTTATTGAAACTCCTCCCAGTATTCTCCCAAGCAACACAGAAGAGAATCCAAAAGGAGAGTGCAAAGCCATTGATTTAATCAAAGTGGCCGAATGCACTAAGGAGGAGGAGGACGAAAATCCCAGTGAGGAAGACCTCCTGGGACGTCCTTCAAGCAAGAAGGAGTTTCCTATTAAGGATCCTGAGGAATCTGAGGCTCATACAGAGACCATAGAGATTCCATTAAATCTCCTCTTGCCATTCATGAGCTCTGAAGACTATTCTTCCTCTGAAGAGGATGAAGATGTGACTGAAGAGCAAGTTGCTCAATATTTAGGAGCTATCATGAAGCTGAATGCCAAGCTGTTTGGTAATGAGACTTGGGAAAGTGAACCTCCCTTGCTCATTAGTGAACTAGATACTTGGATTCAGAAAACTCTACCTCAAAAGCAACAAGATCCTGGCAAATTCTTAATACCTTGTACCATTGGCACCATGAGCTTTGAAAAAGCTCTATGTGATCTGGGGTCAGGGATAAATCTTATGCCACTCTCTGTAATGGAGAAACTGGGGATCATTGAGGTACAACCTGCCTTGTTCTCATTGCAATTGGCAGATAAGTCAGTAAGACAAGCTTATGGGACAGTAGAGGACGTGTTAGTAAAGGTTGAAGGCCTTTACATCCCTGCTGATTTCATAATCCTAGACACTAGGAAGGAAGATGATGAATCCATCATCCTAGGAAGACCTTTCCTAGCCACAGCAGAAGCTGTGATAGATGTCAACAGAGGTGAGTTAGTCCTTCAATTGAATGGGGCCTACCTTGTGTTTAAGGCACATGGTCATCCCTCTGTGACAGAAGAGAGTAAGCATGAAGAACTTCTCTCAGTTCAGAGTCAAGAAGAGCCCACACAGTCAAACTCTAAGTTTGGTGTTGTGAGGCCACAACCAAACTCTAAGTTTGGTGTTAAGACCCCATATCCAAACTCTAAGTTTGGTGTTGGGACTACACTAACATTGACCTGATCACCTTGTGGCTCCATGAGAGCCACTGTCAAGCTATTGACATTAAAGAAGCGCTTGTTGGGAGGCAACCCAATTTTATTTATCTAATTTTATTTTATTTTGTTTCTTTGTTATTTTTGTGTTTAATTAGGTACATGATCATGAGGAGTCACGAAAAAATCAAAAAAATTAAAAACAGAGTCAAAAACAGAAGAAAAAATTTTTCACCCTGGAGGACGCACGGGCTGGCGTTCAACGCCCAGAAGGTGCATCTGGCCGGCGTTTAACGCCAGAACAGAGCACCATTCTGGCGCTGAACGCCCAAAACAAGCAACAACCTGGCGTTAAATGCCAGGATGGTGCACAGAGAGGACAAACTGGCGCTGAACGCCAGGAACAAGCATGAAACTGGCGTTCAACGCCAGAAACATGCATCACATGGGCGTTGAACGCCCAGAACATGCACCAATGGGCGTTTGAACGCCAGAATGCTGCATGAAGGCATTTTTCATGCCTATATGGTGAAGGAATGGTATTTCTTTTCACCTCAGGATCTGTGGACCCCACAGGATCCCCACCTCAGGATCTGTGGACCCCACAGGATCCCCACCCACCATATTCCCACCTTCCCTCCTAATCCTATTTTTGTGATTTGAATTCCCCATGTCACAATTCCCAATCTTCTTCATCAATCACCTCAAATCCTCTTCCCAATCACCCCATTCACCATTCACATCAACCTCCTCTTTCCCACCCAACCCCACCCATATAGCCGAATCCATCTCCCCTCACTCACCTCCATCTTCTTCTTCTTCTCTTCTTTCTTTTCTTGCTCGAGGGCGAGCAATATTTTAAGTTTGGTGTGGTAAAAGCATAGCTTTTTGCTTTTCCATTACCATTAATGGCACCTAAAGCCAAAGAAACCTCAAAGGGAAGACAAAAAGCTTCCACCTCTGAGTCTTGGGAGATGGAAAGACTTATATATAAGCTGGAATAGCTCAGTTGGTTAGAACATGTGGCTGCAAATCAAGAGATCCCTGAGATACCTCAGGGGATAAGTTGTCCTCCACACAAATATTGGAAGCAATTAAGGGTGGAACATCATGAGCACTCCATCATTCTCCAAGAAATAAGAGAAGATCAAAGAGCAATGAGGGAGGAGCAACAAAGGCAAGGAAGGGACATAGAAGAGTTGAAGAACATCATTGGTCCTTCAAGAAGAAGACGCCACTAAAGGTGGATTCATTCCTTGTTCTTTATTTCTTTCTGTTTTTCGGTTTTTAGTATGGTGTTTATCTATGTTTTGTGTCTTTATTTCATGATCATTAGTGTGTAACCATGCCTTAAAGCTATGAATAAAATCCGTTAGTCCTTCACTTCTCTTAAATGAAAAATGTTTTAATTCAAAAGAACAAGAAGTACATAAATTTCGAAATTATTATTGAATTTAATTTAATTATATTGATGTGGTGACAATACTTTTTGTTTTCTGAATGAATGATTGAACAGTGCATATGTCTTTTGATATTGTTGTTTATGAGTGTTAAAATTGTTGGCTCTTGAAAGAATGATGAACAAAGAGAAATGTTATTGATGATCTGAAAAAAAAATCATGAAATTGATTCTTGAAGCAAGAAAAAGCAGTGAAAAGCAAAAGCTTGTGCGAAAAAAAAAATAGAAAGAAAAAGAAGGAGCAGTAGAAAAAGCCAATAGCCCTTAAAACCAAAAGGCAAAGGTAAAAAGGATCCAAGGCTTTGAGCATCAATGGATAGGAGGGCCCAAGGAAATCAAATCCAGGCCTAAGCGGCTGAATCAAGCTGTCCCTAACCATGTGCTTGTGTCATGAAGGTCCAAGTGAAAAGCTTGAGACTGAGTGGTTAAAGTCGTGATCCAAAGCAAAAGAGTGTGCTTAAGAGCTCTGGACACCACTAACTGGGGACTTTAGCAAAGCTGAGTCACAATCTGAAAAGGTTCACCCAGTTATGTGTCTGTGGCATTTGTGTATCCGGTGGTAATACTGGAAGACAAAGTGCTTAGGGCCACAGCCAAGACTCATAAGTAGCTGTGTTCAAGAATCAACATGCTTAAATAGGAAAGTCAATAACACTATCCGAAATTTTAAGTTCCTAGAGAAGCCAATCACTCTAAACTTCAAAGGAAAAAGTGAGATGCCAAAACTGTTCAGAAGTAAAAAGCTACAAGTCCCGCTCATGTAATTAAATTAATATTCATTGATATTTTGGACTTTATAGTATATTCTCTTCTTTTTATCCTATTTGATTTTCAGTTGCTTGGGGACAAGCAACAATTTAAGTTTGGTGTTGTGATGAGCGGATAATTTATACGCTTTTTGGCATTGTTTTTATATAGTTTTTAGTAAGTTTAAGCTACTTTTAGGGATGTTTTCACTAGTTTTTATGATAAATTCACATTTCTGGACTTTACTATGAGTTTGTGTGTTTTTCTGTGATTTCAGGTAAATTCTGACTGAAATTGAGGGATTTGAGCAAAACTCTGAAGAAGGCTGACAAAAGGACTGCTGATGCTGTTGGAATCTGACCTCCCTGCACTCGAAATGGATTTTCTGGAGCTACAGAACCCCAATTGGCGCGCTCTCAACGGCGTTGGAAAGTAGACATCCAGGGCTTTCCAGCAATATATGATAGTCCATACGTTATTCGAAGAATGACGACGTAACTTGGCGTTGAACGCCAAGTTCATGCTGCTGTCTGGAGTTAAACGCCAGAAAAACGTCATGATCCGGAGTTGAACGCCCAAAACACGTCATAACTCGGAGTTCAACTCCAAGAGAAGCCTCAGCTCGTGGATTGATCAAGCTCAGCCCAAACATACACCAAGTGGGCCCCGGAAGTGGATTTATGCATCAATAACTTACTCATGTAAACCCTAGGAGCTAGTCTAAGTATATATAGAACATTTATCTATTGTATTAGTCGTCTTTTGACCAAGTTTCATCTTTGGTCTCAGTTTTGTTTTATTCTTCATCCTAGGAGATCATTGATCACGTTAGGGAGGCTGGCCATTCGGCCATGTCTGAACCCTTTGCTTATGTATTTTCAACGGTGGAGTTTCTGCACACCATAGATTAAGGGTGTGGAGCTCTGCTGTACCTCAAGTATTAATGAAATTCTATTATCTTTTATTCAAATCTCTCTTATTCTTATTCCAAGATATTCATTCGTACCCAAGAACATGATGAATGTTATGAGTCAGATTACCCTCATTCTCATTCTCACTTATGAACGCGCGTGATTGACAACCACTTCCGTTCTACATGCAACAGAGCTTGAATGCGTATCTCTTAGATTTCCCAACAGAATCTTCGTGGTATAAGCTAGATGGATGGCGGCATTTATGAGGATCCGGAAAGTCTCACCTTGTCTGTGGTATTCCGAGTAGGATCCTGGGAATCCGGAAAGTCTAACCTTGTTTGTGGTATTCCGAGTAGGATTCCGGTAATGAATGACTGTGACGTGCTTCAAACTTGTAACCTGCTGGGCGTTAGTGACAGATGCAAAAGAATCAAGGGATTCTATTCCAGTAGGAGCGGGAACCAACCGGTGATTAGCCGTACTGTGACAGAGTGCGTGAGCATTAGTTTTCACTGCGAGGATGGGATGTAGCCATCAGCCATGGGTGATGCCTCCAGACGATTAGCCGTGCGACTGACAACCGCATAGGATCATTTTCCCGAGAGGATGAAAGTAGCCACAGTTGATGGTGAACCCCTATACAAAGCTTGCCATGGAAAGGAGTAAGAAGGATTGAGTAGAAGCAGTAGGAGAGCAGGCGTCCTTGGGCTCTACAGCATCTCCATCCGCTTATCTGAAATTCCCACCAATGAATCTGCATAAGTATTCTACCCCTTTTATTATTCCTTTTTATTATTTATTCCAATAATCACAATTACCCTTTAATCTGCCTAACTGAGATTTACAAGGTGACCATAGCTTGCTTCATACCAACAATCTCTGTGGGATCGACCCTTACTCACGTAAGGTTTATTACTTGGACGACCCAGTACACTTGCTGGTTAGTTGAACGGAATTGTGAATCCAACCAGTGCCATAATAAAGTTTTCATTCAAAATCCAAAGAACGTAGATCACAATTTCGTCCACCACCTCCCAACACCAAACTTAGAGCTTGATTGTGGGGGCTTTGTTTGACTCTGTACTAAGAGAAGCTTTTCATGCTTCCTCTCCATGTATACAGAAGAACACCATTGAGTCTTAAACACAAGGTAGTCCCCATTCAATTGAAGGACTAATTCTCCTCTGTTAACATCTATCACAGCTCCTGCTGTGGCTAGGAAAGGTCTTCCAAGGATGATGCATTCATCCTCCTCCTTCCTAGTGTCTAAGATTATGAAATTAGCAGGGATGTAAAGGCCTTTAACCTTCACTAACACGTTCTCTACTAATCCATAAGCTTGTCTTACTGACTTGTCTGCCATTTGTAATGAGAATATGACAGGTTGTACCTCAATGATCCCCAACTTCTCCATTACAGAGAGTGGCATAAGATTTATACCTGACCCTAGGTCATACAGAACTTTTTCAAAGATCATGGTGCCTATGGTGCAGGGTATTACGAATTTGCCAGGATCGTGTCTCTTTTGAGGTAAAGTTTGCTGAACCCATGTATCTAGTTCACTAATGAGCAAGGGAGGTTCACCTTCCCAAGTCTCATTCCCAAATAACTTGGCATTTAGCTTCATGATAGCTCCTAAATATTGAGCAACTTGCTCTCCAGTTACATCTTCATCATCTTCAGAGAAAGAATAGTCTTCAGAGCTCATGAATGGCAGAAGGAGGTTTAATGGAATCTCTATGGTCTCTATATGAGCCTCAGATTCCTTTAGGTCCTCAATAGAGAACTCCTTCTTGCTTGAGAGGCGTCCCATGAGGTATTCCTCATTAGGATTCACGTCCTCTCCTTCCTCTCTAGGTTCGGCCATGTTGATTATATCAATGGCCTTGCACTCTCTTTTTGGATTCTCTTCAGTATTACTTGGGAGAGTACTAGGAGGAGTTTCAGTGACTTTCTTACTCAGCTGGCCCACTTGTGCCTTTAGATTTCTGATGGAGGACCTTGTTTCACTCATGAAACTTAAAGTGGCCTTGGACAGATCAGAGACTATATTTGCTAAGTTAGAGGTATTTTGCTCAGAATTCTCTGTCTGTTGCTGAGAAGATGATGAAAAAGGCTTGCTATTGCTGAGCCTGTTTCTTCCACCATTATTAAAGCCTTGTTGAGGCTTTTGTTGATCCCTCCATGAGAAATTTGGATGATTTCTCCATGAAGAATTATAGGTGTTTCCATAAGGTTCACCTACGTAATTTACCTCTGCCATTGCAGGGTTTTCAGGATCATAAGCTTCTTCTTCAGAAGATGCCTCTTTAGTACTGTTGGATGCATTTTTCCATCCATTCAGACTTTGAGAAATCATGTTGACTTGCTGAGTCAACATTTTGTTCTGAGCCAATATGGCATCCAGAGCATCAATTTCAAGAACTCCTTTCCTCTAAGGTGTCCCATTATTCACGGAATTCCTCTCAGAAGTGTACATGAATTGGTTATTTGCAACCATTTCAATAAGTTCCTGAGCTTCTGCAGGTGTTTTCTTTAGGTGAATGGATCCACCTGCAGAATGGTCCAGTGACATCTTAGAGAACTCAGACAGACCATAATAGAATATATCTATCATGGTCCATTTTGAAAACATGTCAGAAGAACACTTTTTCGTCATCTGCTTGTATCTTTCCCAAGTTTCATAGAGGGATTCACCATCTTTTTGCTTGAAGGTGTGAACATCCACTCTAAGCTTGCTCAGCTTTTGAGGAGGAAAGAATTTAACCAAGAAGGCCCCCAAGAGTCCAGGCTATCTTTAGGTTGTGAGTCCAACCATGTTCTAGCTTTGTCTCTTACAGCAAAAGGGAAAAGCATGAGCCTGTAGACTTCAGGATCTACTCCATTAGTCTTAACAGTCTCACAGATCTGCAAGAACTCAGTTAAAAATTGGTAGGGATCTTCTGATGGAAGTCCATGAAACTTGTAGTTTTGTTGCATTAGAGCAACTAGTTGAGGTTTCAGCTCAAAATTGTTTGCTCCAATGGCAGGAATTGAGATGCTTCTTCCATCAAACTTGGAAGTAGGTGTAGTATAATCACCAAGCATCCTCCTTGCATTGTTGTTGTTGGGTTCGGCTGCCATATCCTTTTCTTGTTCGAAAATTTCAGTAAGGTTGTCTTTGGATTATTGTAATTTAGCTTCTCTTAGTTTCCTCTTCAGAGTCCTTTCAGGTTCAGGATTAGCTTCAACAAGAATACATTTTTCCTTGTTCCTGCTCATATGAGAAAGAAGAGAACAGAAAAGGAAGAGGAATCCTCTATGTCACAGTATAGAGATTCTTTTATGTTAGTAGAAGAAGAAAGGGAATAAGAGTGAAGAAGAATGAATAATCCAAACACAAGGGTGAGGATAGGGGCAATGATTTGAGATGAAGAGAAGTGTTAGTAAATGAATAAATAAATAGAATAAGATGAGAGAAAGAAGTTTTCGAAAATAATTTTAAAAAGGAGTTAATGGTTTTCGAAAATTGAGATAAGAAATAAAATTAAAATTAAAATTTAAAACAATTAATTAATTAAAAAGAATTTTTGAAAAAGAGGGAGGTATTTTCGAAAATTAGAGAGAGAAAAGTTGTTAGGTGATTTTGAAAAAGATAAGAAATAAACAAAAAAAATCAAATAGTTAGTTGAAAAAATATTTGAAAATCAATTTTTGAAAAGATAAGAAGATAAGAAGATATTTTGAAATCAAATTTTTGAAAAAGATAAAATTTTGAAAAAGATATGATTAAAAAGATATGGTTGGAAAATATTTAATTAATTTTTTTTAAAATTAAAATTAATTACTTGACTAACAACGAACTAAAAAATATGATTCTAGAATTTAAAGATTGAACCTTTCTTAACAAGAAAGTAACAAACTTCAAATTTTTGAACTAATCACATTACTTGTTAGTTAAGTTTCGAAAATTTTGAAATAAAATTAAGAAAAGATTTTGAAAATAATTTTTGAAATTTTCGAAAATCATAAAAGAAAAATGAAAAAGATTTGATTTTTGAAAAAGTTTTGAAAAAGATAAGATTTTTAAATTTGAAAATTTGACTTGACTTATAAGAAACAACTAATTTTAAAAATTTTTTTGACTAAGTCAACTCAAATTTTTGAAATTTTGAGAAAAAAAGGGAAAAGATATATTTTTTATTTTTTTTGAATTTTTAATGATGAGAGAGAAAAACACAATTATGACCCAAAACATGAAAATTTTGGATCAAAACATATGATGCATGCAAGAACACTATGAATGTCAAAATGAACACCAAGAACATTTTGAAGATCATGATGAACATCAAGAATATATTTTTGAAAAATTTTTTATGCAAAGAAAACATGCAAGACACCAAACTTAGAAATCTTTAATGCTTAGACACTATGAATGCAAAAATGCACATGAAAAACATCATACAACACAAAACAAGAAAATTTAAAGATCAAACAAGAAGACTTACCGAGAACAACTTGAAGATCATGAAGAACACTATGAATACATGAATTTTCGAAAAATGCAAGAACAAGATGAATATGCAATTGACACCAAACTTAAAACATGACACAAGACTCAAACAAGAATCACAAAATATTTTTGGTTTTTATAATTTTATGATTTTTTTGTGTTTTCTTTTATTATTTTCAAAAAATATATAGGAAAAAGAAAATAAGAAATTCAAAATTTTTTAAGAAGAATTTCAGGAATCTTTCCATGTTAGCCTAAAGCTCCAATCCAAGGGTTGGACATGGCTTAATAGCCAGCCAGCTTTAGGATGGCATTACATGCATTGAGGTGATTAGTTGAAGTCTCATTCCAAAAGGATTTGGATATGGCTTTACAGCCAGCTAGGATTCAACATGCTTCATGAAACTCTAGAGTCCATTCTTAAAAATTCTGAAGCCATAGAATGATTTATTTTTAATTAATTTTTTTTTCAAAAATAGGGATAAATTTTTTTTGAAAATTTTTTTAAAACAAAACAAAAAGAAAATTACCTAATTTGAGCAACAAGATGAACCGTCAGTTGTCCAAACTCGAACAATCCCCGGCAACGGCGCCAAAAACTTGGTGCACAAAATTGTGATCTCTTATAATGGCATTCAACTTGGTGTGCGCATTTACTAACTCAGCACTTTCTTCACAACCTCGCACAACTAACCAGCAAGTGCACTGGGTCGTCCAAGTAATAAACCTTACGTGAGTAAGGGTCGATCCCACGGAGATTGTTGGTATGAAGCAAGCTATGGTCATCTTGTAAATCTCAGTCAAGCAGATAATAAATGGTTATAGAGTTTTTGAATAATAATAATAAATAAACTGAAAATAAAGATATAAATACTTATGTAGATCATCGATGGAAATTTCAGATAGGCGTATGAAGATACTGTGCTCCTTCTGAATCTCTGCTTTCCTACTGCCTTCATCTAATCCTTCTTACTCCTTTTCATGGCAAGCTATATGTAGGGCATCACCGTTGTCAATGGCTACATCTCATCCTCTCAGTGAAAAAGGTCCAAATGCTCTGTCACGGCACGGCTAATCATCTGTCGGTTCTCGATCATGTCGGAGTAGAATCCATTGATTCTTTTGCGTTTGTCATCACGCCCAACAATCGCGAGTTTGAAGCTCGTCACAGTCATTCGATCCCCGAATCCTACTGGAATACCACAAACAAGGTTTAGACTTTCCGGGTTCTCATGAATGCCGCCATCAATTCTAGCTTATACCACGAAGACTCTGATCTCATGGAATGGAAGGCTTAGTTGTCAGGCGAGGGCAACCATGCGTCATGCATCAGGAATCCAAGAGATACACACCCTAGCTTTCGCTTTTAGAACGGAAGTGGTTGTCAGGCACGCGTTCATAGGGACGGATGATGATGAGTGTCACGGATCATCACATCCATCAGGTTGAAGTACGAGTAGTATCTTAGAACGGAAATAAGATTGAATTTGAATAGAAAATAGTAGTAATCGCATTAAAACTCGAGGTACAGCAGAGCTCCACATCCTTAATCTATGGTGTGTAAAAACTCCACCGTTGAAAATACATAAGTGAAAGGGGTTCAGGCATGGCCGAATGGCCAGCCCCCAAAACGTGATCAATAGTCTCCTAAGATGAATAATGGAATAAAACCGAGACCAAAGATGTAACGTGGTCAAAAGACACTGAATACAATAGTAAAATGTTCTATTTATACTAGACTAGCTACTAGGGTTTACATAAGTAAGTAATTGAAGCAGAAATCCACTTCCGGGGCCCACTTGGTGTGTGCTTGGGCTAAGCTTGAGCTTTACACGTGCAGAGGCTTCTTTTGGAGTTGAACGCCAAGTTGTAACGTGTTTTTGGCGTTCAACTCTGGTTTGTGATGTGTTTCTGGCGTTTGACTCCAGAATGCAGCATGGAACTGGCGTTGAGTGCCAGTTTACGTCGTCTAATCACGAATAAAGTATAAACTATTATATATTTCTGGAAAGCTCTGGATGTCTAATTTCCAACGCCATTGAGAGCGCGCCATTTGGAGTTCTGTAACTCCAGAAAATCCATTTTGAGTGCTGGGAGGTCAGAATCCAACAACATCAGCAGTCCTTTGTCAGCCTTTTATCAAAGTTTTGCTCAGGTCCCTCAATTTCAGCCAGAAAATACCTGAAATCACAGAAAAACACACAAACTCATAGTAAAGTCCAGAAATGTGAATTTAGCATAAAAACTAATGAAAACATCCCTAAAAGTAACTATATCCTATTAAAAAACTACCTAAAAACAATGCCAAAAAGCGTATAAATTATCCGCTCATCAATCATTAACCTAAAAGAAAACAAAATAATATAGATAAAATTAAAATAAAATTGGGTTGCGTCCTAATAAGCGCTTCTTTAATGTCAATAGCTTGACAGTGAGCTCTCATGGAGCTTCACAGATGATCAGAGTATGGTTTAGATCTCTTAACACCAAACTTAGAGTTTGGCTGTGGCCTCCCAACACCAAACTTAGAGTTTGAATGTTGGGGCTCTGTTTGACTCTGTATTGGGAGAAGCTCTTCATGCTTACTCTCCATGGTTACAGATGGAGAACCTTGAGTCTTTACTACAAGGCATTCTTCATTCACATGAAGGATCAACTCTCCTCTGTCAACATCAATCACAGCTCTTGCTGTGGCTAAGAAGGGTCTTCCAAGGATGATGGATTCATCCTCATCCCTCCCAGTGTCTAGGATTATGAAATCGGCAGGGAAGTAAAGGCCTTCAACCTTTACTAGCACGTCCTCTACTAGTCCATAAACCTTTTTCATAGATTTATCTGCCATCTCCAATGAGAATTTGGCAGCCTGTACCTCATAGATTTCCAGTTTCTCCATTACAGAGAGTGGCATCATGTTTATCCCTGACCCCAGGTCACACAGAGCTTTTTCAAAGGTCATGGTGCCTATGGTACAGGGTATTAAGAATTTACCAGGATCCTGTTTCTTTTGAGGTAAATTTTGCTGAACCAATGTATTTAGTTCATTGGTGAGCAAGAGAGGCTCTTCCTCCCAAGTCTCATTACCAAATAACTTGGCATTCAGCTTCATGATTGCTCCTAAATATTGGGCAAATTGCCCTTCAACAATGTCTTCATCCTCTTCAGAAGATGAATAGTTATCAACGCTCATGAATGGTAAAAGAAGGTCCAAGGAAATCTCTATTGTCTCTGTATGAGCCTTAGATTCCTTTGGTTCCTCATTAGGGTATTCCTTATTGACCATTGGACGTTCCCTGAGGTCTTCCTCATTGGGATTCACGTCCTCCTCCTCCTCTAAGGTTTCGGCCATGTTGATTATATCAATGGCCTTGCACTCTCCTTTGGGATTTTCTTCTGTATTGCTTGGGAGAGTGCTAGGAGGAGTTTCAGTAACCCTTTTACTCAGTTGGCCCACTTGGGCCTCCAAATTTCTAATGGAGGATCTTGTTTCAGTCATGAAACTAAGAGTAGCTTTAGATAGATCAGAGACTATGTTTACTAAGCTAGAAGGATTATGCTCAGAATGCTCTATCTGTTGCTGAGATGATGATGGAAAAGGTTTGCTATTGCTAAACCTGTTTCTTCCACCATTGTTATTATTAAAACCTTGCTTCTGTTAATCCTTCCATGAAAAATTTGGATGATTTTTCCATGAAGGATTATAGGTGTTGCCAATGGCTTCACCCATGTAATTCACCTCTGCCATTGCAGAGTTCTCAGGATCATAAGCTTCTTCTTCAGAAGATGCTTCTTTAGTACTGTTGGATGCGTTTTGTAATCCATTCAGACTCTGAGAGATCACATTGACTTGTTGGGTCAATATTTTGTTTTGAGCCAGTATGGCATTCAGAGCGTCAATTTCAAGAACTCCTCTCTTTTGAGGTGTCCCATTACTCACAGGATTCCTCTCAGAGGTATACATGAACTGGTTATTTGTAACCATTTCAATAAGTTCCTGAGCTTCTGCGGGCATTTTCTTTAGGTGAATGGATCCACTTACAGAATGGTCCAGTGACATCTTGGAAAATTGAGAACAGACCATCATATAATATATCTAATGTGGTCCATTCTGAAAGCATGTCAGAAGGACAGTTTTTGGTTAGTTGCTTGTATCATTCCCAAGCTTCATAGAGGGACTCACCATCTTTTTGTCTGAAAGTCTGAACATCCACTCTAAGCTTGCTCAGCTTTTGAAGAGGAAAGAACTTGGCTAAGAAAGCCGTGACCAACTTATCCCAAGAGTCCAGGCTATCTCTAGGTTGTGAGTTCAACTATGTTCTAGCTCTGTCTCTTACATCAAAAGGGAAAAGCATAAGCTTGTAGACCTCAGGATCAACTCCATTGGTCTTAACAGTATTACAGATCTGCAAGAACTCAGTTAAGAACTGATAAGGGTCTTCTGATGGAAGTCCATGAAACTTGCAATTCTGTTGTAGTAGAGAAACTAATTGAGCCTTTAGCTCAAAATTGTTTGCTCCTATGGCAGGGATTGAGATGCTTCTTCCATAGAAGTTGGAAGTTGGTGTAGTAAAATCACCAAGCATCTTCCTTGCATTATTATTTGGTTCGGCCATAATTATTTTTTTTTGCTGCTTCCTTTTCAAAAATTTCAGTGAGTTCCTCTTAAAAGTTTTGTGCTTTAGCTGCTCTTAGCTTCCTCTTCAGAGTCCTTTCAGGTTCAGGATCAGCTTCAACAAGTATGCCTTTATCTTTGTTCCTGCTCATATGAAAGAGAAGAAAACAAAGAAAATATAGAATCCTCTATGTCACAGTATAGAGATTTCTTGAGGTGTCAGAGGAAAACAAGAATGGAAGGATGAGGTAGGTAAGAAAGAATTCAAACACTCAAAGAGAGATGGAGTTCGAATTGACAATAGAGGAGGAATCTTAGTGTTTAAATAGAAAAAGATGAGAGAGGGGAAGAAATTTTTGAAAATTAAGATTTTAAAATAATTAGTTAATTAAAAGGGATTTAAAAAAAGTTAAATGTTTTTCGAAAATTAAGAGTGAAAAGGTGGTTTTGAAAAAGATAAGAAATAAATTTGAAAAAGATAAGAAGTTAGAGCAAGATTTTGAAATCAAGGATTTTTAAAAAGAAGATATGATTTAAAAAAAGATATTTTTGAAAAACAAATTAAAAAGATTTGATTTTTAAAATTAATGACTTAATTAATAAGAAACTAAAAGATATGATTCTAAATTTCAAATATGGAAGCTCTCTTAACAAGAAAATAACAAATTTGAAATTTTTGAATCAAGATTTTTTAAAATATGAGGAAAAGATTTGATTTTTGAAAAAGATATGTTTGAAAAGATATGATTTTGAAAAAGATATGATTGAAAATATTTGATTTGAAAAAGATTTGATTTTGAAAAAAACTATGAAGATTTGAAAAAGATTTGATTTGAAAACAAAATTCCTCTCCTTGCGTCATCCTGGCGTTAAACGCCCAAGAGTTGCATGTTTTGGGCGTTTAACGCTGAATTGCTGCATGGTTTGGGCGTTTAAACACCTAGCCAAGTACCCTGGCTGGCGTTTAAACGCCAGTTTTCCTTCTTCACTGGGCGTTTTGAACGCTCAGCTTTTTCACTGTAATTCCTCTGCTTTATGTTCTTGGATCTTCATTTTGCTTAATCCTTTATTCAAGAAGATATGTTTTCAATTTTGAAAAACAACAAAATGAGTCAAAACATATAATTCTTGGATCAAAACACAAGATATATGCAAGAACATTATGAACATCAAGATGAACACCAAGAACAATCTTGAAGCTTAAGATGAACATCAAGAACTCAGTTTTCTTAATGAAAGAAAACATGGAGGACACCAAACTTAGAACTTTCTCATGTTTGGGCCATGTGAATGCAAGAATGCATATGTAGAACATCATGCAGTGCAAATCAATAAATCATGAAGATCAAACAAGGCAATTCATCAAGAACGACTTGAAGATCATTAAGAACACAATGCATGTGTTTCGAAAATTGCAAGACACTTAAAATCATGCAATTGACACCAAAATTAAAATTTGGCCCTAGGTTCAAACAAGAACCATGAAATATTTTTGAGTTTTTATGATTTTATTAATTTTTTTTGGATTTTTCGAAAATAATTTTGGAAAAACGAAAAAGAAGAAAAATTTTTGAAAGATTTTTGAAAACTTTTTGAGAATAAAATAATGGTTAAAACAAGAAGAAAATTACCTAATCTGAGCAACAAGATGAACCGTCAGTTGTCCAAACTCGAACAAGCCCCGGCAACGGTGCCAAAAACTTGGTGCACGAAATTGTGATACACAATGGTGCCAACAACTTGGTACGCACAATTGTAATCTCAACTCTTTTTTCACAATTTCGCACAACTAACCAGCAAGTGCACTGGGTCGTCCAAGTAATAAACCTTACGTGAGTAAGGGTCGATCCCACGGAGATTGTCGGCTTGAAGCAAGCTATGGTCACCTTGTAAATCTCAGTCAGGCGGATTCAAATGGGTTAAGGAGTTTTCATAATTAAAAGATAAATAAAACATAAAATAAAGATAGAGATACTTATGTAATTCATTGGTGGGAATTTCAGATAAGCGTATGGAGATGCTTCATCCCTCTTGAATCTCTGCTTTCCTACTGCATTCATCCAATCCTTCATACTCCTTTCCATGGCAAGTTGTATGTTGGGCATCACCATTGTCAATGGCTACTTCCCGTCCTCTTAGTGAAAATGGTCCAAATGCGCTGTCACCACACAGCTAATCATTTGTCAGTTCTCGATCATGTTGGAATAGAATCCAGTGATCTTTTTGCGTCTGTCACTACGCCCAACACTCACGAGTTTGAAGCTCGTCACAATCATCCCTTCCCAGATCCTACTCGGAATACCACAGACAAGGTTTAGACTTTTCAGATCTCAGGAATGGCTGCCAATAATTCTAGCTTATACCACGAAGACTCCGATCTTTCGGAATGGAGGCTAATATATATACGCTCGATCTAAGGTAGAACGGAAGTGGTTGTCAGACACGTGTTCATAGGTTGGGAATAGTGATGAGTATCACGGATCATCACATTCATCATGTTGAAGTGTAAGCGAATATCTTAGAATAGGAATAAGCTTGAATTGAATAGAAAACAGTAGTACTTGCATTAATACTCGAGGAACAGCAGAGCTCCACACCTTAATCTATGGTGTGTAGAAACTCCACCGTTGAAAATACATAAAAACAAGGTCCAGGCATGGCCGAATGGCCAGCCTCCCCAATTGGCATATGAATTTGAAAATAGGGAAAAAGACCTATGCCAAGATTCCAAGATGAAAATACAATAGTAAAAAGTTCTATTTATACTAAACTAGTTACTAGGCTTTACAGAAATGAGTAAGTGATGCAGAAATCCACTTCCGGACCCACTTGGTGTGTGCTTGGGCTGAGTATTGAAGCTTTCACATGTAGAGGTCTTCCTTGGAGTTAAACACCAGCTTTGGTGCCATTTTGGGCGTTTAACTCCAACTTTTATGCCAGTTCTGGCGTTTTGACGCCAGAAAAGGACAGAGAGCTAGCGTTTTGATGCCATTTTACGTCGTCAAAACTCGCGCAAAGTATAGACTATTATATATTTCTGGAAAGCCCTGGATGTCTACTTTCTAACACAATTGAGAGCGCGCCATTTGGATTTCTATAGCTCCAGAAAATCTACTTCGAATGCAGGGAGGTCAGAATCCAACAGCATCTGCAGTCCTTTGTCAGCCTCTGAATCAGATTTTTGCTCAGGTCCCTCAATTTCAGCAAGAAAATACCTGAAATCATAGAAAAACACACAAACTTATAGTAAAGTCCATAAATGTGAATTTTGCTTAGAAACTAATAAAAATATACTAAAAACTAACTAAATCATACTAAAAATTATATAAAAACAATGCCAAACAGAGTATAAATTATCCGCTCATCAAGCGACGACCCACGCTGCGAGGAGAGCGGAGATGCAGTGATGGCACCCCATGAACTGCTTCCTTCGCCAGTGGGATATGGCTAGATAGTGAGGGCTACATGAAGCTGATTTTGTGCGATGATGGCCAGGTTTGATGATGAGTGCGTTATGGTGAGTTAGGGCTAGTAGAGGAAGGGAAAAAACCAGAGCTCTGTTTTTGTTCTTAAGGGAGTTTCTCAAAAATTTATTTAAGTGTAAAAATATGTTAAATTAAATTTTAGAGTGGTATTGATAGAGTGGTAATGAAACAAAAAATAATGTTATAAATTTATTTCCTTGATAAATAATATTTTTATTTATTTAAAACAATAATTTTTTAGTGTTATACCAATTTAATATTTATAGAGAACTATTTTTATGTGTATCTTTTAATTTGCATAATTATTTAAATATTAGAAAATTGCTGGTTGATAAAAAAAATTGTTGAAATAGTTATAAAATCATTCTTTAAAATAGTCAAAGACAACAATTTTATTTTATTGTTATAACATAATGAAAAATTGAACTTCAACAGTAACACTATAAAAATCATTGTCTAAAAACATCTAATAGAACGATTTTAAAGTGTAGTAATTTGGGAACGATTTTTAAGCATATCTTTGTACAATTATTTAAACAACATTAAAAAATTGTTGCTTAAAACAAATCATTGTAACGGTTTTAAAACCATTTTTTAAAATAGTAAAAGAGAATGGTTTTATTTTGTTGCTATAAAATAATGAAAAATTGAACTTCAACAGTAATACTATAAAAAATTATTGTCTAAAATCATCTAAGAGAACAATTTTAAGGCATTGCAGATTTTAGTATGTTGCTAAAGTCTATATTTATTTTAGTGTGGGTATTCCATAGCAGCACATTATTGTCTGGTTATAGGCGTTACCCCTATGGCACCAATAAGAGATGTTGATAGATCTTCATAGCATTTGCTCGTTACTTGATGTGGTGTTGTTAGTTGTTACTACTAAAGTTTCACCCATCATACGGTAATTAAGCTATATGTTTCGATCTAAGATTGCATAAAAACTTTCATGTTATGTGAGTGGGCATTCTCACATTTGCCATTGATCATCATCAGATTTGTGCATGTTTGTCATATGATGGGTGCAAAGTAGTTTCTTGCTACCGATCTACCACAATTATTCTACTTTTCTTCAATAAATAGTGACAACATTAATTTTTTTAAATATCAATTAACAACCGTTGCATAACAGTATTTGAAGACAATAATTAAAAGCACAAAAAACTAATATCCGTAGATGAATAAAGTAAGGCTCATTTTTTTATATTGAAACTGGGTGTGTGTTGTGCTTGGATATGGAGTTGTGGGGTGTTATACAGGAATGTGGGACATTTTTATCTGAACATTGGCATGAAGAAATCAGACCATTCAATTTCTTTGTTATTGAAATCAGGCTTCACAAATCGGATGGTCTGATTTGTGTGGAGGAAAATTTTGAAATTTGGCAATGAAAATCGGACCTCCGATTTCAATAGGGTTAAATTTTTTTTTTATTTGAAAAAATCAAATCGGACCGTCCGATTTGATTATAATATATATGATTTCAACAGACAAACACAACTCGGAGAGTATGATTTGTGATGTTCATATGTATATATATAGCTGTGTATGTTACGAGATTCCATATCTCATCTTCTCCTTCGTGCTCTTCTTCTTCTTTCCTGAGCTCTTTCACACACTTGTATCTCCATTATTTTGTTTGAGTGCAAAAAAATTGACAGTAGAGTTTATATTTATGTGAGTGAAAAATATGGATGATAGAGTCTTATCGAAAATATGTTATTTTGGTCAGATTTCATTACAAACATCTGAAGGAGTGAAATTTGTTTGTGAAAATTTGTTAGATGTTGTTGTTCCATTCACAATCTTATTCGAAGAACTAAAAGGTGTGATCTGTGAGAAGATAGATTCTGAAATGTCAAGGAAAATATCATGTATTTTATACAGGTATCCTATACCGATATTTGGCGGATTTGTTCAATTTCAAACCAAATATATAATTGATGAAGCGAGCATGCAAGAGATGCTTTCAATGTATATTGAAAGTCGCGCTTAGATGTCGTCGTTCATTGAGTTATATATTGAATTTGAACAATCTGAAACCGACCAAAATATTGAATGAGAAGATTACAATAGGGACCGTGAAGAAGATTTTGAGAGCAATTACGACGTTTTTGGTCTAGACGGAGACGAAGAGTAAGGTGACGGTACTATGAAGGCAAATGTGACAGACGTGGCAATTGCATTGGCAACTGAAAATTCGTTTGAGGAGTCATCTTTCATGAAAATCCGTGCTTCTCAACTATTTTTTTCTCTTTGTTTTTTCTTATTCCATAGGTTATTCAAGGACGGTTTGCGAGTACGAATTGTGTTACCAGCGTTTACGAGAACGGGGCGAGGCTTACACTAACTGGTTGAACCGAATCCCCCGCGAACAGTATGCAATGGCATTCGACGGTGGTTATCGATGGGGTCACATGACTACGAACCTAGTGAAACGCATCAACTCAGTCTTAAAGGGTGCATGCAATCTCCCTATCACTGCACATGTCAAAGCAATATTCTACAGGATTAATGAGTTGTTCACCTGAAAAAGAGTCGAGGTGGAGGCTCGGATTAATGCTGGACATGTTTTTTTTAGATTGTCACCTCCAAATTGCATGCAAATCAACTTGCATCAGAAAACATCCAGGTTAATTGCTTCGACAGGCAAAATGAGGTCTTTGAAGTGCGTGAGGTGTCAAGTGGAATAGAGTATGCCGTCGACCTCCGTTGACACTGATGTGACCGTAGTGAGTTCCAGGTGGATTGAATTCCATGTCGACATGTGTTTGCATGTTGTGCGAATCAATGGCTAGATTGGCAAATGTATGTTCATGATGTTTATAAAATGGACCAAGTTCGACGGGTATGCCGAGCTAGGTTTAGGCCACTGGGGAATCCTACTACATGGCCTGCTTACAACGGGCCTCGATTCATGCCAAATCCGTTCCTTAGATGAGTTACCAAAGGTCGTCCAAGGATGACGCGTTTCTTTAACGAGATGGACACATGAATGTTACCTGGTCCTAGGCAATGTAGTCAATGTGGGGTCGAGGGCCACAGCCGTAGTTGATGCCGTCAATCAGGAGGTGCAAATGCCGAAAATAATGCTCAGTAGAGTTACACATTTTACATTCTTATATTCAGTACTCGATGAATGTGTACCCTGCTTATGTTTTATCCAAACACTCAATGACATTAGAAACATAACATTTTATAAAAACCAGTCTATTACATTTGCGACTTTATCAAGTACTCTTTCACAAACATAGTAATGATACAAACAAAACTTAAACCATACATGGAAAAGTTAAATGATACACATAACTTGTTAAGTACACAAATACTACTTTCTCATGGACGCCTTTACATCTTTCACAAAATTCTTGCACTTCTTGGCGACCTTTTCGAACACAAATGGGGTGTATCGATTAGCATTACGAGTGGCAGATCAACCCTAAGATTGTAGCCTTTACTTGTCTCATCTAGAGTTCGTGCTTCACCTGTACATAACATAATCAATCAACGACATCCAAGTAGTAAACATAATCAATCAACAACACCTCCAACCATGAATCTAACATAATCATTCAATAGCACCTCTAACCATGAATCTAACATAATCAGTCTAACATAATAACCAATCATTACAAAAGTAAACCTACATCATCACCGTGATCAGCATCGTCGTGTTCGGATTCTTGATCATCATCCATATCCTCATATTCGTCATGCTCATCATCTGGTTCATCTAATAGAAAGTGATTAGTCTCATGCTCAATTGCCTTAGTATTTTCTTCAATTAAACCCATTGAAACAACGTCGTGGATTTTGGCTGTTAAAAATTCCTCGACCACCCACACTCCTACTAGAGTCTCCAAATACTACCCCTCCAAAAGTTCCCGAATAAGGGCAGGGTTCCCTAGGAACCGGCGCAAGATGTGGTAGACGGAGCCAAGCCCAAGCTAGCAGAAGTGTTAGTGGACTGTCGATTTTCTTGCAATCAAAACGAGAAGCCCTGCATAACAACCTGTACATGTGTGCTAGACATGCTGATCCCTAATTATATTGTTCAATACTACCAAAATCACGAAGCAAAGGCAGAGACTTCCAGTGGACTGCTGCCCTTGATTTGTCTCCAAACAAGATAGTACCAAATAACAATATAATGTGGCACTTCACGTACCTCTGAATACTGTCTTCGTCAATGCACTATAAATTTTCTTTTAAATTCCGAAGCCACGTCAATTTTATGCAACTTCCTCTACAGTCTAACATTCTTGGTGCAACCCCAAACTGGTGCAAACACTCCCACTCCAAGGCTTCGTAACTACTCATAGTCACTCCTGTCACTGGAAGACCGTTTATCCGACGACCAAGAATCAAAGCCACATCTTCCAGTGTCATGGCACACTCACTAACTAGAAGGTGGAACGTATGTGTGTTTGGGTGCGACCTCTCGACTAAAACATTTATCAGTGATTTTTGGCATTAAACTATTCTAATCTGGGAGACATGATAAAAACCAGTTAACCATAAATGCTCCTCCACAGCATAATTGTACCGATCTAGAAGCAATAAGTGGTTACATATCAAATTCTATAAACTCTACAAAAACATAACAAATTATTAGTAAATTAATAATAATTACTAATTCACTACTAAAAGTTAACAATTCCATAATAATAGTAACTAATTTATTAGACTAATACTAATTTAGTAACTAGCATGCATGCATATAAATACAACTAGATATTATTACTAATAATTTAATTCCAAATATTAATAATTTTCATTCAATTGTTTCTTACATAATTATTTATTTATATATTCATAGTTTAACGGATAATAATAATAATTCTTATATCATCACAAATAATCATAATTACTAACTAACTATTAATAATAATTAATAACTAAATAAATCCAACTCTTATTTAACTTAACTAATCATGTTTTACTTATTAAAATCTCAACCACAACAATATATTTATATCAATTTAAATATCTAACAATAAATAAATTATTATTATCGGTAAAATATAATATATTATATTTTATAAAACCTAACTATTAACCATAATTTCCAAAATTATTACAAACAATTAACATAACTCTAAACATATAATTCTAAAAATTATTACGAAAAATTCTAAACATATATTTTTAACTAATCAATCATATTAGTCTAATTCAAATATTATTATCTACTAAAATATTTACTAACTAAATCTAAATATATATTAATCTAATTTATTAATAATTAAATCCAAATATATATATTAGTCTAACTATTAATAACTAAAACTAATAATAATTAATTATAATTTCTTAAATTATAACAAATATTTCTAAACATATATTTTTTACCAATCTACTATATTAGTCTAATTTAAACAGATTCAATAGCTAATATATTGACTAACTAAATTTAAATATATATTTTAAACTACTACACTAACTATCATTAACAATCTTCATTCTTAACATTATTTATAATATTTTAGATATATACAAAAATTTAAAAACAAACTTACATAATCAGAATGGTATAGGTAGTAGATAATATGAAATTTAGGACGATCAACATCTTTATGTTTTTTCTTTTTTAATATTGTAATTGATTTTTTTTCAAAGGTTGAAGAAGGTGGTAAAATAGAGGAAACTGGTTGCTGGATGGATGGAGAACGAAGTGAGGAAAAGGACACAATGAAGAGTGGGGCTTCAGGTGGGTTTTGTTGGTTTAAAGGGAATCATCATCTCGATTAGCTGCATGTGTGACACGTGGCAGGAGGATCAAATCGGACGGTCCGATTTATGTAGCTTAAATCGGACTATCCAATTATTCACTATCAACACGGACTGTCCGATTTCATCCTTACGGACACCACACCCTTGTTAAGCATCCCTACTCCCCATACCTCCGTTCTACTCTAATCCAGCATCTATATTCAAATTAAAAAGTCATAAAGTAACATTAAAATGAGAAAATTAGTTTGTCTAATTTTAGGAGAAAATAATAATGTTTCATATTATGCGGAAAATGGAAAATGATTCACAAATGAAAAGGCTTAAGAAATAGTAAAAAATTAATATTTCAAAAACATATAACATAAAAAAAATCATTTTCAAAAAGAAAATAAAAAATAATTATTTAGCGAGATATAATTTTTTATATTTTAACATTGGATGTAGTTTGTCTGATGAGCAGACGAACTATGCTAGTTCACCTAGTGATAAGGCAAACTGCTCAATAACCATACAGTTTACGCAGTGATGAGGTGAACTGTCTGTTTGATATAAATTGGCATGTTTTGGTTCATATTACAATATTTTTATTTTTCAATTAATGCAGTTTTATTCAAATAATTTCTAATTTTAGAATTATAAATTTTTTAAACCAAAGATTTAATTTAATTTAATAATAATAATAAACATACTCATATTATCATTTTTGTATGATTAACTATATTTATTTAATTTTAAAAAATTAAATGTTTAAAATGGATAATTTTAAATCAAATAAATAAATATTCTCGACTTATTTTAAAATAAACAACTCAATTTAAATATTTTAAAATTAATATGAATACGTTTATTTAAAATATTTAAACTTAAAAAATTTAATTTAAAAATAATACGAGTACGTTCATTTAAATTAAAATTTTTTATAATAAAACGAATACATCCATTTAAAATGTTATCATTTCAAAATATACTAGTACGCTTATTTTTTAATTTAAAATTAACGATTTTAAACAATTATTTTTTTCAAAATCAAATAAATATAATTAATTATACGAGAACAATAATATTAGTAATTTTTATGAAATTAAATTAAATTGTTAATTTTAAATTTATAATTTTAAATTATTTCAAGTAAATCAGATTATTCGTACAAATCAAAGTATATCAATATAATTCAAATCGTGCCAAATTATATCAAAATGAGTTGCAAAACATGTAAGACCTCGAATTTTTAAAAAATAAATAATAAATTATTTAATAATTTATTTGATTTATTTGAGAATATATTTATAGAAATTTTTATATTAATTAAGTATTTTTTATTATTAATTTAAAAGCTTTAATAATCGAAAATAATGAGGATTTTATATGTTTTAATTTGAATAATTATATTTTGAACTTTATTTTATGATTTTAAGAGAAATTAATTTGATTATCTCTAATTATTGAATTAGAGTATTTATTTAAAAATAATTTATAAATTAATAATTAAATAATATTTTTATAAATATTAGTATTAGATTAAAATTGGTCTTCTATTACTCTATTATCTCTAATTTTATTTAAATTACCAAACTACCCAAACCATAACCCTAATTCTAACACAACACACTCACCCTCACATTTTCCTTTCTTACTGTCGCTACCCACAAACCACACACACACCAACGGAAAAGAAAAGGAAAAGAAAAGGGGAAAGGGGAAGAAAGAAATGGGAAGAGAAGGAGAGGGAAGAGAAGGTAGAAAGGGAGAAGAGGAGGGCGAGGGAGTTAGCGCAGCTTGTCGCCGCCGAACTCGTAACCTACTTTGCTGCCGTTCGTCCTTATCTCTGTCAACTGCCCCGTCGCGGAGGAGAGATGTGTCGGAGAGAGAGAGATAGAGGGTTTGCAGAGGAGTCGCCACCGTTCGTGCCTCCTGTAATACCCGATCTAACCGAAATTAATTAAATAATAAGTTAAGTAGGAGCGAATATGGTTGGAATATTTGGCAATTGGAATTTGATGATTTAAATATGATTTTTGGATTCAGTGAATTTTTCCGAGTCGGAAGACATAGTTTTCTGCGTAAAAGCGCGCAGTGGAATTTTGACCGGCAGTACCGGCTGAGACCTGTCTAGTACTGCAGCTGAGAAAATTGATTATGAGTAAATAAGATTAAGAAATGAGGGATTATAATTAGGGGAGGTAGAAATATTTGAAGTGCGATTTAGAGCGCTAATCTTAAAGGTTTTGGTCCAAAATTGGGCCAACGGACAAAAATAAGTGAACCGGGTCTAAGTGGGCCCAAGACCCAACATATATAAACATTAGTTATGAGCATTTCAGCTCATTTTGCCCTAAAAAAGGTGTGTGGGGCGCTGAATTGAGAAGAGAGAAGAGAAGAGAGAAAACCTAACTCTCTTTGATCTTCAAACCACCATAACTTGAGCTACGGAGCTCTGATTGACGAGCCGTTTGCGGTCACGCGTCGCTCTTCTCATCCTCTACAATTCTATCTAAGTTTTGTGGTGAGTATTCCATTCATCTCTGCCCAGTTTTCGAAATTCCCCACTGTTACACGTTTTTGGGAAGTTAGTGTTGAAATCTTGTGATTTTGGGTGTTTAGGGATACTCCAACATGGATTCTAAGTGGGTTCTATCCCTACTTCATATGGGCTGAGGTAAGAAGTGCTCAAACCCTTGTGATTTATCATCTTTATGAGCCCTAGGTTGATGTATGTATGTAATATTGGTTATGTTAGTGCATTTGATGGTTTTGGTGCACGATTGGGAGATTGGTGTTGCTTGAGGAGCTTTGGTGAGGCTTAGAGCTAAGGTTGGTGGAGACTCCCAAAGAAGAGGCTCAATTCATTTGGCTACAAGAGGTACGGTTTAAGTTTCATTTAAGTACCGTGTGGTGTGATGAGAATTCCTAGGCTAGATGCCCCTAGGATTAAGTTTGGATTGTGTAAATGGTTGGTGCTAATATGCATAGTGGTATGTAATGTGAATTAATGATTGGGTTAAGAATTGTGTGGCCTTGTATGTTTGGTGTATTGAGAATTGAATGTATGGGGTAATGAGTATTGATTTGTGGTTTATGCTTTTAAATTGTGAAATTGGGCCGGAGGCCGTGAATTTTGGGCCGGAGGCCGAGAAGAGGTAAGGAAGGTAAGTTGATATGTGCATTGTATGATGACACAAGTGATTGGATGAGTTTTAAATAATGAATGTATGAATGATTGGGTTGGTTATTGAATAATAAGGTTTGAGGAGTTGAAGTGTGGAATTTGGTAATTTTGGGTGAAATTATGTAGATGAGGTATGTTTGGTTTTGGTTGAGATATATTATGTGGTCATATATGTAATTACGATTATTGATGCCTTGAGGATATGATGATGCATGAGAGATATGTATGTTGTGATATATGCTTGAGGAATGATTAAGGTTGATTTGTGGGTGAAACCACGTGATAGTGAGTATGATATTGATTATGTATAATGATGACCAATTGGAAATAGTATTGTTGGAAATTGGGATAGGGAAGGATGCATGACATGTTAATGTGTTGTAATTTTGCCATTTGTTGAAATGGGTAAAAATGGTCATATGGCGGTTCTGTGAATCGTGGGAAAGTATTAATGTATGAGTTGAGGAGGCTTGATGTTGATTTTGGTATATTTTGATTGATTTCAAAAAGGGTTAAAATTGGCATGTTTTGGTTGATTTTGAAAAGAGTTGAAAATGACTTGTTTTGAAAATGGCACTTTGTGGTTTTGTATGAAAAATATGGTTTTTGGACATACTTTGACGGGACATAACTTGGACTACGGATCTCTGTTTTGTGCCAAATCTGTTTAGAAATGAAATTGGATCCGGGATGTCCATGTCGTTCGAAGAACGGGTAAAAAACGATTTAAAATGAGAGAGTTATGTCCGTCGGAAGATTGGGGGTTGAATCTGTAAATTCTACAGCTTTTAACTTAGAAAATTTTTAGCAGAATGACCCTCCACGCGTAGGCGCACTTGGCGCGTACGCGTCGTTCTTCGAGAAGGCACCATCCACGCGTGCGCGTGGTGTGCGCGTGCGCGTCGATGCGCTGCACCCATTGCCCAGCCATTTTCTCGAGAGTTGTGCCAGTCCCGAGAGTTGTGCCAGTCTTGTGCCTGGGGCGCAAGTGTACCCACGCGTACGCGTGGCTGACGCGTACGCGTCGTTATCTATTTCTCAATCCGCGCGTCCGCGTGAATGGCGCGTATGCGCCGATGAGTTTTGTGGCCATCCACGCGTGCGCGTGGAGTACGCGTACGCGTGGCCCTGTTTTCATCCCAAAGTTGATTTTTGAGTATTAAAAGCCAAATCTCATACTTCTAAGCCTCCGATCTCACCCCTTATGTATTAAATCATTATGATATGCCTAGCAATGAGAACGGAGCTAGGGGATGTGGTAACTTGCGAGTGAAGCAAGGGGAAAAGTTATGATCAATGATGATCAACGATGATTATATGAGATATGGAGGATGACGATGGGAGTACCGTGTATGCCATGAGCTGAAGGGCTATATTTATTGATAAATGGCTGGTTCTTGATTGGACCATGAGCCGGATGGCTGAGTTATTGCCAGGTCACGGCAAAGCCATTATTGATTATGGCTGAGAATAATTGCATATATGATTAATGAATGAATGTGTTAAATGGATAATAATGGAAGATGTTGAAATGTGATGTGTAACCCCGGGTAGTAGGCAGTGGCGTTGTCCACTTGCTCCGGGTGTGAGACGGAAAAGGATGTTTATGATAAATGAGTTTAATTATGGAGTTTTGAATGAATGTAACTCTGATACCTGGGCAGTAGTAAGGGTTGGGGTTCGTCCCACTTGCTCCAGGTTAATGTTTGAGATTTGATAACGATGAAGATTGATAATATGAATTGAGATTGAATGAATATATGTTTAAGATACCTGGGCAGTAGCAAGGGTTGTGGTTCGTCCCGTTTGCTCCGGGTTAATGCTTAAGATACCTGGGCAGTAGCAAGGGTTGTGGTTCGTCCCGCTTGCTCCGGGTTAATGCTTAAGATACCTGGGTAGTAGCAAGGGTTGTGGTTCGTCCCACTTGCTCCAGGTCAGAGATTGTGACGCCTGGGTAGTAGCGGCAGTAGTGGTGAATCCACTCGCTCCAGGTTGAGCTGTTAAACACCCGCCTGGGTAGTAGCCGCAGTAGTGGTTGTTCCACTGGCTCTGGGCTGAGCGGGTAGTAGCAAGGGAGTTGTAGCTCAAACCTACTTGCTCCGCAAGGGGTGTTTCTGTCCAATGGTTAGCTACCAGGACATGTCGGGTTGGCTATATAACCGACAGATGATATCATCAGCCATAGGGCAGGCATACATCATTTGCATATGTTTGAATTGTTTGGGTTTGCCTATTTGTTTTGGATTTCTATATCATACATGCTATGTTACCTGATTACGTGCTACTTGTTCTACTTGTACCTTATTTGTGTATTACTTGTCTGTATTGCTTGTGTTTGTACAACTGAGAGATCCCTCATGTTGGTGTCAGTGGATGTTGGTGGCTGTTCTTGATGAGATGAATTGATAATGCGATTGCATGATGATGATGATGATTTTTGAATGAGATAATTTGAGTCCCCTGGGTAGACGCAGTGATGTGATTTCACTAGCTCCAGACGAGGGTATGATGTATTGATATAGAGTTGCTGAGACAGAACAACTGGTGATGGTTTTGCTTATGATTCTGAGTCTAATTCGTGTAAGAATCAGCGAGTTGGGGAAACATGTGTAACATGAACTAGATTTAGTATCCCCTTACGGCAGATGCCTATTTATGGATTAGTGAGAATCTAGGCTGGATACTTGGTGAAAAGGAGTTTAGGATGCTTAGTGAGTTTTTATTGCAGTGCATTGTATTTATTTGGCACTTTTACCGTACTGGGAACCCATGGGCCCGGGGTTCTCATTCCATATATATCTCTTGTTTTTCAGATACAGGTCCAGGTGCTCAGAAGTGAGCTGTGGTTTGTCTGAGAGCCGGCGAAGATCTTTATTTTCTCTACTTTGTGTTTTGCTTAGAATCTCTCCACCTTTGTTTTGAAGATATTATATTATGTGTTGAACTCTTTTGGAACTTGCCTATAGAGGCTCTTATGTTTCCTTTGGGAGAGATTAGGATGTTCTGTTGTCAACTACTTTCATACTGTACCCTAGCCGGCCTAAACTTCGCGGGTCGCGACTAGTGGCTATTTACTTATGTTATATATATCTATCTGTTATCTATCTCTTAATCTCCTTTATGCCTTGTCCATATATCGCTTTCGGCTTCACGTTTTATCTTTTCGTTGTCGAATCGTGAGTGATACGTCTTCGCGATTTTATTTCTACTCTTTTCAGGCTTCTCGATTAATACTCCTTTCGAAATTACCTATGTTTAAATATTAAAAATCCACCTGAGAGTCGTACCACCATAATATCATTGACTTATGACTCGAGCATAAGGATTTGAATATTAGGGTGTTACACCTCCCGTCGCCATCGAGTCATGCCCGCGTCGCCGTCGTTTAGCTCGTTGCAATCCACCATCACCGTTGGAAGTCAAGAGCGAGCGAGAGGCAGAGAGATCCACTGCCGTTGGGAATCAGGTTCAGAGAGAGAGAGAGAGAGAGAGAAACACGACAAGGAGGAGAGGATGATAGCGGCGGTGGGTGTCACTACTAAGGGGTGATAAACGTGCCTAAACCTACTGGGTCGGCCCGCGTAACTCAACAAAAAAAGTGGGTCGGGATGGAAAATTGGGACCGCCAAAGAGCAAAAGCCCGCCTAACCCGCACCGCTTAAATCGCAGGTTTTGGTGGGGGCAGAGCGGGCTTCTCCGTCGGACTTAGTTTTTTTTTTTTGCAAGGGTGTATTTTTGTAAGTTTTTGGCCAAAATCCAACTTCTCCCAACCCAACTTACAAGAGTATGAAGATGAAAATTGAGTGTTTTGGATATGTTTATGTTGCTTTGGAGATAATATTTATAATTATGGCTTGGATTATGTTTATTTTGCTTTGGAGACAATATTTATAATTATATTTTGGATGAAAACTTGGTTTATAATTATATTTATTAGATATTTATAATTACAAAGACTTTAATGTGTGTGAATATAAAAAATATAGTTTTTTATGTCTTTAGAAATTATAAATTTATTAATATGGTTGTGAAATTATACATATTATTTAGTACTTAATAGTAAAAAAAAGAGGAGGTTTGGCGGGCTTAGCCCGCTAGCCCGTAGTTAGGCGGGGCGGGGCGAGATTCTAAGATCACCTCACTAGGCGGCGCAGGGCGGACCAGCCTGCCAAAGGGCGAGCTTCTGGCGGGGCGGGGCGAGCTTCCCTACTTGCCACCCCTAGTCACTACCACTATCGTCGTTGACGCTATTCAGTGGGGGAGGAAGAACCGCTACAAGGAAGGAGAGCAGGAGCCGTTGAAGAACTGAAGATTGATGGTTTAGAAAGTATAGTAAACTCTCGTTGTAAGTATAGTTACTAAACCAAACAATCAACCTTTCTTACAAACATTTTGGTTGTCACAAGTAACAAATTCCTAAATAAATTTATAACCGAAGTATTTAAACCTCGGGTCATCTTCTCAAGGAATTGCAGGGAGGTATGTTCTTATTATTGGTTATGAGTTTGTAAATTGGGAGTTTTAAGAATGAGGAACAATTATGATGAATGACAAGTAAAATAAATAATTGACTGTAAAATAAACTTTTGACAAGGTATGAGAAATTGGAAGTCCTATCCTAGTTATCCTTATCAATGATGATGAAAATTGAATCTTAATTTCACTTAGTTAACCTCTGTTGGTGCAAAGAAAGGTCAAGTGGCTAATTAGATTGATCTTTAAATCCTAGTTAATTCCTAGAAAACGATTGGGATCATAGAAGTTCAAGCTAATTGGCAAAGATAGCGGTTATCGATCATGTTAAGTTTGATAACTCAAGAGTTACTAATTTCTTAACCAAAGCCAAGAATGTAAAAAGCTGAATTAAAATCATAAATCTGAAAACATCTCAATAATGTATAATCCTAACATGAAAAAGTTCATAAGCCAATTGGGCAATATAAATCAACTGCAAATGAAAGCATCAGAGTAAATAAAAGTAGAAGGGAAACATAAATTATTGAACCTGATGAAGAGTTGAAATAAATCCTAATTTCTAAAAATCCTAATTTCTAAATCCTAAGAGAGAGGGGAGAGCCTCTCTCTCTCTAAAAACTACATCTTAAACTAAAATTATGAATTATGAGAGCATGTTGAGTCTCTGCATGTTCCCTGACTTTAATTTGTGTTTCTGGGCCAAAAATTGGGTTGAAATGCAGCCCAGAATCTCTGCCAGTGACTTTTGTAATTCTGCAGATCACGCACGTCACGCGTCTGCGTCGTCCACGTGATCGCGTCACTCAGCGTTTTTCGTATCACGCGTGCGCGTCATCCACGCATTCGCTTCGTTCGTGCAGCTTCCAATCTGCGCGGTCGCGTCAGGCACGCGATCGCGTCACTCTGATTTCTTCCATTTCACGTGGTCGCGTGAGCCAAGCGACCACGCGACTTCTCGCTGGTCATCTCCTCAATTTCTTGTGTTCCTTCGATTTTTGCACGCTTCCTCTTTATTCTCTAAGCCATTCCTGCCCTATGAAGCCTGAAACACTTAACACACAGATCAAGGCATCGAATGATAATAGGAGAAGATTAAGATTAGCTAAATTAAGACCAAAGAAGCATGTTTTCAATCATAGAACTAAACTAGGAAGGAATTGTAAAATCATGTAAATCATATGAATAAGTGGGTGAAAAGCTTGATAAAACAACTCAATTAAATACAATATAAACCATAAAATAGTGGTTTATCAGCCGTCGTGGTGGTCGCCGTTAGATTAGCCACCGCCGCTGCTGGAGCTCGCTAGAGTCAACCGTTGACAAAACCCCTTTTGTCGATATTTCAATATATGTCGTTGAGGTTTTTACGGTGTTATTGCAATAGGGTTGAGTTTCGGTTATTACATGTTGCAATTAGAGTTACTGTGGTTACTGTAAAAGTTGTTTGGAGTTGAAGCTGTGGCTGCCGCCACTGCGGGCCGAGAGAAAACGGAGTTTTGTCATGTAGTTGAGTTGCAATCGAGATTGGGGCACTTTCCTTAAACTTATTTTATTCTCAAGAATTATTATAAATTGATATTGATGCAAATAATATATTTGGTGATTATGTGAGTTTTATTGATTGAGCTGAGTCGTTTTCATGCAGGTTTCTACCGGTCTCATTAAAGAATTCAGCAAAGTCACTTTCATTCTCTCCCGTTTACTTCAGAATAACGTGGAATTCAATTTTGATGAGGATTGCAAAGAGGCTTTTGACAAGTTGAAGGGTGCATTAACCATAGCACCTATTGTGCGAGGCCTGGATTTGAGTCGTCCATTTGAAATCATGTGTGACGCCTCAAATTATGCCGTGGGTGCCGCCTAGCACCACGTGATGTCCCTTACACTATTGCTTATGCTTCGAAAACTTTAGACTCGACCCAGTCGAATTACACTACTACTGAGAAGGAGCTCCTAGCTATTGTTTTTGCATTTGATAAGTTTCGACCATATTTGCTAGGCTCCAAGGTAGTGGTGTATTTAGACTATGCTGCTCTAAAGTATCTCTTGAAGAACAAAAAGTCAAAGCCTAGGTTGATTAGATGGATATTACTCTTGCAAGAATTTGATTTGGAAATCAAGGATAGGAGTGGATCCTAAAATTTAGTGGCAGACCATTTAAGTCGGCTTGAGCATTTAGCCTTGGATCCTACTCCTATGAATGATTCATTTCCTTTAGACACCTTGCATGCAATTTCCCAAAACACTCCTTGGTTTACCCCCCGATTGCTAATTATTTGGTCGCACACATTTTTCCTCCAAATTTTTTGAAGCATAAAAAAGAAAAGTCGAGAAGTGATGCTAAGTATTACATATGGGATGATCCACATATGAAGAAAGCTTGCAACATAATTCGGCGAAGTAAGTTTCTTTCAATGATTAACTAGTCAGCCATATGTATGAAACAAATTATGAACCACAAACAAGGCAATGTGTACTACATAATCCATTTGCTCCACTCTTCCTTACTGTGCATCAACATTCTTGGTGAAGTTGAAATACACTAACTTGCCTTTTCAGAGGTCCACAACCATAAGGTACCAGTGGCGATTCTCGTTTAGAGGAATATAAATCTAAGTTGTAAAATTTCAAAGGTTACAAGTCTACTAATTTGAAATACAGAAACTTTTTGTTAATCAGTGATATAATGAAGGAGTTGTTCTTAAATCTTAGAGGTCTGATCCACGTATCACATGGATCTTGTTTGAATGAACTTTACCGTTTTCTTGCAATATATTGTGGAGTTGAAGGTTGTTTGCTACAACTCTAGGAGTAGCAAAAAAAAAAAAAAAACAAAACAAAATAATCAACTAAACTCGAACCAAACATTCAGCAAGTATATTGGTGCATTACTATAATGTTGTGGTCAACCACCATATCGAGTCGCTCCTTTCATCCATCAACATGGCCACAACCAAGTTCAGAATCTACTTCATCGGAGAACATGCCAAACAATTCCTTAGTAATATACCAAAACATTAATCATCATATAGATAGAACTAAAATCTTCAACTACACTATTGTACAATGAATAAAACATGATATTGTACATCATAAATCACTTTTTTCTATGGGCATAGCGTCTAGAACGCCTCCCTGTCCCTTTGACAGCACTCCGAGAGAAGCAAGACTTCCTCATTGTGCATGCCTTTTGGCAAAGATGTAAGTTCCAAGCACCATCTTTGTAGCCAAGAACTGCATTCCTATTGGAAGGCGAAAGACAACTTTGAAACGCTTCATACAAAGAGAAACATATAACTATATGTTGTAAGAAACTTAGCTGTTGACTGTCCAAACAAGAAAATAAAGAAGGATGAGATTTTATCAAGTGACTACCATAGCAAAATCTTCAGTAGTCATGTAGCCTAGCTTGATTCCTCCAACAACAATAGATTTTGTGCCTACATCAGGCCCTCTTTTGTCACACTCTGGGTCAGGTTCATCTCCTCTCTCAAAGTCTAAACGCCTCGCCTAAGACCGATGACATACTACTTTAGTCATGAAATCCTTAAAAAAAAGAACACAACACAATCTTCATACCTTCAATAGGCGTGATGCTTCGTGAGGTTTCTTGGCTCCGTTCTTCTTCGTTATGTTGTCAATAGTAACGACATCAATCCCCGTACGAACACTTTGCATCTTCACAGCGTAGGAAGGAGGAGCATTCTTCGCCTTGGAGGAGACATTGGCCGCCTTTGTTTTCATTTCCTCTTGTTTATCTTTTTCCTCTCCACGTGATGCATCCACATTATCTTTAATAGCTTTTCATGCTCGAAAATGATGTCAGTTAATGTTACCTTTGTTTTGCTTGTGATTAAAAGATGGATCTCATGCTCTTTTTGTTCTCAAAAGTAGATGTTGTGTTGGTCTAAAACATCATCACAACTAACTTTTCCTTAATGACAAAAATAGTCACAGCTCCAACAACATATTAACCTCACAGAGCCTATTAAAAATCGCAACAAGGACATCCTCTTCCCCAGTAATGTCCTTCATATTGAGCTTTAAAATGTCTTTGTTGCATAACGAGAATAAAATATCACTACATGTACAGACTACTAACAAACCTAATGAAATCCATAACAAAGTCTCTCACTGACGAAAGTTTGGTTTTTTACAAATCCTTACCCTGCTTCGACTCACTCATGATGTTACCTGAAAGTTGGAGTTATGTATTTTTCTTGAAAAATGATATCTTTATACCAAAAAAAATAAAAATCTCCCCAACTTAAAGCTTAGACGCTAATATATGGGACCATTGAAAAATATAGCCTGAGTACTATCTAGGCCAAATTCTAGTTGTGTTTTTTATTAATCATGGTTAGTTTACTATCTCCACCCCAGCACCAAATATATTGTTTGACTAATGAATAAACTAACAAATGACCCTTTCTTTTTACACAAGGATAACTTGTTAGAAAATTCCTTTAAAAAACTATTGATTGATTTGATGTTTAAATCATGACATTAGACTTTTAACCTTCTACAAATGTACTGCTTATAATTTAAAAATGTTAAAAAAAAGGTTTTGCAACAAAATAGATAATTTTTTTAAATTTTTTTCTCAAAGAAAATAGAAAAAATTCTTAAGAATTACATCTTAAAAAAACCTCAAAAAATTATATTACTATTTCTCCACTCTAATATGTCTTTCTTTAAAAACTATTTTCTTCAAAGAAAATAGAAAAAATTTATTAATAATTACATCTTAAAATAAAAATTCAAAAGTTTTTTGATATAATAGTCTAATTCAAAAGTCCTATCTAATCTACCTCTCCAAAGCCACCCAAGGTGTAAATACCTTGGAAACTACATATAATTTTTTCTCTTTCTAATCCTCCTAGCATCTATTAATGACATCAAATCATCATTAATATTATGCATAGAGAAAACCCACCCTTTTATTATTCAATTAACAAAAAACTTTCCATTTCTATTAATGCTTTGTGAAATAGTTCTTTTTCCTATGATTTAGTTATGAAAATATTATTTTTCTCCTTCAGACCATCAACCTCATAATGCTATTCTTCTGTTAGTCTACCACATCTTTAGTGTTTTTTTTTTCAAACTGCACTTGATCTTAAACTTGACAACAATAAACCTTGAACAAGTACCTTAAACTGTACCATCGATCCATCATCCTTAGTTTATTACAAAATACAAACCAATACCTCTCAACCATTACCCCTCTAATGTAAAACCATGAAAACTAATAATTAATTTATTAATAAATTAATTATGATCCCAAGAAATTAGAAAATTAAATTTTATAATATAAAAAAATAAAAATATTTAAAACTTGAATTTAAACGCTAATTTTAAAGTTTTTGGCTCAAAATTAAGCCAATGGACCAAACTGGTTGAACTGAGCCCATATTGAGTCCAAGACCCAACCCATTCACTCTTACTTAATGGCTTCAGCCACTTCTCCCTTAAAAAAAGGGATTCATGCTGCATTTTGTGGAAAGGGGGCAAGAATCAAGAACCCTAACCTCTTTCAAATTTCATTTCCACGTAACTTTTAATCCGGTGCTCCGATTGATGAGCCGTCAGTGGCCACACGTTCGTCTCAGAATTCTCTACAAAATTTATCAAACAATTTGGTAAGAAAATTGATATTTTGTACCCAATTCTTACCCTTTTAGTTTCGTAATTTTGAGTGATATATGTTGAGAAAATTTGTGTTTTGGTGATGTTAGGTGTGAATTAACTTTGGAAAATCATTAGGCTTTACCCCAATCTTTCATTGGTAAGGTGAGAAGTCTTTAACTCTTATGAAATTATTGAATTAATAAGCTTTGGTGTTGATTATAGTGATATAATGTGGAAATAGATTGAATTATATTGATTTGAAGTCTAAATTGGTGGTTGAGTTGTTGATTTGAACCTTGGAGGCTAGGAACCCAATTTTGATGTGGTCTTGGTGAAGTGAAAGCTTGAGAAACGGTGGAATTTGAGGTGTTCTGAGCTTAGAGAGGAATCGGCCAAGGTATGGTTTTGGTTTCTCGTAGATAATGTGTAATGTTATGTAAAAACTTAGGCTAGTTGATCATAGGATAAGTTGAACTATGTGAACTTATTAATGTTTAGTGGCTTTGGTGAAAATATTGAAGTAGATTATGAGAATGTGTTGGACAATGATGTTTATGATGATTGATGATGATAATGTGTTGTGATGATGATAGATAGATGAATAATATATTGTGTGGTTTTTAATGTTGGGCTATTTGGGATGAAAGTAATAAAAAATTGAGTGTCGGTATGTTGTGAGAGAGGTGGATTGGATGTGAAATTGTTTTGAATATAAATGATGTTGTTTTGGGGTGTCACACATTGGTTTTGAATTGAGGTTTTGGATAAAAATAGAGGTTTGGTGTTTTTGGTAAAACTTGATTTTTAATCAACTTCGATAGTCCATAACTTGAGCCTTGGATTTTGGAAATGAGTGGATTTTATGTCAAAATGAAGATAATTTCAAAAGCTTTAAAACGATTTAAAGATTGAAGAAATCGAAGTTTTGTAGAAGTTATAGACACCGGAAGTTAGGTGCAAAAAACTGAATTTTTCTAAGTTGCAGGATTTCTGGTGTGCATGCGTACACACGCTATCGTGCACATGCACATACCAGAGCATGTGGCTAAGCTCGTGCGTACGCATGAGGGGGTATGCGTGCGCACACCTTGAGAATTTGCAAGTTGTGTATACACACACTATGATTCGTACGCAAAAGCATGGGAGAACTTGTCTAGTGCGTGCGTACGCACACTATGATGCATACGCACGATGCTCTGTTTTACACTAAAACTTTATTTTTCACTGTTTGATCTTTTCGGCAAGCTTGTAAATCTCTGAAATCACTGTTTTGATGAAAATTCACCATTTTTTAAATATTGACAATTCCTTTAATTTTTCAAACCTCTGAAAACTCTGTTTAAGGTTCAGAAGCTAGGTTTTTTAAGCTATTAAGTAAGGGTAAGTATGTTGGGGAAGGTAAAAATGTTGTTGAAGGAGAATTAAAGAGAGAATGATTGACTTGATGAGATATGATGATGACAATGATGATATTGATGAGTTGGATGTGAGGAAGGCAGTAGGGCGCTAATTCCTCGATTTCTTTCTCCCGCATTATCTGTGATTGTGTTGTGTTGGATGTGGAGAAGGTGGTAGGGTGCTAATCCCTCGATTCGTTCCTCTGCATTCCTTTTGATTGTGTTTTGTGGGATGTAAGGAAGGTGGTAGGGCACTAATCCCCCAACGTTTTTCCTCTTATTCTCTCTCTCTCTCTCTCTCTCTCTCTCTCTCTCTCTCTCTCTCTCTCTCTCTCTCTCTCTCTCTCTCTCTCTCTCTCTCTCTCTCTCTGCAAGGTGGTAGGATACTAATCCTCCGACCGGTATGGCACGGCCTTATTAGGGAAAGGTGGTAGGGGACTAATCTCCCGATTTATTTCCCCTGGTGTATGCCTCCAGGAGAAGGTGGTAGGATACTAATGCTCTGATTTTATGCCTCACAGAAATGAGCAATTAAGAGACGGTATTTGGGTTAGCTACCGAATGTGTTGGGTTCTGGCAATATAACCGACACGTGAGCTCACGGCCAATAGAACAAGCATGCATCATGTGCATTTGTATGATTTCTTTGAGTTTGCATTTGTTTCGGTTTGTCTAATTGTTTATCTGTGACTATTTGCTATCTGATCTATTTGTTGTAACTGTTATCTATTTATTTTTGTTGATTGTATTGTATGTGTTTGTCCTCATGCTAGCGGTGGAGATGCTGAGGGTAGTTCCACCAGTGATTTTGAAGAGTTAGAGGAGACAGAAAGTAAAGTACTGAGTTAAAGTTAGATTTAGAACTTAAATACATTAGATAATTTTCCTAATTTCTGGTTTAGTATATTCCTTTAATTTGATTCTGAGTGTTGGAGTTCTAGGAATGCCGCTGACTTTTCCAAGACCTTATATATTATCTATATGGGCATTTTTACCATGTTGAGAACCCCCAATTCTCATTCCATATATATATATATATATATTGTTATTTTCATATGCAGGTCAAGAGGCACCCATTTGAGCCTTTTGGAGACTCTTTGTAAGCAAAGCACTCTTGGGACTTTATGTTGTATTTTGTTTATGTTTATATATGTATATGGATTCTCCACCTTGTATCTATTATATTTTGTCCCTTTTAAAGTCTGACTTTGGAGAATTAGGATTTGTAATTGTCTTTTGGTTTATCTTGGGTTGTATGTATATATATATTCTGGCTGGCCTTGTCTTCGCAAGTTGAGTCTAGAACTTGATATGTACCTATCTTTTGGAACTCTAGTTATATATATGTCTCTTCGGTATTTTTGTATAAGTCGTCTATCATAACGCTTTTCGAGTGTGACACAATTGTCTGGTCTTGTTTTTTGTTTAGCTTCTTTTTCAAGGTTCCTAGTTACAATTTCATTCAACTATATTATATAAGTATTTTTATTTTTAGAGGTCGTAGCGCCTCACCACCTCTGATTTACGTCCTAGGCATAAAGCTCTGTGTGGAAGGGTGTTACATCTAACATCTGCTTAATCAATGCAACTTGCTTTTTCAGATAATCATTCTCCACCTCCAACCTCTTCACTTGTCCATTAATGACATGAGTTCATCCATTGTCGCTTGCTCCATTCCATGATGAATCTCAGCCATCATCTAATAATTGTAGTCCAAAATCTTAAAACCAGTTGCATTCAACAGTTTTTCCAATATCATAAAGGCAACCTCCTACCAAGCATGACATTCCTCGAACGATATGGGACCTATGCCACCAGCTTTAGCCCCTTGATGTTATGCAGGAGAAATATCGTAAAGTGGAACACGACACCTATATCATCTAATGCAACATTTTGTGGGACAAACACGGGGTTCCCAATCTTGAGGATGGAGCATGCTTGAAGAAGCATCATCTCTATATCCTTTACACGAACGAACATATCTCCCTGTGATGATGGAACCACATCGCCATCTACAATGGCTTCAAAAGTTAATTATTACTCTTTTTATGATAAACTATGAACTCAACAACCAAAATATCATACATGTCTCAAAAAGCAAATAATTTGCTTTCTCTAAAAGCCAACAACACATTGTTTTTTAAAAAAGTAAAAACAAAAGCATCTTTTAATTATTTCTTTACCAAAAATATCCTTTATTATAATTAGTAATTACAATTTATACCCTTAATTCTAATTTTTCCTCCAAATTTTTAATTTCTCTTTAAATCCTAGTTTTTCTCTAAATTCTAAATTTTCTATCCTAATTTTCTTCCACATTTATATTTATATATTCTCTTAATATTTTTTACATCTATCATCATTTTAATTTAGGAAAAACACATTCTAAAGGTGTTCTTTACTAATTTTACACCTTTCGATTTGCTCGTATATCATCTTTATTTTATTCAATCCAAATTAAATAATCATATTTGTAACACCTAACCCCACAGAGCCTTATACTTAAGTCGTAAAGTAGAGGTGGCAAGGTATTACAACCTCTAAAAGAAAAGACGTATCTAAATATAGTTAAAAAAAAATTATAACTAGGAGCTTTGAAAAGAAGCTAAGCAAAAGCGTAACAGAAACTCGCATCACACTTGTCCGGATACAGGTAAGCAAATAAACAAGATCAAATTGAAAGGACAACATATATATAGATCAAAGTTCCAAATGATATAAAATATCAAGCTCTAGACTCGACCTGTGAAGTTAAGACCAGCCAGAGTATATATATATATATATATATATATATATATATATATATATATATATATATATATATATATATATATATATATATATACATACACACACTGTAATTGGTCATATCTTAACCGTAGTTGGATTATTTTGTAATTACTATTTGAGATGGGTAATGGTATAATTTCTTAAAATATCAAAAACTCTATTCCCGTTGAAGCACCTTTCCAACTCCTTCATTCTTTCTTCATTACGTAGCTCCGAATCCTTCCATGCATGTCGTCGACGTTTGTGACCAGAAGCGATAGTCGTCATCTACTACTCTATCACGCAATTTCTCTTTCTTCAATGCATCATCCTTAACGACATCGTTGAATTTCCTTCGTCCGTAATTTTGCCGTCCTTCCCAACATAGCCAGCGCTGACGTCATCTCCTGGTCCTCTCACTCCTCTCACTCAATCCCTCTTTCTGTCGTAGAATGGTTAGTTTGGTTACTAAATTTTGTCATTAAAAAATATCTTTATTTAATTATATGATAGAATATATATTTATATGTAAAATATAATAAAATAAAATAAATCTAATCAGAGTACTTAACAATATAATTAAAATGAGGAATATACAAATATAATAATAAAATTTGTACTCTAAACAAGTAAACATATCTTTTATCATACATAAATTATTTAAAAAATAAATAAATTGTTAAAATTAATAACACAAGTTTAAAATGATAAAATTCGACTTTCTTACAAATATTTTTTATAGTATTTTTATTCTTTTAATTTTTTATTTATTAGTACTTTATTATTTAATTAATGATTTTAATGAGAAATCATTTTTTGTATTATCTTAAAAAAGAAACCAATATAACAGTTTAAAAAATAATGTAAAAATGACATTTTAAATAAAAAATAGTTAATATTAAAAATTTTAAATACAAAAATAAATTGTATAGATATTTAAGATATAAAATGAAATACATGTTTAAAATAAATAAACAGATAAAAATAATTCTTTATTTCTCGTGAGTATGTCTAAAATAAATAAAACAGGCAAAAATAATTCATTATTTTTCATGAGTACTCCATTTTATCTGTTTTATTTATTTTAGGCATATATTTTATATCTATCTCTTAAATATTTATACAATTTATTTTTGTATTTAAAAGTTTTAATATTAAATACTTTTTATTTAAAATATCATTTTTAGATTTTTTTTAAACTGTTATATTGGTCTCTTCTTTAAGATAATACAAAAAATAATTTCTCATAAAAATAATTTTTTTAATCATTAATTAAATAATAAAGTACTAATAAATTGAAAATTAAAAAAAAATAAAATGCTATAAAAAGAATACGGTAAGAAAATTGGATTTTATCATTTTAAATTTGTATTATTAATTTTAAAAATATATTTATTTTTAAATAATTTATGTATGATAAAAAATGTGTTTACTTGTTTAGAGTACAAATTTATTATTATATTTATATGTTCATGATTTTAATTATACTTCTAAGTATTTTAAATAGATTTATTTTATTATATTATATTTTATCTATGAATTTATATTTTATTATGTAATTAAATAAAAATATGTTTTTTAATGAAAAAAATTAATCTTAATTATGTTGGTAAGAAGTGATCCACAATAAACAAAGGGATAGAGTGAGACGACAGGAGATAGCGGTGACGGAGAAGAACGGGCAATGGAAATTCAACAACGTCGTTAAGGAATGATGTATTGAAGAGAGAGATTGCGTGAGAGGGCACTAGATTGCAACGACGGCGCTGCTTCTTGTCACCACCGCCACGGCGATGCTTGGAAGGATGGAAGTTACATGATGAAAAAAGAATGGAGGAGTGAAGATATGCTTCAATTAACGGGAGTGAAGTTTTAATATTTTAAGAAATTATATCATTACTCATCTCAAACCATAAATTACAAAATAACCCAACTATGGTTAAGATAATGACCAATTAAAGTGTGACACATCATAAAGGGTAACTTATATGTTATTTTAGAGGGGATTGGGTAGAATTCACATATATATAACCCAAAATATAAGACAAAACACCTGTTTCTCCAAGTCAACCTCTTAGAGGCACACAATATACAGTGAAAAATATATATACATATATACATAGCCTAAGTACAAAACATAACAACCCAAAATATAATCTTCACTTGCATAGAGGATCTCCAAACGCTCAACGAGGTGTCTCTCGACCTACATTTAAAAATAGTAGAATATGTATGGAATGAGAACCGGGAGTTCTCAGTATGGTTAAGGTGCTCATATAGATAATATATAAGGTCTCCAGAAAGCTAAAGGCATTCCTAGAACTCTGACAATCCAAATCAAACTTAAAGTTCATACTAAACTAGAAATTTTGATAATCTATTTAAGATATTCTAATTCTAATCTAACTATTCACTTTCTGTCTCCTTTAAACCTTTTAACCACCATATATAGAACAACCATCATCATATTTCTGCCATATAAGGGTCTCTCAGTTGCAAACACATACAATACAATCAAGGATAACACAATTAAGAAGTAGATACAACAGTTAAGTCAGTTAGCAGATAAATACAGATAATCAAATAGGCAAGCCAAAATATGTATACTCAAAAAAATCACACAAATGCACATGATGTATGTCTACCCTATGGCCGATGAGTTTCATCTGTCGGTTATATAGCCAAACTCGACATGTCCAATAGCGACCCCTGGACAGAACACCATAACATAGAGAAAGTGGGACTAAACCACAACCCTTGCTACTATCCACTTAACCCAAAGCAAGTGGAATGATCCACTACTGCTGCGTACTACCCAGGTGGGTGTTTACAAACTCAACCCAGAGCGAGTGGAATAAATCACTACTGCTGCTACTATCCAGATATCTCAACCACTGACCCGGAGCAAGTGGGATGAACCACAACCCTTTTTACTGCCCAGGTATCTCAATTACTAACCCGGAGCAAGTGGGACGAACAACAACCCTTACTACTGCCAAGGTGTCTCAAACATTAATATTAAATTCCTTATCACTCAATCAACTCCATTCGTAATCATAATCATGTTCATCGTCATAGCTCAATCTTATAATTATTCACATTATACTCATAATCACAATCAATCATTCTCATCATCATAATTATCTCCATCATAACTCAACATCTCAATATTTATAGATATGCTCACACACATAATCCTCATCATCATCACCTCATTCAGCAGTATCGGTTCATCATTAACTCTATCCTCCATTCCACAATCTCTTTCAATATTTATTAACCCCACTCAATATGCCTATCCACATTCTATCAATCATTCATCACAACTCAATAATCACTAATCCAAACACAACCACATAAATCTCAATTTACTATACTTATTGGTCCTGGCCTCCGGCCCAAAATTTCTCATACTCATCATCATACTCATTATGCATCATAACATCACCAACCATAATCAAGACTTATATCACATCATCATTATCATCTTCCTACACATACTCAAATTCAACTTCCAAATCAAAAATCACCACATATATTACACACGCACATTCAATCATTCAATTTATACAATTTCAACCTATCTTAGGGCCACTAACCTAAATTTTCACACAACATTATATATTAACTATGAGAAACCAAAATCATACCTTAGCCGATTCCTCCCTAAGCCAAAGACATCAAACTTCAAGCTTCAAAGACTCCAAATCAATCCCAATAAATTTCAGCCACCCAAAGCTGAGTTCCAAGTACTCCAATTCACCGATTCAACACTAAATTCAACACAATTTCAATCTAATTCATACAATTCATCAAAATTAGTACTAGGATTCACAAAATTGGATAACCCACAAGGTTTTAGACTTTTCTTATCTTATCCATTGATAATTAGGATAAAATTTAGCAATTATCCAATGTTAAATTGCACCTAAACCACCAAAATCATCAAAATTTCTCAATACCCAAACCAAAAATGTGGAAAGAGAGAAACAGAGAACTGGACATCAAAATATGATATTCTTACCAATTTGTTCACTTAGAATCGAAGAGCTCGATGAGACAAACGCATGGCTACTAACGGCTCGTCAATCAAAACTTCGAATTGAAAGTTATGGTGGATTGAATTTTGGAAGTGATAAAGGGTTAAGGGTTTGCTTCTCCATTCTTCAACTCAGCATGGAATGTAATAATGAGGGGAAGGAGTGGCTGAGTTCTCTTTATATGAACCCTGGCCCAATATGGACCCGATTTAATCAATTTGGTTCATTAGTCTAATTTCAAGTCAAAATTTTTAAAATTAGTGTTTTAATTCTTATTCTAAATATTTTTACTTCTCCAAATTATAAAATTTAATTTTCTAATATCCTTAACTCATAATTAATTTATTAATTAATTATTTATTAATTTATCAAATTTTCAAATATTCAAAAAAATAGAGTTTAATTTTATTATATTTGTTAGTACCCCTCCTAATTTCCATCACTATGTTGGAATGACTCATCAAGCTGCTGCTATACTTTTTGCATATTATTATTGATTTTTGTTACACGTTCAATTAATCATATAAGATATATACATATTGTTAAGCTAATTTAAGTTTTATTCATAAAGATTAACGCAAAGCTTTAAGAGTGTTGATTAATCTAAGATAATTTTAAAGTTTTATTTTTTTTTATTATTTGTTTGTGGTCAATTATAAATTTATTTTTTAATATTTTTGCATTTTATTTTTATCAAGTTATTTTGCTCTTATAATTTTAAATTTTTTAAATATTTTTTGTTTGATTAGCCATTTGTTTGTATTTTAATAAGTTTGATTCTTATGACACTTATTTTATTGATTAGTTGGTTCTTACTTTTTTGTTTTGTGTTATTGAAAATACTGGTAAATATTACATATAATTTTAATATTATCTTATTTTATGATTACACAAAAAAACATGCCTCTAAACTAATTTTTAGAAGAGCCAATAAAAAAATAACCGAAATACAAATGATTAAAGAAGTTAGATAGAATGATCAGAAATTTTTTTTACTGAATGTGAAGAAAATTGTTGTTGAAAACAAGCTCGTATATACTCTAATAGAAAAAGTTGGAAGAACATAATAACTAAGTTTAAGAATATTACGAGTCCTTCGTATGATAAAAATAAATTAAGAAATAAGTGGGATTCTCTAGAAAGTTATTTTATTCTTTGGGCAAAGCTTGTTGAGAATCAGACTGGTTTAGGACGAGATTCTATAAAAGAGACAATAGATGCATTAATATTTTAGCTGTTTGTGACTTTTAATATATATTTTATATTTACATAGCCTGAAAAAAGGTATTACACATGATACTAGAATTTTTATAGAAGTTTGCGAAGGTAAGATTTACAAATTTTTTTCCTCTTGCAAATTTTATTTTAAAAAAGAAATTTCATTGCATTAAAAATATTTTAATCTTATTGTAGTGTATTTTGACCAATTTAATTTATTATTATTGTTGATATTTATAGATAAATATTATTTTGTTGATTTTGAATACTGCGTATTTAAAGAATTTTTAGGACTTTATAAGAATATAGAGTATCACTTTCCTAAATTTAGGAAATCATATAGATCACAAAATACTTTTTTTTGATGACGTGATAAGGGTTTTAATTTCTATCATTCAGTCTGAAGAGTCTTATTAAGTGAATTTTTGAGTTTGCAAAATAAGGTGAAAGATTTTATAAAATATGACTAATTTCAAGTTCAAGACTCAATTTCAAATCATATGAGCTTGTTTTACTGTGCACAATTATATAAGAACATATTTAAAAAATGTCAATATTCTTCAGCAATTTAAGGATATATATATCTCAAAGACAAAAAACATTAAAAGAACATGTGATGGTGATGATAATGTTGATAACGATAACGCTGATGATAATGGTAGAACTATGTGAGAAGAACTAACTCAAGAAAAAGTAAGAATGACAAAGGAATTAAGAAATCATATATAATCACTGCAACTTATGTGTCGTTAGTATTTTATAAGTTATGAATATGTATCAATTTATATTTCTTTTTACTTATATAAAAAAATTTTTGGGATTAGTAATTTTTAGTATTTTTTATTATTATTTGACTAGTATAAATATTAAATTATTTTTAATAAATAAATTTTATTAATTTATATATGAAATTTTTAAAAAATATAGATACAAACTGTATTGATTTATGTGTATAAATTTTGGTAAATATAGGTACAAATTATATATTTTTTATATGCAAAATTCTGATAAATATGAGTATAAGTTATTATTGATTAAATATTAACAAAAAAATAATAATATTTACTAGTCATCTAGTATTATTTTATTTATATAATCAAATTGAGGAAAACGGATGCATGACTATATAAAAGATATTAGATTATTAAGGGAGATTGTATACTGATTTATATTTTAGAGAGACATATTATGTCATGTAAGAGTTGAAACATATAAAAAAAGTGTTGTGGATGTTAGTTATCAGTTTTATGTTTTGATTTTATCATTTTATATAAATAAAATAAAAAAGTATTTTTTGTATTATCCAAATAAAATCAAAAGTATTTTTTATATTTAAAATTTCTCTTTAAAAAATTTATAAATATTTTTTTAAAAGCTAATTTAAATTGATCCTTAATTTTTTAATAAAAATATTTTTTAAATAATATATTTGAACATATTTAAAATTTAATAAAAATATTTTTTATTCAAATAAATTAATTCAAACATTTATAGGTATACACATATATAGAAAGATAAATTTTTTTAATTTTTAAATTTTTTTTATAAAGTGTGATTTAATATTATTTAATATTTTTAAATATTTTTTTTGCCCTTATTTAAAAGGTGTATGCTAAAAAAATTACACTTTTAGGAGAGGAAAAAAAACGAGAGGATTTGTTCCTACACATCTATAATATATAATAGGAGAGTAGTAATAGGTTTAATATTTGACAAGTGTATAGGCTAATTGATCAACAAATGATATATTCTGTAGTAGATATGTGTTTTATTTGAATGGCTGACAAGTGTCTTGTTAATTCAAAATTCAAACATAAAATATAGTAAATAATAGATATAGACAAAAAGCAAGCAAGATAGCAATTTTTCCGCACAACTCTCACCTGTAAAAGCATTAGAAGTAAATCTGTAAATGCAAATCAGTTGCATATTGAGCGCGTTTTTTCCTTTTTAGGATCAGGATTTGAACTTGCATTGAAACTAGAGCAAGAGTGAACAAATGTTAAATCAGGATTTTAAAAATCAAATCTTTTCTTGATTTTCTCTCTCTCTCTCTCTTTTCTCGTGCTCTCTCTCGGATTTGTTGTCTCTATCATCTTGGTTCGTATCGAGAAGAGGAGACAGAGGAGGCAGACAAGAGAAGAAGATGAGAGCAAGATCTGAGAGAAGAGGAGACAGACAAGGAGAAGTGAGCTTCAAGAGCAGAGGCGAGCAAAGCTTTCACAGTGGAGAAGAAGCACTCATGCCAATGTCAAATATGGTTACTGCGGTATGTGTTTCTTCTACTGCTTCTCAGTCATCATTCTCTTTCACTATATTATTCTTATTTAGAAGGCTCAACCAATTTGGATATAACTTTTTAGGTTTCTTTTTTCTTAACCGTTGTCGGTTTCAAATGCATTAAATCTTGCTACTGTCAGCGAAGAGGCAGCAGCTCGGTGACTCTTGAAAGCTAATTGGTGGATATTCACCGTTGTAGATGGAAGAGAAGAATGGTGGTGGATATCTTGCCATTGAAGATGTTATCGGCTGTAAGGCAAAGGTAGGCTTTTTTATTTCAAAATAAAAAACTACTGTGTATTTTTTTCTAATTTTCTTCTATTTTCATTTCAAAACATTTGTTTCCCTTCTTTTAGTATGTTTCGTGTTTATGTTTTTGGGTTTAAGTCAAATCAAAGCAGGAGCTCTTTGCAGAGGCAAGCCACTAAAGAAGTACATTTATATCTTTTTCTCATTTCTTATGCTGATGGGATATAATGCACTATTATTTCTTTACCTAAAATTTTATTTTGATTTGTTTAAGATGATTTGCTTCATTTTATCTTTTCATTTTAATTTAATTGTTGTTTTTGTTGCTGAGAACGTTGCATATGCTTATGCTGTTTGCTTGCTTTATTGGTTGGTTGAACTATAAACTGTAGATCTAGCATTATATAGTTATGTTACCTTAGCTTCCTAATAATTGTGGTTAATGGGTTATAGTTGTGTCCTACTTATTGATGGAGAGAAAGAACTTTTAATATTTTCAATTAAAAGATAAAAAAATTTCTCAATTTATGGAAAAAAAGATGCTCCTTTTACTCCGTGTTCTCCGTTTTCTATCTACATGGTCATTTTTTGTGCGAGGAAGAGATTCTTTTAGGATTTATGAGTGAATTTTGCAAATGGATGATTTGAATAAATTGTGAATTGTAATCTTGCAATTGTTGGAGTTTTGATCACTTATTTTTTTGTGTATTTTGTGTATCTCTATCTGTAATTGCATGATCACATGATTCTATTAACATTATTAAAATGATTCTCCTCTTTATTATGTTAACCCACTTTTTTTTTTATCACATAAACTTTGCAGATAATTTTCGTTGATAATGGGTTTCAAGATTAAGTGATGGAGATTCTAGCTGCATATTAAACATATAGTAGCTGCATGTTTTTAGATGAATGAGTAGCTTTATATATTGAGATTTTCACCTGAAAATCCTTACAAAAGACTACTAATTTCACCTGAACAATTTTTGATATTAGTTGTTTAACATTGTGATTGGTTAAAAAGTACTTTCCCTTTCAAATTTTCAGAAACTAACATTGGTAGTTTCCATTTACATGAGAACAAGCTTGAAAGAGTTCTTTTAGCCTATGATTGCCAAATTTCTGAGTACTTTTGTGTGCATTAATCTGTGCACGCTGATGAGCGGATAATTTATACGCTTTTTGATATTGTTTTTAGGTAGTTTTTAGTAGGATCTAGCTACTTTTAGGGATGTTTTTATTAGTTTTTATGCAAAATTCATATTTCTGGACTTTACTATGAGTTTGTGTGTTTTTCTGTGATTTCAGATATTTCTAGCTGAAATTAAGGGACCTGAGCAAAAATCTGATAGGATGCTGAAAAAGGACTGCTGATGTTGTTAGATTCTAACCTTTTTGCACTCGAAATGAATTTTCTGGAGCTACATAACTCCAAATGGCGCGCTCTCAACTGCTTTGGAAAATAGACATCTAGGGCTTTCAAGCAATATATAATAGTCCATGCTTTATTCGCGTTTAGATGATGCAAACTGGCATTCAACGCCAGTTCTATGCTGCATTCTGGAGTAAAACGCCAGAAACACGTCACAAACCAGAGTTAAACGCCAAAAACACATTACAACTTGGCATTTAACACCAAGAGAAACCTCTGCACCTGTAAAGCTCAAGCTCAGCCCAAGCACACACCAAAGTGGGCCCCAGAAGTGGATTTCTGCACTTAGACTTATTTCTGTAGACCCTAGTAACTAGTCTAGTATAAATAGAACTTTTTACTATTGTATTAGACATCTTTGGAATATCCTTAGATCATCTTGGAAGGAGTCTTTATTCCCTATTTTCGAATTCATATGCCATTTGGGGAGGCTGGCCATTCGGCCATGCCTAGACCTTGTTCTTATGTATTTTCAACGGTGGAGTTTCTACACACCATAGATTAAGGTGTGGAGCTCTGCTGTGTCTCGAGTATTAATGCAAAGTACTATTGTTCTTCTATTCCATTCACGCCTATTCTCTTTCTAAGATATCCATTCGCACCCAAGAACCTGATGAATGTGATGATTATGTGACGCTCATCACCATTCTCACTTATGAACGTGTGCCTGACAACCACTTTCATTCTACATGCAAATAAGCTTGAATGAATATCTCTTGGATTCTGTGAGATCAGAGTCTTCGTGGTATAAGCTAGAATTATTGGCGGCCATTCCTAAGATTCGGAAAGTCTAAACCTTATCTGTGGTATTCCGAGTAGGATCTGAGACGGGATGACTGTGACGAGCTTCAAACTCGTGAGTGTTGGGCGTAGTGACAGACGCAAAAGAATCACTGGATTCTATTCCAACATGATCGAGAACTAACAGATGACTAGCCGTGCTGTGACAGCGCATTTGGACTATTTTCACTGAGAGGATGGGAAGTAGCCATTGACAACGGTGACGCCCTACATATAGCTTGCTATAGAAAGGAGTAAGAATGATTGGATGAAAGCAGTAGGAAAGCAGAGATTCAGAAGGAACACAGTATCTTCATGCGCTTATCTGGAATTCCCACCAATGAATTACATAAGTATCTCTATCTCTATTTTATGTTTTATTTATCTTTATATTCAAAAACCATTATAACCATTAGAATCCGCCTGACTGAGATTTACAAGATGACCATAGCTTGCTTCATACCGACAATATCCGTGGGATCGACCCTTACTCACGTAAGGTTTATTACTTGGACGACCCAGTGCACTTGCTGGTTAGTTGTGCAAAGTTGTGAAAAAGAGTGATATTACAATAGTGCGTACCAAGTTGTTGGCACCATTGAGATCACAATTTCGTGCACCAAGTTTTTGGCGCCGTTGCCGGAAATTGTTTGAGTTTGGACAACTGACGGTTCATCTTGTTGCTCAGATTAGGTAATTTTCTTTTTAAAAAAATTTTCAAAAATCTTTCAAAAATTTTTATTTGTTTTCGTTTTTTTTCAAAAAGATATTTTTGAAAAAAATCCAAAAAATTATAAAATCATAAAATCAAAAATATTTTGTGTTTCTTGTTCGAGTCTAGTGTCAATTTTTAAGTTTGGTGTCAATTGCATGTTTTTAAAATTTATGCATTTTTTCAAAAAATTCATGCATGATGTTCTTCATGATCTTCAAGTTGTTCTTGGTAAGTCTTCTTGTTTGATCTTCATATTTTCTTGTTTTGTGTCTTTTGTTGTTTTTCATATGCATTTTTGTATTCATAGTGTCTAAGCATGAAAAATTTCTAAGTTTGGTGTCCTGCATGTTTTCCTCTCTTGAAAACTTTTCAAAAATAAGTCTTGATGTTCATCTTGATCTTCAAAGTGTTCTTGGAGTTCATCTTGACATTCATAGTGTTCTTGCATGCATTAGTTGTTTTGATTCATAATTTTTATGTCTTGAATCATTTTGTTGTTTTTCTCTTTCCACATTAAAAATTCAAAAAAATCAAAAAAATATCTTTTCCTTATTTCTCTCATAAATTTCGAAATCTTTGGGTTGACTTAGTCAAAAATTTTTAAAATAAGTTGTTTCTTGTTAGTCAAGTCAAGATTTCATTTTTAAAAATCCTATCTTTTCAAAATCTTTTTCAAAATAAAATCTTTTTCATTTTTTTATTATTTTCAAAAATTTTAAAAAGTGATTTCAAAATCTTTTTCTTAATTTCATTTCAAAATTTCGAAAACTTTACTAACAATTAATGTGATTGATTCAAAAATTTGAAGTTTGTTACTTTCTTGTTAAGAAAGATTCAATCTTTAAATTCTAGAATCATATCTTTTAGTTTCTTTTTAGTCAAGTAATCAATTTTAATCTTAAAAATCAAATCTTTTTAATTTCCTTTTCAAATCTTTTACAAAATACCTTTTCAATCATATCTTTTTAATCATATATTTTTTAAATCATATCTTTTTCAAAATCAATTTCAAAAATCTTTTCTAACTCCTTATCTTTTCAAAATTGATTTTCAAATCTTTTTTAACTAACTAATTAACTTTTTGTTTATTCCTTATCCTTTTCAAAACCACCTAACCACTTTTCTCTTTCTAATTTTCGAAAATTACCATCCACTTTTTCAAATTTCTTTTAATTAACTAATTGCTTCAAATTTTAATTTTAATTTTATTTCTTCTCTTAATTTTCGAAAATCACTAACTATTTTTCAAAAATAATTTTCGAAAATTCTCTCTCTCTCATCTTCTTCTATTTATTTATTTATCTACTAACACTTCTCTTCTACTCAAAATTCGAACCCTCTTCTCCATTCTACCTGTGTTCGGATTTTCTTCTTATTTTCTTCTACTCACATAAAGGAATCTCTCTACTGTGGTAAAGAGGATCCCTATTATTATTTTCTGTTCCCTTCTTTTTCATATGAGCAGGAGCAAGGACAAGAACATTCTTGTTGAAGCAGATCCTGAACCTGAAAGGACTTTGAAGAAGAAACTAAGAGAAGCTAAAATATAACAATCCAGAGAAAACCTTACAGAAATTTTTGAAAAAGAAGAAGAGATGGCAGCCAAAAATAATAACAACAATAATAATGCAAGGAGGATGCTTGGTAATTATACTACACAAACTTCCAATTTTTATGGAAGAAGCATCTCAATCAATGCCATTGGAGCAAACAATTTTGAGCTGAAACCTCAACTAGTTGCTCTAAAGCAATAGAACTGCAAGTTTCATGGACATTCATCAGAAGATTCCTATCAGTTTTTAACTGAATTCTTGCAGATCTGTGATACTGTTAAGACTAATAGAGTAGATCCTGAAGTCTACAGGCTCATGCTTTTCCCTTTTGCTGTAAGAGACAGAGCTAGAACATGGTTGGACTCACAACCTAAAGATAGCCTGGACTCTTGGGATAAGCTGGTCACGGCCTTCTTGGCCAAGTTCTTTCCTCCTCAAAAGCTGAGCAAGCTTAGAGTGGATGTTCAGACCTTCAAGCAAAAAGATGGTGAATCCCTCTATGAAGCTTGGGAAAGATACAAGCAGTTGACTAAAAAGTGTCCTTCTGTCATGCTTTCAAAGTGGACCATTTTGGATATATTCTATGATGGTCTATCTGAGTTTTCCAAGATGTCACTGGACCATTTTGCAGATGGATCCATTCACCTAAAGAAAACACCTGCAGAAGCTCAAGAACTCATTGACATGGTTGCAAATAACCAATTCATGTAAACCTCTGAGAGGAATCCTGTGAGTAATGGGACGCCTCAGAAGAAGGGAGTTCTTGAAATTGATGCTCTGAATACCATATTGGCTCAGAACAAAATATTAACTCAGCAAGTCAACATGATTTCTCTGAGTTTGAATGGATTAAAAAATGCATCCAACAGTACTAAAGAGACATCTTCTGAAGAAGAAGCTTATGAGAACCCTGCAATGGCAGAGGTGAATTACATGGGTGAAGCCAATGGAAACACCTATAATCCCTCATGGAGAAATCATCCAAATTTCTCATGGAAGGATCAACAAAAGCCTCAACAAGGCTTTAATAATGGTGGAAGAAACAGGCTTAGCAATAGCAAGCCTTTTCCATCATCTTCTCAGCAACAGACAGAGAATTCTGAGCAGAGCCCCTCTAGCTTAGCAAACATAGTCTCTGATTTATCTAAGGCCACTTTAAGTTTTATGAATGAAACAAGGTCCTCCATTAGAAACTTGGAGGCACAAGTGGGTCAGCTGAGTAAGAAAATCACTGAAACTCCTCCTAGTACTCTCCTAAGCAATACAGAAGAGAATCCAAAAAGAGAGTGCAAGGCCATTGATATTATCAAAATGGCCGAATCCAAGGAGGAAGGGGAGGACGTGAATTCCAATGAGGAAGACCTCATGGGACGCCCCCCAAACAGAAAGGAGTTCCTTATTGAGGACTTAAAGGAATCTGAGGCTCATATAGAGACCATAGAGATTCCATTAAACTTACTTCTGCCATTTATGAGCTCTGAGAACTATTCTTCCTCTGAAGAGGATGAAGATGTAATTGAAGAGCAAGTTGATCAATATCTAGGAGCCATCATGAAGCTGAATGCCAAGTTATTTGGTAATGAGACTTGGAAAGATGAACCTCCCTTGCTTATTAGTGAACTAAATACATGGGTTCAGCAAACTTTACCTCAAAAGAAACAAGATCCTGGTAAATTCTTAATACGCTATACCATAGGCACCATGACCTTTGAGAAGGCTTTGTGTGACCTGGGGTCAAGTATAAATCTTATGCCACTCTCTGTAATGGAGAAACTAGGGATCTTTGAGGTACAAGTTGCAAGAATCTCATTAGAAATGGCAGACAAGTCAATAAAACAAGCTTATGGATTGGTAGAGGACGTGTTAGTGAAGGTTAAAGGCCTTTACATCCATGCTGATTTCATAATCCTAGATACTGGGAAGGATGAGGATGAATGCATCATCCTTGGAAGACCCTTCCTAGCCACAGCAGGAGATGTGATTGATGTTGACAGAGGAGAGCTAGTCTTTCAATTGAATGGGGACTACCATGTGTTTAAAGCTCAAGGATCTTCCTCTGCAACCATGAAGAGGAAGCATGAAAAGCTTCTCTCAATATAGGGTCAAACAAAACCCCCACAATCAAACTCTAAGTTTGGTGTTGGGAGGCCACAACCAAACTCTAAGTTTGGTGTTGAACCCCCACATTCAAACTCTAAGTTTGGTGTTGGGAGGTCCCAACAATGCTCTGAACATCTGTGAAGCTCCATGAGAGCTCACTGTCAAGCTATTAACATTAAAGAAGCGCTTATTGGGAGGCAACCAAATTTTTATTTTTATTTATCTATATTTCTATTGTTCTTTTATGTTTTATTAGGTTTATGATAATGTGGAGTCACAAAACAATTACAAAAATTAAAAACAAAATCAAAAATAGCAGAAGAAAAAGCACACCCTAGAGGAAGAGCTGTCTGGCGTTTAAATGCCAGAAACAAGCATCTGTTTGGCGTTTAACGCCAGAAACAAGCACCAAGCTAGCGTTTAACGCCAGAAACAAGCATCAGGCTGGCGTTAAACGCCAGAAACAAGCTACATTTGGGCATTTAATGCCAAAAACAAGCTATAATCTTGCGTTAAACGCCAGAATTGTATATAGAGGGCGTTTTACACGCCTAAAAGGTGCAGGAAAGAGAAATCATTGACACCTCAAGATCTGTGGACCCCACAAGATCACCTCAGGATCTGTGGACCCCACAAGATCCCTACCTAACCCACCTCTCTCTTCTTCACACAATCCAATAACACTATACCCTTCACCAATCACATCCATCCACTCTTCTCCATAAACCCCACCTACCTTCAAATTCAAAATCTCTTTCCCACCCACACCCACCCTAAATGACCGAACCCAAAACCCCTCTTCCTCCACTATATAAACCCTTCCATCCTTCTTCATTTTCACACAACACTACCCTCTCTTCTCCTCCTTGGCCGAAACCCACACCTCTCTCCCTCTCCTACATATCTTCTTCTTCTTCTTCTTCTATTCTTTCTTCTTTTACTCGAGAGCGAGCAACATTCTAAGTTTGGTGTGGTAAAAGCATAGCTTTTTTGTTTTTCCATAACCATTTATGGCACCTAAGTCCGGAGAAATCTCTAGAAAGAGGAAAGAAAAGACAAAAGCGTCCACCTCCGAGTCATGGGAGATGGAAAGATTCATCTCAAAGGTCCATCAAGACCACTTCTATGAAGTTATGGCTAAGAAAAAGGTGATCCCTATGCAATTCAGCTGGAATTGTCATAGAGGAAGACATCCTCATTGAAGAGGACAAGCCCATCACTAAGAAAAGGATGGAGCAAACAAGAGAGCCCACTCATAGACCTTAACAAGTCAAGAAATCCCTGAGATGCCTCAAGGGATACATTTTCCTCCACACAACTATTGGGAGCAACTAAGAATAGGAGCACCAAAATCACTAAGGATGGAGCAACAAAGGCAAGGAAGAGACATAAAGGAGCTTAGGCGCTCCATTAGTTCTTCAAGTGGAATACGCCACCCACACTAAGGTGGACTCATTCCTTAATCTCCTTGTCTATTTATTTTCTGTTTTTGGTTTTTGAGCTTCATGATCATTAGTATTTAGTAACTATGTCTTAAGGCTATGAATAATTCCATGAATCCTTCACCTTTCTTAAATGAAAAATGTTTTTAATACAAAAGAACAAGAAGTACATGAGTTTCGAATTCATCCTTGAAATTAGTTTAATTATATTGATGTGGTGACAATACCTTTTGTTTTCTGAATGAATGCTTGAACAGTGCATATTTTTTATCTTGTTGTTTATGAATGTTAAAATTATTGGCTCTTGAAAGAATGATGAAAAAGAGAAATGTTATTGATGATCTGAAAAATCATAAAATTGATTCTTCAAGCAAGAAAAAGCAGTGAAGAATAAAGCTTGCGAAAAAAAAGAAGTGGCGAAAAAATTTTAAGAATGAAAAAGAAAAAGGAAGCAAAAAAGGCCAATAGCCCTTAAAACCAAAAGGCAAGGGTAAAAAGATTCCAAGGCTTTGAGCATCAATGGATAGGAGGGTCCAAGGAAATAAAATACAGGCCTAAGCGGCTAAATCAAGATGTCTCTAATCATGTGCTTGTGGCATGCAGGTCCAAGTGAAAAGCTTGAGACTGAGTGGTTAAAGTCGTGATCCAAAGCAAAAAGAGTGTGCTTAAGAACGCTGGACACCTCTAACTGGAGACTTTAGCAAAGCTGAGTCACAATCTGAAAAGATTCACCCAGCTATGTGTCTGTGGCATTTATGTATCCGATGGTAAAACTGGAAAACAAAGTGCTTAGGGCCACGGCCAAGACTCATAAAAGTAGCTGTGTTCAAGAATCAACATACTTAACTAGGAGAATCAATAACACTATCTGAATTCTGAGTTCCTATGGATGCCAATCATTCTAAACTTCTAAGGATAAAGTGAGATGCCAAAACTGTTCAGAAGCAAAAAGCTACAAGTCCCACTCATCTAATTAGAACTAATATTCATTGATATTTTGAGATTTATAGTATATTCTCTTCTTTTTATCATATTTGATTTTCAGTTGCTTGGGGACAAGCAACAATTTAAGTTTGGTGTTGTGATGAGCGGATAATTTGTACACTTTTTGGCATTGTTTGTAGGTAGTTTTTAGTAGGATCTAGCTACTTTTAGGGATGTTTTTATTAGTTTTTATGCAAAATTCACATTTCTAGACTTTACTATGAGTTTGTGTGTTTTTCTGTGATTTCAGGTATTTTCTGGCTGAAATTGAGGGACCTGAGCAAAAATCTGATAGGACGCTGAAAAAGGACTGCTGATGCTGTTGGATTCTGACCTCCCTGCACTCGAAATAGATTTTCTGGAGCTACAGAACTCCAAATGGTGCGCTCTTAAGTGCGTTGGAAAGTAGACATCCAGGGCTTTCCAGCAATAGGTAATAGTCCATGCTTTATTCGAGTTTATATGATGCAAACTGGTGTTCAACACCAGTTTCATGCTGCATTCTGGAGTAAAACGCCAGAAACACGTCACAAACCAAAGTTAAACGCCAAAAACACGTTACAACTTGGCGTTTAACACCAAGAAAAACCTCTGCATATGTAAAGCTCAAGCTCAGCCCAAGCACACACCAAAGTGGGCCCCGAAAGTGGATTTCTGCACTTAGACTTATTTCTGTAAACCCTAGTAACTAGTCTAGTATAAATAAAACTTTCTACTATTGTATTAGACATCTTTGGAATATCCTTAGATCATCTTGGAAGGAGTCTTTATTCCCTATTTTCAAATTCATATGCCATTTGGGGAGGCTGGCCATTCGGCCATGCCTAGACCTTATTCTTATGTATTTTTAACGGTGGAGTTTCTACATACCATAGATTAAGGTGTCGAGCTCTGCTGTACCTCGAGTATTAATGCAAAGTACTATTGTTCTTCTATTCAATTTACGCTTATTCTTATTCTAAGATATCCATTCGCACCCAAGAACCTGATGAATGTGATGATTATGTGATGCTCATCACCATTCTCACTTATGAACGTGTGCCTGAAACTACTTTCGTTCTACATGCAAATAAGCTTAAATGAATATCTCTTGGATTCTGTGAGATCAGAGTCTTCGTGGTATAAGCTATAATTATTGGCGTCCATTCCTAAGATCCGGAAAGTCTAAACCTTGTCTGTGGTATTCCGAGTAGGATCTGAGATGGGATGACTGTGACGAGCTTCAAACTCGCCAATGTTGGGCGTAGCGATAGAAGCAAAAGAATTCCTGGATTCTATTCCAACATGATCGAGAACCGACAGATGATTAACCGTGCTGTGATAGCGCATTTGGACTATTTTCACTGAGAGGATGGGAAGTAGCCATTGACAACGGTGACACCCTACAAACAGCTTGCCATAGAAAGGAGTAAGAATGATTGGATGAAAGCAGTAGGAAAGCAGAGATTCAGAAGGAACACAGTATCTTCATGCGCTTATCTGGAATTCCCACCAATGGATTACATAAGTATCTCTATCTCTACTTTAAGTTTTATTTATCTTTATATTCGAAAACCATTATAACTATTAGAATCTGCCTGACTGAGATTTACAAGATGACCATAGCTAGCTTCAGACCGACAATCTCCGTGGGATCGACCCTTACTCACGTAAGGTTTATTACTTGGACGACCCAGTGCACTTACTGGTTAGTTGTGCGAAGTTGTGAAAAAGAGTGATATTACAATAGTGCGTACCAAGTTGTTGGCACCATTGAGATCACAATTTCGTGCACCACACGCAACCAACATGTAAGAATGTCTCGTTCAAGATTTCAAAATGAACAATGTTCCATTATTTTAAAGAGTTTTTGTTCATACCAGAACACTTAAGGCTGTGACTATTGAATATCCAAATGATGCTGATCAAGCTGCTGAAATTGTTCCCAGTGAAATTATTTTGGCATCAAAGGTTTTATAAAATTCACTGAATGAATTGCATAGAAACTTGATATTGCTACTACCATGAAAGAAGTATTTTTGGTAGCTTCTCTTTGATATGCATGTATAATGAAATTGGAATGGCTTCATTTTTCATGGGATATTGGTCTTTTTTTCTATGTATATGCTTGATCTGCAAATTGATAATCTAATTGTACTATTCACAGGTCATAAGAAAGAATTATGCTTTTAATTTATTGTTGAAGTATCATTATGCTTTTAGTTTATAAAAGTATCAAAAATTATTCTAATTGTATCTCTTCATTAATAATTCTAAGATTCTTAGTGCAAAGTGATAAAAAAAATGAATGAATGAAGTATTAATTAGTATCTAAACTCCAAATTATCAAATTCGTTAAATGAAAATTAACTTATAATTTGGTCGCCATTTGTATCTTGCTTTTTTATTTTAAATTTTAAATTCAATTAATAAACTAATTTTAAATTTAATTACAAATTCCTTTCTAGTGCATTCGGAGTATCCTCGTTAGGGTACAATTTTAAGGTTACACTCGGAATTTTTATACAAACCTTTTTAAAGAAGTTTTGGATTCTTTTTAAAGAAATTTCAAAAACTAACCTTTCTCTTACTCGGTTGTATTCATAACCATTCTCTAAACTTTGATAAAGTTGTTCTGAAGTTGGCATGCACTATTTTAAATGAAGTTTTGAAAAGCTTTCTTATTTAATAGAAACATGTCTGCTTGCAATGCACCACTTATTTCTTTTACTGACTTATAAGCAAAATTTTACCTTGGATTTTCTTATCTAAATATAGTTTAACTTCTTCTTCCATGTTTGTTATAATTTTTATATACGCTTGCTTGAATATAAACCTTGAGAATTTTGAACAAACATTTGATTTTCTTCCAACCCTGCTACGATTTTACTGTATACCTTTATTTTATTGAGTACCTAAATGTCTTTCAGGATTTTCGGAAAATTGTTTTGGCCTTAACCTGATTGACTTTTCTTTTTCAAAACTTACCTATTTTGTCTTTAACTTAGAAATTGTTTTGACATGAGGCAACTTGATTTTCTTCCGAGTCCTATGCCTGCTTTTGGTTAAGTTGTGTACATGACTATCTTTCTGAATGTTTGAGTAAATATTTTTTTGCTCTTAGCCAAACTGGTGTTCATTTTGTTTCAGAACTCTACATAATCTATTTCAACATGAAAATGTATTAATGTAATGCCACAATTATACTTTTGCTATTCTTTTACAAAGTGTTTGTTGCGTACTTTTTCTTTGAAAACATGAAATAGTTTTTGAAAAGTTTTTCACTCTTCATGAGCAATGCATTCGAAAGTATTTCAAATCCTACTCTTGAATCTTATAAGCTTTGTCTTCAGTTTTAGACATTCTTCTTTTGTAAACCTCAAATTTCTTTGACTCAACTTAATTTTGTTCAAACTACTGAACTGCTTTTTATTTTACCATTCCTATCAGACTTCTTCGATTCGGGGGTAATTTTTGAGGTTGCTAAAGTGATTTTTCTTTCTGGCACTCTTTATTTCTTATAAACCCCTGGTTTCCTTTGATCTGAACAATCCTTTCAAGTTCTTGTGGATATTGTCCTTGTTGCTTATCCTTTTCTAAGGTTTAGTACTAGTGGGGACGTTATCGCCGGTTAGGAATTTTTTCCTCAAAATAGGGATCACTTTGTTGGTAGCACAGTCCCAACCGACAATCAACTCCCTGCCAAAGTTTGGAAGGACAAGGGATGTCACAATTCAAAACCAATATAAATTTTGGGAGTTTTAACTCCTGGTTCGTCTCCCAAGGACCTAGTGACCAATGAGTGCACAATTTTGGTTGTGAAGACAACAATAGATTTTAAATGAAGAGATAAACAATTAAGGAATAAAAGAACTCAAAATTGCAAGTAATGAAATAATAAAGGAATTAAAGAACTAACTATGTAATCTAAACAAGTAAACTATAAAAGTGATTGATGTATGTACGTGTGTATGATTCAAGGCATAAATAGAACATTGGCTTGGGATGAGTTAAGGGTCATTTCCTTGTTGAAACCATAACTATGACAATTAGAATGGATTAATTTCACTTGGTTAACCCTCACATCGGAGAGTAAGTTAAATGAGTATAAGTGTTCTTAACCCACAAATCCTAACTCACTTGCTAATTACCTTAGCAACAAGTTAGCGTTAGTGGGAACAAGAACAATTAACAATCCAAGAATTATCACTAAATGTTGAACATTCCAACTCTAGGAATCCAATTGCTCATTTTTTCCAAGCCAATGGGTGGAAATTTAGCCCATAATCAAAATTGACATTTTCACAAACACTTGGTGGGCATAAATGTAAATCATGGTAAAAGTGAGAAAATGCTTGAAACTATGAGCAACAAATGATCAAAAGCAACAATAGCAACTCAACCAAGCATGTAATAATCATCAATCATCAAAATCATCAACAACAAATCAAAATTACAAAAAGTATATATATTAACACCAAGACTTAATTACAAGAAAAAGCATCAAAAGTATAACTATGAAGAGTAGTAATTAGGAAATACTTACAATGGAGGCTAGCAAAATCCAAGATAAAAAATGGAAATGGCACTTGAAATGTAAAACCCTAGTATAAACCCTAATGGAGATGAGAGAAAACTTAGAGAAAAGAAAACTACACTAAAACTATTCTAATGATATCCTATGGCATGGTATGGTTCCTCCATGTTTTCCCCTTCATTATGAGCTATTGGCTTCAGAATTAGGCCTCCAACCCATCAAAATCGTAAGTCACATGCATTTTTAATGAAGGCATGTGCGGGTACTTGTGCGTACGCACAGACGTGTGCACACACACACTCTGCCAAAATTTTTGGTTGTGCGCACGTATAAGAGGCTGTATGCACGCACACTTTGCGATGCTTTGGATGATCGTGCAATGCGTAAAATGCTGCTCGTGCGCACGCTTCACTCAGTTTTGGTACCTGTGCGTACGCACGCAGGTCTGTGCGTACGCACACATCGCTTTGCTCTTCTGCTTTGATTCTTCATGCTTTCTCCACCTTGCATGCTCTTCTTCCATTCTCACTAAGCCATTCCTACCTTATACATCTGAAATCACTCATAAATAATATCAAGGTATCGAATAGAAGGTAAATGGAACAAGATGGGCTAAATTAGGCACAAATGATCATGTTTTCATAATCAAGCACAATTTAGGAGGAAAGCTCAAAAGCATGCTATTTAAAGGAGTAAGTGCAGGTTTATTTGATGAAATCCACTCAATTTCAACCAAAAATTATCATCAAATATAGATTCATCAAGTACCCTTCTGAGTAACTCGAGAACTGTTTTGATGTCACGTGCGACCTATAGGTATAGTAATGTGATGCATTAGTTCTTTAAGACGTCATTTGTGGATATGAAAGGTGAAGCGGTAAGAGTGTAACGTTATGAGGAATTGTAGTAGCTTTGATCCTTGTAAAAGTTTGCAGGTGTTAGGCTTGTGACTGATTATGGGGTTGTAAAGCGATGGATGGAGTTGAAAAGTTAAAATTCAAAAATGGGTACGATATCTGTGAACGAACGTTTTACCCGTTGTTTAAATACCAGCCTACTTTGTAACCTTTTTCCACATCAACTATAGCCTTGCTTTGTGAACGCCTATCTTATACCCCTTCTGGCTTACACAATACTTTACCCTTATATTTAAATCTCATAGTTATTCAGTATTTGAATATGTGTGTGTGTGTGTGTTAAACTTTCTTACTTATCTAAAATGGATTTAGAGAGTAGAGTACTGATTCTTTGTATTACCTTATATATTCTTTTTATTTTCAAGGACGAAAATTCTTATAAGGTGGGTGGAATGTAAGACCTAGAACTTTTGAAAAGTTATTATGAACTAATTTTCAAATTATATATTTAAGTACAGTTTTAATTTCATAAATTATTTTACTAAAGATAATTAAAGGTAGTTTTGATTAATTGGATTTGAAATAAATTAAAGTTTTTATCCAAACTTTATAATTTTGGATATTTAAATTAAAATTTTATCTAATTTTTTAATTATTGAATTAATTCCTATATTTAAAGCATAAAATTAGTAGTTGTAAAATAACAAGATTTTTATATGATAATATTTTTATAAATAAGTACTTTAAGTTTTGTTAATAAAAAAAATTAGTTATATTGTAATATATTTTTAATTAGAGTATTTGAGTGAAAACCAAATAGCAAATTGATACAACAAATAATATTTTTAAAGTAATTTTAAGGATTCAATTAGTTTTTAAATTAAACCCAAAAATTTCTAATTCTATACACAAACCCTAACCCTAATTAACACAAAATTTTCCTTTTACCCCAAATGAAGCCCTAGCTGCCACCCTTACCTTCCTTAGCCACCAAAATCCCTTTCCCCCAAACTCATGCAGCAACTTCATGGAACAGAGAAAAAGAAAGGAAAGAGTGAGGGTTGCGAGAGAAGAGGGAGATCTGAGGATGAGGGAGCGCCAGGAGAGGAGGAGCTGGCTGCCACCACTACATCTTGCTGCATGCGCCGCTGCTGCCATCCAGGGAGCTGCTGTAAAATCCAGTAAAACCATAATTAATTAAATAATAAATTAAATAGGAGTGAATATGGTTAAATAATCTAGCAGTTGGAATTTGATAATTTAAATATGATATTTGGACTTAGTGGATTTTTCTGAGTAAAATCGCGCACTAGAATTTTGACCGGCAGTACCGACTAAGATCTGTCTGGTACTACAATTGAGAAAATTAATTATAAGTGAATAAGGCTAAAAAATTAGGATTTATAATTAGGGAAGATAGAAATATTTAAAATGCGGTTTAAAACTCTAATCTTAAAGGTTTTGGTCCAAAATTGGGCCAACGGACAAAAATAAGTTAACCGGGTCTAAGTGGGCCCAGGACCCAACATATATAAATATTAGTTATGAGAATTTCAGCTCATTAACCCTAAAGAAAGGGGTTTGGGGTGCAGTTATGGAGAAGAGAGGAAGAAGAGAGGAAATCCTAACTCCACCAAACTTCAAATCACCATAACTATCTCTTAGAAAACTCCAATTGACAAGCCATTTGCAGCCACGCGTCGCTCTTCTCATCCTCTACAATTCTATTTAAGTTTTGTGGTGAGTATATCACTATCCTCTACCCAGTTTTTGTTTTTCTCTTTAAATTCAAATTTGGTTTGGGTTTTGAGAAAATCTTGTGATTGGTTATTTAGAAGTGCTCTAGTATAAGCAATTGGTGAGTTCCATCAACTAATTTCGTGGGAAAGAGGTAAGAAACCCTCCAACCCTTGTGATTTATCATTTTCATGAACCCTAGTTTGATGTATATATGTGAAATTGGTTATGTTAGTGTATTTGGTGATTTTGGTGCACAATGGGAAGATTCAACTTGCTTGTGAAACTTTGGTGTGGAGGTTTAAGCTTGTGGGTCTTGGAGAAGAGAATTCAAGTTTGGGTGAGAACCGTCATCATTAAGGTACGGTTTAAGTTTCATTTAAGTACCATGTGGTGTAATGAGAATTTCTAGGCTAGATTCCCTTAGGATTAAGTTTGAATTGTGTAAATGGTTGGTACTAATATGCATAGTTGATATGTAATGTAAATTAATGATTGGGTTGAGAATTGTGTGAATTGTATGTTTGGTGTGTTGAGAATTTGATGGATTGGATAATGAGTATTGGTTTGTGGAATATACATTTAAATTGTGAATTTGGGCCGGAGGCCGGAAAGTGGTAAGGGAGGTAAGTTGATGTGTGTATTGTGTGATAATATAAGAGATTGGATAGGTTTTAGATATTGAATGTGTGAATAATTGGTTTGGTTATTGAATAAGAAGGTTTGAGGAATTAAGGTGTGGAATTTGATAGTTTTTGGTGAAATTGTGTAGATGAGGTAGTTGGTTTTGATTGAGTGTAATTATGTGAATGTGGTCAGGTTGTGGTCATTTGGATGAGTGGAAATGAATTTGGCTTGTGGACATTGGAAAAATTGGTGATTTCTATTTTTAGGTAAAAACTAATTTTTAACCAACTTTGATGGTCCGTAACTCGGTCCACAGAGTTTGGAATTCTTCAAAATTGAATTTTTATGAAAGTTTATTCAATGATCTTTCCAACGGTTTAGAAATTGTTGAAAAAGGAATTTTGTAGAAGAAGTTATGTGTGTTGGAAGTGTGGGGTTTGAAAATATAATTCTGCAGCTTTTTAACTTAGTAAAATTTTTGGTAAAACGTACTCTGACGCGCACACATGGCCGACGCGCACGCGTCACTCATGATTTTTACTCTCTCACACATGCGCCTAGCCGACGCATACGCGTCGCTGCACTGATGCGAATGCCTCATAGAAAATCCAGAGAGTTGCGCGTGTACTGGTGCTGGTTTTGTGCGAGGAACACAAAACGCATCCATGCGTACGCGTGGCTGACGCGCACGCGTCACTCTGCTTTTCTGACTCCCACGCGTGCACATCGATGACGCTTACGCGTCACTTCCTTTTCTACTTTCCACGCGTGTGCATGGGCGACGCGCACGCGTGGCCTTATTTTCAGCAAAAGTTGATTTTGAGTTTTTAAATCCGATTTCAGACTTTTAAGCCTCCATTCTTACCCTTTAAGTCTTAAAACCTTGTAGTAGGCCTAGAAATGAGAAGGGACTAGGAAGAGTGGTAGCTTGAGGGTGAAGCAAAGGGAGAGTATTGATGAATTATGATTAATGATGACTGTATGAGTGGTTGAGGGTGATGATGGAAGTGCGGTGTATGCCATGAGCCAAAGGGCTGTGTTTAATAATGATTATTGGCTGGTTATGGGTTATGTTATGAGCCGGATGGCTATGATAAATATTGATTTACGACTGAAAATGAAAATATGGCTTTGAATGATTGTTTTATCTTGAGCTCTCTTTCTCAAAAGTGCGACCGTAGAGAGATGAAGGAAGGTGAGGATCCCCTTCCTTATTTCTCCTGGTATTGTAAAATCGCCCCCAGCGAGATGGTGGGAGGTTAGGATCCCCTCCTTGGTTCCTCCTGAGCATATGAGAACGTACCTCCTGGGTAGATGCAAGGGTTGTGGTTGCGCCCTACTTATTCTAGGTTAGTTAGTATAGAGGCTCCCCGGGTGGACGCAAGGGTTGTGGTTTTGCCCCCACTTGCTTTGGGATGTGGTGAGATATACCTGCCTAGGTAGATGCAGTGGCATTGTTCTACTTACTTCGGGTTTGGTTTGTAACTCCTGGGGCAAATGCAGTGGTTAGCCCGCACTTGCTCCCAGTTGAGGTTAATTTGAGATTTGTGAAACTATCTGAGTTTCGGATTTCCTTGGCTAGATGCAATGGGTCAGCTCCACTTACTCCAGGTTGAGATCCAAGATTCTGTTGACCCTATGTCATAAGTGTGGCCGAACAGTGTGAAAGTTCTGGATGAGCTCGCCCCTGTGGATAAACACGAGTGTGGGTGTTGTGTGATTATGATTATAATTGTGAATAACTCGAGTTGGGGATGCACGACAGAGGGATAGTCCAATGGTTAGCTACCAGGACTTGTCAGGTTGGCTTTATAACCGACAGATGAGACTCATCAGCCATAGGGCAAGCATACATCATTTGCATATGTTTGAATTATTTGGGTTTGCCTATTTGTTTTGGATTGCTATATCATATATGCTATGTTACCTGATTATGTGCTACTTGTTTTACTTGTACCTTATTGTGTATTACTTACCTATATTGCTTGTGTTTGTACAATTGAGAGGTCCCTCATGCTAGTGTCAGTTGACACTGAAGGTTGTTCTTGATGAGATGAGTTGATGATGTAATTGAATAATGATGATGATTATTGAATGAGGTAATTGAGCTCCCTGGTTAGACGCAGTGAAGTGATTTCACTTGCTCCAGGTGAGGATATGAGATATTGATATAGAATTGCTGAGGCAAAATAGCTGGTGATGGTTTTGTTTCTGATTTTGATTTGTTGGAGAGTTAGAAGGTTGGGCAGCATGAAGAATAAGAATTAGATTTAGCATTCCCTTATGACAGTTGCCTGTTTATGGATTAGCGAGAACATAGGGTGAATATTTGGTGAAAGGAAGTTTAGGATGCTTAGTGAGTTTTTATTGTAATGCATTGTATTTATTTGGCACTTTTATCGTACTGGAAACCCATGGGTCGGGGGTTCTCATTCCGTATATATCTCTTGTTTTTCAGATACAGGTCCAGGTGCTCAGAAGTGAGTTGTGGTTCATCTGAGAGATGGCAAAGATCTTATATACTCTCTACCTTATATTTTGCTTAGAATCTCTCCTCCTTTATTTTGAAAAGTGTATATTATGTATTGAACTCTCTCGAACTTGCCTATAGAGGCTTTCATGTTTTATTTGGGAGAGATTAGGAGGTACTTTTGTCAACTACTTTCATATTGTACCCTAGCCGGCCTAAACTTCGCGGGTCGCGACTAGTGGCTATTTACTTATGTTATATATCTATATACTGTTCTTCTCTTACTGTCCTTCATGCATTTATCTGTATATCACTTTCGACTTCATGCTTTATCTTTAAGTTGTCGATACGTGAGTGATACGACTTCGCGATTTTCTTTTTACTCCTTTCAAGCTTCTTGATTAATACTCCTTTCAATTATACTTATAATTATGTATTAAAAGTCCACCTGAGAGTCGTACCACCGTAATATCATTGATTTATGACTCGAGCATAAGGATTTGAATAAACGGGTGTTACAGCCGCCACCTCTGTCCGTCATCACCGTTCATCCTCACCACGTCGTCGTCATCCTTGAGTTCACAAAGAGAGAGAGTGATGGGAGGAAGTGGCGTGCAGCCGTGCACAGGAGAGGAAGAAATTGCCTCTGCACCGCCGTCATTAACGAGCTCAGCTGCCTCACCATTGTCACCACCGAGGGTTTGCCGCTGGTGAGGAGAAGACGCTGTCCCATTTTCCAGTCGTCCCTGCCACCGCCGTGCCGTCAAGAAGGAGGCCGTTGGGTCGCATAGAGTAAGAGAGAGAGAGAAAGCACGGGAGCAAAGGAGAGAAAGGGGAGACCTGCTCCAGCCACTATCGCTTCTGCTACCCGAAACCCAGCTGTCGTCGCCGGAAAACTCTTCCGGTAAGGGTTTTTGAGTTTGGAATACATTTAAGATTCTGGAAACTTTATCGTCTTTGTATGTGGGTTTCAGCCACCATCGCCAGAGTCTGTCGCCGCTGCCGCTTAAGGTGGCTGCCAGGGTCACTGCCAAACTGATTCAGAGCCCGCCGCTGTCTCGTTTTGTCATTTTAGTAAGTATTTACATTTCGAAAACCCCTGCGTTAGTGTTCGGTTATGTTTGGTTAAAGACTTTGAGGTTTGGTAACGTAGGTTTGAGTTTTAATGTTGCGTGTCGTGTAAATGTTGTTGTGGCTGCTGCGCCGTTCCTTTTATTCCAGCAAGTGTCACTATCTCGGAATCCTCGCCATTAGTTTTCCATTATGTATTTTAAGATTTTTCTATGATATTAATGTTTTAGGAATTAGAAATCGCGTTTTCACGTCCCATTTGAGGCTGTTTCTGCTTCTGAGAAAGCAACCAGAGCTGAGGTTTTGGTTGCCGTCGATTCGGGTCGAGACGAAAGGATTTCTCTAAGGTGCTTAGGTTATGGTTTTTCTTGTTGAGATAGGGGCCTTTTCAGAAAACTACACTTTATAAATTGGAATTATTATATATGGATATTGATATGAGAAAATGTATCTTTAAGTGATTGTATAAGTCTTATGTATTGTTGGTTGTCTTAGGTGAATATGAATGCTTGTTTGGCTGGATTATTGTTCGGTCTTGTGAAATAGATTGTTCTTGAAATGCTTCTTTAAAGTTATTTTTGTAAAAGCTTTGAAATCGAGTTTAACCTGTTGGAAATTGATTGGAATTTGAATTGGTTTTCTTGAAATATGAAAATGGTATGCACCTTTGGATTCAGTTAGATTTTGAGCTGATTTGGTTTTGGACCCTTTAAAAAGGGTTGCGAAATGGTTTAGTTGGGACCCAGAGAGGGTGGCAAGGTCCAAGTTTTACGGGAGGTGCTGCCGAAATTCCTATGGAATCCAGACTTTATTGAAATGTTATTTGGAAAATTATGAGTTAAAGGCTTTTACTATTTTACTTGAATTATTTGAGAAAGTTATGAATTATGTTTTGAAATGACTTATTGAAAAGAGAACTATGATTTAGTGTTACTTCCTAAGAAAGGTATATTTTTGGGTGTAAGACATTTAAATCAAAGTTATGTTTTAACTCGTTTTGAATGTGAAAAGGATTTATGTTTCTGAATTTAACTTGTGAATTTCAGTTTGGAAGAGACTTTGCTTTAAAGCTGTTTTAAAGGTGAAAAGGGTTTATGTAATTGAATTTGATTTAAGGATTTTTACTTAGAGGAGTTTTAGTGACTTTGAAAGAACTTGGATTTCGATTGATAAATCCCATTTTTCAACATTTTAAGAAAGGTTAAAGTATCCTTTAAATTTCTAGTTTAGAAAAACTAAAATGATTTCCGAGCCATTAAGAACGTTTTAGATTTTTAATATGGGGTTGAGAATGGTTTTTAGGTTTTAGTAAAAGAAATGGTTTTGAAAATATATTTTGAGTAATTGTTTACACAACTCGATTTAGCTTAGATTCTATTCTTACTACTCACATCAGGAATACAAGGTTTTAAGGACTTCAGACTAATTTGAGGAAATGAATTATGTTATTCTCCCCTAAAGACTTGAGACTCTGATGAGAAACTTTTATTATCAAATCTTGTTTTAGAATGAATGATTTTGAATCCCTCGAAAAAGGCTTTTGATTTGGTGTGGTTTCTGAAATGTTTGGAAAGATGTTGTGGAGAGTGGCCTTATTTTAAAAAGAGAAATTTACGTTTAAGGAGAAGTGGCTAGCCACCACGTACTCAGTAACCATGTTTTAAAAAGGGAAATTTACATTTGAAGAAAAGTGGCTTATGAACCTGAAATGATTTGAGGAATGGAGATTTCAAAGCCAAGGCTGAAAGGAATTGATTTTGATTTCAAAGTAAAGTGATTCGAGAAAAAGTGATTTATGGCTTGAATGATGATTTTATGAGTTTGATGATGTTGGATAGTGGAAGTGCTATTATGTTATGAGCCAGAATGGCTGTATATGATAATGAATTATGGCTAATTGTGGAATACGTTATGAGCCAGATGGCTGAGTATGAATACGAATGATTATTGAGTTGATAAAGTAATTGTTGCACTTCCAATTATCTAAGATACGAGTTTTCCTGGGTAAAAGCAGTGGCTAGGCACCACGTGCTCCAGTTTGAGACTCGATACTCTGCTGACCCTATGTCATAAGTGTGGCCAGACACTATGAAAGTTCCGGATGAGCTCGCCCCCGTGGATAAACACCAGTGTGGGTGTTGTGTGATTATGATTATGATTGTGAATAACTCGAGTTGGGGATGCATGACAGAGGGACAATCCAATGGTTAACTACCAGGACTTGTCGGGTTGTTTTATAACTGACAGATGAGACTCATCAGCCACTAGGACAGGCATTCATTATATGTATCTATGTGACATTGTTTGGGTATGCATATTGTACTTGGTTTGCCTTTGTGATTAATTGTGGTTAACTGCTAATTGTTCTACTTGAAGTAACTATTTGTTTGTGCTTGAACTTTTCTACTTGTCTTTGCTTCTGAAACTCTATTAGATTGTGGTCATTAGTTGTTGTTTGGATTGCTTGGGCCTAGGACCGTGGTTGATCATGAGGTGGGCCGAATGCCATGTTTGGTTTGTGTTTCTGGTTTAGAAAAGGATGAAAAATTAAACTGGTTCAGCATAGACTTAATGAACCTATGCTTGGAGCAGGTTGGTCATTCATACTGTCTAGGAAAAAAACCTTTTGAAAGCCTTTTGAATTTTTGAAGAGTTAATAGTTTCCTCTTTCAGAAAAGATTGCAGATTTTTAATGGTAAATCATCGGATTTTGAAAGTATGCATAAGGCGGTTATTAATCACTGTAATGGTTTTATTTTCACGTATCCTATTATAGTAATTCTCAAAAACCCTCTAATGAGAACCCTTTCGAGGGCGATGTTCTCACTCTCCTACAGGTCTTTTCTCTTTTCAGGTTATGGACGACGAGGTTCGGAAGGGGTTATACTGTTTTAGTTTTTATGTTACCCTCACCTTTAATTTTGCAAGTTCTGTAAGAGGGATAGAATTTTGATATGAAATACTTGTAATTAATAATAAGTATTTATAAGTATTCTTTGTGAGTATTGTAAGTTGTATTGTATGTATGGATGTATGTTACCTATCAAAAAGTATTTTGGAGCGGTAATACGGTTTAAAGTTTTAACAGGCTCATATTCATGTATTAAATACCCAGAGAGTTGTCGTAACACCAGATCTATCAGAGTGGCGCCACCGGAAGCATGAGCTTTGATAGTTAGGGTGTTACATTGATCACTTATTTTTGTGTATTTTGTGTATCTTTATCTGTAATTGCATGATCACATGATTCTATTATCGTTATTAAAATGATTCTCCTCTTCATTGTGTTTAACCCACTTTTTTTATCACATAAACTTTGCAGATAATTTTTGTTGATAATGGGTTTCAAGATCAAGTTATGGAGATTCTAGCTGCATATTAAACATACAGTAGCTACATGTTTTTAGATGAATGAGTAGTTTTATATATTGAGTTTTTCACCTAAAAATCCTTACAAAAGACTACTAATTTCACCTGAATAATTTCTGATATTAGTTGTTTAATACTGTGATTGATTAAAAATTACTTTTCCTTCCAAATTTTCATTTACATTTACATTTACACTATGATTGTTTAACACTGTGATTGGTTCCATTTACATGAGAACAAGCTTGAAAGAGTTCTTTTAGCCTATAATTGCCAAATTCTTGAGTATTTTTGTGTGCATTAATTTGTACACGAGACCAATATGTAAGCATGTCTCTTTTAAGATTCCAAAATGAACACTCTATTCCATCATTTTAAAGAACTTTTGTTCATACCAGAACACTTAAGGCTGTGACCATTGAAAATTCAAATGATTCTAATCAAGCTGCTGAAATTGTTCCTAGTGAAATTATTCTAACATCAAAGGTTCTATAAAATTTACTGAATGAATTGCATAAAGACTTGATATTGCTACTACCATAGAAGAGGTATTTCTGGTAGTTTCTCTTTGATATGCATGTATAATGAAATTAGAATGGCTTCCTTTTTCAAGGGATATTAGTCTTGTTCTCTTTGTATATGTTTGATCTGCAAATTGATAGTCTAATTGTACTATTCACATGTCATAAGAAAGAATTATGCTTTTAATTTATTGCTGAAGTATCATTATGCTTTTAGTTTATAAAAATATCAAAAATTATTCTAATTGTATCTCTTCATTAGTGATTCTAAGATTCTTAGTGCAAAGTGATAAAAAATTAATGAATAAAGTATTAATTAGTGTCCAAACTCCAAATTATCAAATTCGTTAAATGAAAATTAACTTGTAATTTAGTCGCCATTGGTATCTTGCTTTTTTTGTTTTAAAATTTAAATTCAAGTAATAAACAATAATTGAATAGGGTGCATGTTTGCATGATATAGTTGATTGTGTAGTAACACTATAATTCACATTGCATTATGTCATCATGTATAATTTATCTTGCCATGGTTACATGTAGAAGGCGTGATATCACACCTTAATTAGTATAGAATTTAAGAACAGTAGTATGGTACTGAAAATATATATTTTTTAAATTTATTCTTTGATTAAATATTAATATTTTTTAACTTTTTCAGAAAAGGATTAGGAGGCACATATGAAAGGGACGCGGCATTTGCTATTGCCCTTGAAAATTTTGGAAGTGACCATAATGATTTTCATTTTGCTGCTTTAGGAGATAAACTTTATATTCTTTCTTTCTCAACTACAACTAAAGATCTTTCTTTCAATACTAAATTAAATTGTGAACCTTTAATATAATAAGTACTAGAGAAGTTCACTTGGAAATATGCTATTTTTTTTTAATCTCTAAATGGAAATAATTGAATTATCACATCTTCAATTTTAAATCATTCCATGCTATAGACATGTGGAGTTTACAGATAAATTGTGTGAGAAATACTGCTATAGTTACATCATTTTGTTTAGGATGCCATCTAATTAATAATATGTTTCCTTTTTGGTGTTCATTATTTTTGTTTTTTATTTGTTTGTTTTAAAAATACAGTTGAAGTTTAGAATTATTATAATGACACAAATATGCATGTGTATAATAAAAAACGGTATTTCTAATTTATTGCACTTCAAAATTCAAGAATAAAACAAAGAGTCAACGAAAATTTAAGACTGAAACAGAGTAAATCGATGACAAATATACTGGGTCAAGGTACCTTGCTGTCAAGTGCCAACTCATGGAAAGCATAAGGTATTATTATTATTATTATTATTATTATTATTATTATTATTATTATTATTATTATTATTATTATTATTATTATTGAATACTCTTTAACCTTTGATATCGTTATATTATTTTTTTATTTATTTAGTTAGTTTTTCATTTTTGTTCTGTTCTTAAATTTTCAATAAGTGAGGAAATAAATTATAGAATTGAAAAGGTAGTTATTCTTCATAGGATCAAAGTTGTTTATGTAGTTCAAATCACAAGTTAGTATTTTTTTTTTGTCCTTGCAAACTCATTATATTCTCCTTTTCAACTTTTCTTCAAAAAGATTAATATAAATATTTATTTCTGATTAATAATGTATAAACCACTAAAATAGTATCTCTTATGTTGCTCCTAACGCCCTTCTTTATTAGTGCGGTAAGTAGATAATGAAATTTCTTGCAAAAACAAAAAAGCATTATAAATTTGTAATAATTACTATCGTTATGGTAATGTTTGTGCAATTGAGATTGGTCCAGGAATAATTGGTTTATGTTTGTATTGTGTGAATCATGATATAGCTCATAATTATTTATATCATCAATGAATCTATATAGTTAAATCTACATTATTATATTAGTCTTATTTATTGATCTTTGTGGTTTTGGTGATTGGTGAGAAGTATGATGAAGGCTTTACTTTTTTGTGAGAATAAATTTTTAAGAGGAAATAATATCATGATTATGTTGGAGAATGATGGTTATTAAGAGTAATCAATGTGTTGATTTTGTTGTTAACTATGTTGCTTAGGATAGATATAATTGGAATTCTCATAAAGGCCTTGGTGAGTAGATATTAAAAAAAAATCAACAAAATTAATATATCCTTCCAGAATCACTCACCATTTTGCATATGTTAATTGATGTTTGGACATGTCTAATTAAAGGATATGTTCTCTAAAATTATGTTCTTGGTTGACAGGAATATAAAAGATTCTTTTAGTTTTTACAAATCACTTCTCCCATTTTCTTAAAAGGTGCAAACAATTTAATTCCAATAGAACTTACACTAAATATAGACAACAAAATCTTATGTTATAAGAGATTTTTTTATATATTGTGATGTCTATATGGTTTGATGGTATACCTGCAAGTACAACTATTCAACAAATTCTGTTTAGACAGGTAAAGTTCCTTTACAACTTCAAAAAAGTGTTAATTGTAATATACTAAAATTAATTCAAATCTGAACCTGCCTTCAAGATATGCATATTTAAGAAAGACCTTTGAAAAAAGTGCAAAATTATTTTATACCCCATATCAAACTCTTACTTCTTTTAGTAACAAAATGCATAAAACTCTTTGCAACTCCATAACATCAATGAAAAAATAACGAATGAGAAATTTCAACAATTCATGTCCCATCTATCAAAATACTTTTTTTTTTTTAAGAAAAAAGCTCAACACAACAAGTGGAGCGAAAGAAACAACAAAGTATCTGTGTAAACCATAAAGTAAACACACCTAACCAAAAGCTACCCATCTGAAAAAAACACCAATATTTATCCCCTTGTCATCTCTGGCATTGCCATCAACAACAAAAAGGATCTACACCTAGCCACTCCTTATAGTTCATAAAAGACATATGGATAATCTCTTCAACCCCTTTTCCTTTATTCTGAAAAATCTTTCTGTTTCTTTCTAGCCAGATGTTCCAAATAATCGCACAAAAACACATCATCCACCTCTTATGCTCCTCTTTACTAGTTGATATCTCAGTCCAACTTATAAAATATTCCTTCAACGTCTCTAGGAATGACCATTGCCTTTCAACAAAAGATAACCAGGCACACCAAACCTGCCATGAGAAATCACAACCAAGGAACAAATGGTGACCATATTCAATACTTTTGTTGCAGAACACACATACAACATCTTCCTGGTTAATAACTCCTAATCGGCTCAGTCTCTCCTTCGTATTGACCCTACCAATCAAAGCAAACCAGACAAACAATTCAACTCTTGGTGGAATAAGACCTTTCCAAATTGTCCTAGTAAAGCTGTAACTTGTTATATCCTCCGGAATTATGTCTGCCTGTAGTACCTGCATAAAAGTGTTAGTAGAAAAGACTCCTTGTTTATCAAATTTTCATATAACTTTATCCTCTCTGTCATGAGCTAGTTTGACCAGCCTTAATGTTTCATGCAATTGGTTCACTAGATCCAACTCCCATTGGAATAGCTCTCGCCTCCATTGGAAGTTTCATATTCACTCAGCCCCATCCCAAAACCAACAATCCCCTATAACAAATCCTCTTTGGTTTGAAACTGAAAAAAGCGTCGGAAGCTAATCTTTCAGAGCACCACCACGCAACCAAACATCCTCCCAGAATCGAGTCCCTCTCCCATCACCAACCTCCATAGCCAACCCAGTGATCATCTTCTGTCTTACCTGCTGATTATTGACCTGTATTTGGCATATATCCTTCTAGGGACCTCCCCGGATGGGTAGAACCTGAGAGGACAGCAACACGTTTGGGTTCAGGTTATTACAATCTATCAAAATACTAAATGAGCGATTTCAACAATCTATATCCCATTTATCAATTTTAGCCTTTTTTTTCCTTTGAAATATATAATTGTGCTAGAAGAATCGATATATAAAAAGAACAAGACTCTTTTCTGATGAAGTAATTTCAGAATTAAAGCTTTTACGTTATAACAAAATTAAAAAATTAAAAAAAAAAAAAGAAATTAAAGAATTTTGTTTTACTAATTAATTGAATCTAAGAATATTTTTTCTATTCAGCATCTCTATGTTTCATTTTTGTTAAAAAATTTATTACTCTCAAGTCACATACTATTTTTTTATCTACACCCTTCAATAAAGATGCTTTTATTAATACATATTTACTATTGCATAATTTTGACATACCCTCGAAATAATGTGAATTAAAGCTGACCTTAATGTTTTCATTCATTTGTTTGCCTGCTATGTTTTGTTGCAACTGTTTGGTAAAAAAACCTTAGATTTTGGAGAATGTCCATTTTCGCTTCAAAAGAGATTAGTGTTATATTTATTTTCTACTTTTATAGTATTAGTTTAATTAACCAAATTAATTGAGAAGGTAATTTATATATTTTTTATTTGAAGCTATTATTTTTCTTTCCATCCTCCATGATATACACCAAATATTAAAAGGAATAACATATTATATGATAACTTTCATTAGTAAAAAGCATAGAAAATAATAGTATTTTTAGAAATCAGGAAGAAAAAATAGAAGAGATCTTTAAGGAGGTTCATTATTACAGAAGAATTTGGGAGAGATTTGGATTTGAAAAGAAATAGACATTAAGTATGTATGCCGGCACAGGTGGATGTGTAGTGATTAGAAGATGATTTTGAGACTACAAATCCGTGATAGTTTGTTTGCAGGGTCTTAATGCGGTGCTCAGATGGTTATCTGTTGCATGGATAGTTTGTCTAGAACAACTAATGTAACTGACAATCGGATTTCTATTGGTAAAGAAATTCACAAATAAGTTCGCGTTGTAAGTATAGTTTCTAAACCAACAGAGAATCCTTTCGTACAAAAATTCTGTTTGTCACTTAAGCAAACCCAAAAAAATAAATAACCGAAGTATTCAAACATCGGGTCGTTGGTGCATGAAATTGTGATCATCAATGGCGCCATCAACATGGTACGCTCAATTGCAATCTCAACTCTTTATCACAACTTCGCACAACTAACCAGCAAGTGCACTGGATCGTCCAAGTAATAAACCTTACGCGAGTAAGGGTCGATCCCACGGAGATTGTTGGTATGAAGCAAGCTATGGTCATCTTGTAAATCTCAGTCAGGCAGATTCAAATAGTTATGAATGATTTATGAATAAAGCATAAAATAAAGATAGAGATACTTATGTAATTCATTGGTGAGAATTTTAGATAAGCGTATGGAGATGCTTTGTCCCTTCCGTCTCTCTGCTTTCCTACTGTCTCCATCCAATCCTTCTTACTCCTTTCCATGGCAAGCTGTATGTTGGGCATCACCGTTGTCTATGGCTACAGTCCCGTCCTCTCAGTGAAAATGTTCAACGCGCTCTGTCACAGCACGGCTATTCAGCTGTCGGTTCTCGATCATGTCGGAATAGAATCCAGTGATTCTTTTGTGTCTGTCACTAACGCCCCACAATCGCGAGTTTGAAGCTCGTCACAGTCATTCAATCCTTGAATCCTACACAGAATACCATAGACAAGGTTTAGACCTTCCGGATTCTCTTGAATGCCGCCATCAATTCTAGCTTATACCACGAAGATTCCGATTAAGAAATCCAAGAGATAAACATTCAAGCCTTGTTTGCTTGTAGAACGGAAGTGGTTGTCAGGCACGCGTTCATAAGTGAGAATGATGATGAGCGTCACATAATCATCACATTCATCATGTTCTTGGGTGCGAATGAATATCTTAGAACAAGAATAAGCTGAATTGAATAGAAGAACAATAGTAATTGCTTTAATACTCGAGGTACAGCAGAGCTCCACACCTTAATCTATGGTGTGTAGAAACTCCACCGTTGAAAATACATAAGAACAAGGTCTAAGCATGGCCAAATGGCCAGCCTCCCAAAGAGGGTTCAATCATAAAAACATGATCAAAAGATTCAAGTGATCAAAAGACATAGAATACAATAGCAAAAGGTCCTATTTGTAGAGAACTAGTAGCCTAGGGTTTACAAAGATGAGTAAATTACATAAAAATCCACTTCTGGGACCACTTGGTGTGTGCTTGGGCTGAGCATTGAAGCATTTTCATGTAGAGACTCTTCTTGGAGTTAAACGCCAGCTTTTGTGCCAGTTTGGGCGTTTAACTCCCATTCTTGTGCCAGTTCCGGCGTTTTACGCCAGAATTCTTGAGCTGACTTGGAACACCTGTTTGGGCCATCAAATCTCGGGCAAAGTATGGACTATTATACGTTGCTGAAAAGCCCAGAATGTCTACTTTCTAACACAGTTGAGAGCGCGCCAATTGGGCTTTTGTAGCTCCAGAAAATCCACTTCGAGTTCAGGGAGGTCAGAATCCAACAGCAACTGCAGTCCTTTTCAGTCTCTGAATTAGATTTTTGCTCAAGTCCCTCAATTTCAGCCAGAAAATATCTGAAATCACAGAAAAATACACAAACTCATAGTAAAGTCCAGAAAAGTGAATTTTAACTAAAAACTAATAAAAATATAATAAAAACTAACTAAGACATACTAAAAACATACTAAAAACAATGCCAAAAAGCGTATAAATTATCCGCTCATCACAACACCAAACTTAAATTGTTGCTTGTCCCCAAGCAACTGAAGATCAAATAAGATAAAAAGAAGAGAATATGCAATGAATTCCAAAAACATCTATGAAGATCAGTATTAATTAGATGAGCGGGGCTTTTAGCTTTTTGCCTCTGAATAGTTTTGGCATCTCACTTTATCCTTTGAAATTCAGAATGATGGGCTTCTATAGGAACTCAGAATCCAGATAGTGTTATTGATTCTCCTAGTTAAGTATGATGATTCTTGAACATAGCTACTTTATAAGTCTTGGCTGTGGCCCAAAGCACTCTGTCTTCCAGTATTACCACCGGATACATACATGCCACAGACACATAACTGGGTGAACCTTTTCAAATTGTGACTCAGCTTTGCTAGAGTCCCCAATTAGAGGTGTCCAGGGTTCTTAAGCACACTCTTTTTGCCTTGGATCACAACTTTATTATTTTTTTCTTTTTTTTCTTTCTCTCTTTTTTTTTCATGTACTATCTTTTTTTTTTTTGAATTCACTGCTTTTTCTTGCTTCAAGAATCATTTTTATGATTTTTCAGATCCTCAGAAACATGTCTCCTTTTTCATCATTCTTTCAAGAGCCCACATTCATGAGCAAAAAATTCAAAAGACATATGCACTGTTCAAGCATACATTCAGAAGTCAAAGTATTGCCACCACATCAAAATAATTAATCTGTTATAAAATTCAAAATTCATGCAATTCTTCTCTTTTCCAATTAAGAACATTTTTCATTTAAGAAAGGTGATGGATTCATAGGACATTCATAACTTTAAGGCATAGACACTAAGACACTAATGATCATAAGATACAAACATAGATAAACATAGGCATAAAAATTCGAAAAACAGGAGAATAAAGAACAAGGAGATTAAAGAATGGGTCCACCTTAGTGATGGCGGCTTGTTCTTCCTCTTGAAGATCTTATGAAGTGCTTGAGCTCTTCAATGTCTCTTCCTTGCCTTTGTTGCTCCTCTCTCATGATTCTTTGATCTTCTCTAATTTCATGGAGGAGAATGGAATGTTCTTGGTACTCCACCCTTAGTTGTCCCATGTTGGAACTTAATTCTCCTAGGGAGGTGTTGATTTGCTCCCAATAGTTTTGTGGAGGAAAGTGCATCCTTTGAGGTATCTCAGGGATTTCATGGTGAGTGGGATCCCTTGTTTGCTCCATCCTCTTCTTAGTGATGGGCTTGTCTTCATCAATGAGGATGTCTCCCTCTATGTCAATTCCGACTGAATAACAGAGGTGACAAATGAGATGAGGGAAGGCTAACCTTGCCAAGGTAGAGGACTTGTCCGCCACCTTATAAAGTTCTTGGGATATGACCTCATGAACTTCTATTTCCTCTCCAATCATGATGCTATGAATCATGATGGCCTGGTCTATAGTAACTTCGGACCGGTTGCTAGTGGGAATGATTGAGCGTTGGATAAACTCCAACCATCCCCTAGCCACGGGCTTGAGGTCATGCCTTCTCAGTTGAACCGGCTTCCCTCTTGAATCTCTCTTCCATTGAGCGCCCTCTTCACAAATGTCTATGAGGACTTGGTCCAACCTTTGACCAAAGTTGACCCTTCTAGTGTAAGGGTGTTCATCTCCTTGCATCATGGGCAAGTTGAATGCCAACCTTACATTTTCCGGACTAAAATCTAAGGTTTTCCCCCGAACCATTGTAAGCCAATTCTTTGGGTCCGGGTTCACACTTTGATCATGGTTCTTGGTGATCCATGCATTGGCATAGAACTCTTAAACCATTAAGATTCTAACTTGTTGAATGGGGTTGGTAAGAACTTCCCAACCTCTTCTTCGGATCTCATGTCGGATCTCCGGATATTCACTATTTTTTAGTTTGAAAGGGACCTCGGGGATCACCTTCTTCATGGCCACAACTTCATAGAAGTGGTCTTGATGCACCCTTGAGATGAATCTCTCCATCTCCCATGACTCAGAGGAGGAGACTTTTGCCTTCCCTTTCCTCTTTCTAGAGGTTTCTCCGGCCTTAGGTGCCATAAATGGTTATGAAAAAACAAAAAGCAATGCTTTTACCACACCAAACTTAGAAGGTTTGCTCGTCCTCGAGCAAAAGAAAAAAGAAAAGAGTAGAAGAAGAAGAAATAGAGGAGATGGAGGTGGCTTTGTGGTTCGGCCAAGGGGGAGAAGTAGTGTTTTGGTTGTGTTAAAATGAAGGGGTGAAGATGGGTTTATATAGGGTGGAGAGAGGGGTAGGGTTCGGTCATGGATGGGTGGGTTTGGGAGGGAAAGTGGTTTGAATTTGAATGGTGAGGTAGGTGGGGTTTTATGAAGGATGGATGTGAGTGGTGAGGAGAATAGTGGGATTTGATAGGTGAGGGGTTTTTGGGGAAGAGGTGTTGAGGTGATTGGTGAATGGGTGAAGAAGATAGAGAGTGGTAGGGTAGGTGGGGATCCTGTGGGGTCCACAGATCCTGAGGTGTCAAGGAAAATTCATCAAACTTAGAAGTTGGTTGAGGCCTCCCAACACCAAACTTAGAGTTTGACTGTGGGGGCTCTGTTTGACTCTGTTTTGAGAGAAGCTCTTCATGCTTCCTCTCCATGGTTACAAAGGGATATCCTTGAGCCTTAAATACAAAGGATTCTTCCTTCACTTGAATGATCAATTCTCCTCTGTCGACATCAATCACAGCCTTTGCTGTGGCTAGGAAGGGTCTGCCAAGGATGATGGATTCATCCATGCACTTTCTTGTCTCTAGGACTATGAAATCAGCAGGGATGTAATGGTCTTCAACTTTTACCAGAACATCCTCTACAAGTCCATAAGCTTGTTTTCTTGAATTGTCTGCCATCTCTAGTGAGATTCTTGCAGCTTGTACCTCAAAGATCCCTAGCTTCTCCATTACAGAAAGAGGCATGAGGTTTATGCTTGACCCTAGGTCACACAGAGCCTTCTTGAAGGTCATGGTGCCTATTGTACACGGTATTGAGAACTTCCCAGGGTCCTGTCTCTTTTGAGGTAGTTTCTACCTAGACAAGTCAGCCAGTTCTTTGGTGAGCAAAGGGGGTTCATCCTCCCAAGTCTCATTACCAAATAACTTGTCATTTAGCTTCATGATTGCTCCAAGGAACTTAGCAACTTTCTCTTCAGTGACATCTTCATCCTCTTCAGAGGAAGAATACTCATCAGAGCTCATGAATGGCAGAAGTAAATCCAATGGAATCTCTATGGTCTCAGTGTGAGCCTCAGATTCCCATGGTTCCTCATTAGGGAACTCATTGGAGGCCAGTGGATGTCCATTGAGGTCTTCCTCAGTGGCGCTCACTGCCTCTTCCTCCTCTCCAAGTTCGGCCATGTTGATGGCCTTGCACTCTCCTTTTGGATTCTCTTCTGTATTGCTTGGAAGAGTACTAGGAGGGAGTTCAGTAACTTTCTTGCTCAACTGACCCACTTGTGCCTCCAAGTTTCTAATGGAGGATCTTGTTTTAGTCATGAAACTTTGAGTGGTTTTGATTAGATCAGAGACCATGGTTGCTAAGTCAGAGTGGCTCTGCTTAGGATTCTCTGTCTGTTGCTGAGAAGGTGATGGAAAAGGCTTGCCATTGCTAAACCTGTTTCTTCCACCATTATTGTTGTTGAAACCTTGTTGAGGTCTCTGTTGATCCTTCCATGAGGGATTTGGATGATTTCTCCATGAAGGATTATAGGTGTTTCCATAGGGTTCTCCCATGTAATTCACCTCTTCCATTGATGGGTTCTCAGGATCATAAGCTTCTTCTTCAGATGAAGCGTCCTTAGTACTGCCTGGTGCAGCTTCCATTCCTGACAGACTTTGAGAAATCATATTGACTTGCTGAGTCAATATTTTGTTTTGAGCCAGTATGGCATTCAGAGTATCAATCTCAAGAACTCCTTTCTTCTGATTCGTCCCATTGTTCACAGGATTCCTTTCAGAATTGTACATGAATTAGTTATTTGTAACCATTTCAATGAGTTCTTGAGCTTCTGTAGGCATCTTCTTCAGATGAAGAGATCCTCCAGCAGAGCTATCCAATAACATCTTGGACAGTTCAGATAGACCATCATAGAAGATACCTATGATGCTCCACTCAGAAAGCATGTCAGAAGGACACTTTCTGATCAATTGTTTGTATCTTTTCCAAGCTTCATAGAGGGATTCACCTTCCTTCTGTCTGAAGGTTTGGACTTCCACTCTAAGCTTACTCAATTTTTGAGGTGGAAAGAACTTTGCCAAGAAGGCATTGACTAGCTTTTCCCAAGAGTTCGGGCTTTCTTTGAGTTGTGAGTCCAACCATATCCTAGCTCTGTCTCTTACAGCAAAAGGGAATAGCATAAATCTGTAGACCTCAGGGTCAACCCCATTGGTCTTAACAGTGTCATAGATTTGCAAGAATTCAGCTAAAAACTGATGAGGATCTTCCAATGGAAGTCCACGAAACTTGCAATTCTGTTGCATTAGAGAAACTAATTGAGGCTTAAGCTCAAAGTTGTTTGCTCCAATGACAGGGATAGAGATGCTTCTCCCATAGAAGTCGGGCGTAGGTGCAGTAAAATCACCCAGCACCTTCCTTGCATTGTTGGTATTGTTGTTGTTTTCGGCTGCCATGTCTTCTTCTTTGAAGAATTCTGTTAGGTTGATGAGCGGATAATTTATACGCTTTTTGGCATTGTTTTTAGTATGTTTTTAGTATATTTTAGTTAGTTTTTATTACATTTTATTAGTTTTTAGTTAAAATTCACTTTTCTAGGCTTTACTATGAGTTTGTGTGTTTTTCTATGATTTTAGGTATTTTCTGGCTGAAATTGAGGGACCTGAGCAAAAATCTGATTCAGAGGCTGAAAAGGACTGCAGATGCTGTTGGATTCTGACCTCCTTGCACTCGAAGTGGATTTTTTGGAGCTACAGAAGCCCAATTGGTGCGCTCTCAATTGCATTGAAAAGTAGACATCCTGGGCTTTCCAGCAATGTATAATAATTCATACTTTGCCCGAGATTTGATGGCCCAAACCGGCGTTGCAAATCAGCTTCAGAATTCCCGGTGTTTAACGCCGGAACTGGCACAAAAATTGGAGTTAAACGCCCAAATTGGCACAAAAGTTGGCGTTTAACTCCAGGAAAAGTCTCTACACATGAAAACTTCAATGCTCAGCCCAAGCACACACCAAGTGGACCCTGAAAGTGGATTTTTACGTCATTTACTCATTTCTGTATACCCTAGGTTATTAGTTCACTATTAATAGGACCTTTTGACATTGTATCTTTACCTCATGACACATTACACGTTTCTCATTGTATTTTCTATGGCATGAGTCTTTAAACCCCATGGTTGGGGGTGAGGAGCTCTGCTGTGTCTTGATGGATTAATGCAATTACTATTGTTTTTCATTCAATCACGCTTGCTTCTATTCCAAGATATCACTTGTTCTTTAACTTTATGGATGTGATGATCCGTGACACTCATCATCATTCTCACCTATGAACGTGTGCCTGACAACCACCTCCGTTCTACTTTAGATTGAGTAGATATCTCTTAGATTTCTTAATCAGGATCTTCGTGGTATAAGCTAGAATTGATGGCAGCATTCAAGAGAATCCGGAAGGTCTAAACCTTGTCTGTGGTATTCTGAGTAGGATTCAAGGATTGAATGACTGTGATAAGATTCAAACTCCTGAGGGCTGGGCGTTAGTGACAGACACAAAAGAATCACTAGATTCTATTCCAACCTGATTGAGAACCGACAGATGATTAGTCGTGCTGTGACAGAGCGCGTTGAACATTTTCATTGAGAGGATGGGAGGTAACCATTGACAATGGTGAAACCCTACATACAGCTTGCCATGGAAGGAGCCTTGCGTGCATGAAGAAGAAGACAGTAGGAAAGCAGAGATTCAGAAGATAGAGCATCTCTAAAACCTCAACCTGTTCTCCATTACTGCAAAATAAATACTTATTTCATGTTTTTTTACTTTTCACAATTAAATCTGATAATTATTGATATCCTGACTAAGAGTTACAAGATAACTATAGCTTGCTTCAAGCCGACAATCTCCGTGGGATCGACCCTTACTCACGTAAGGTATTATTTGGACGACCCAGTGCACTTGCTGGTTAGTTGTGCGGAATTGCAAAAGTGTGATTGCAATTTCGTGCACCATAGGTCCTCTACAGAGAGTTGTGCTTTAGCTTCTCTTAGCTTTCGCTTCAAGGTCCTTTCAGGTTCAGGGTCAGCCTCAACAAGAATGCTTTTGTCTTTGCTCCTACTCATATGAAAGAGAAGAGAACAAGAAAATATGAAATCCTCTATGTCACAGTATAGATATTCCTTGAGGTGTCAGAGGAAAAGAGAAATAGAAGGAAGAGGTAGAAGAATTCGAACTTAGAAAGATAGAGTTCGAATTGTTCATGTTAGTCCATAAATAGAAGGATGTGAGAAGAGGGGAAGAAATTTTCGAAAATAAATTAAAAAGATTTTAAAAACATTTTGAAAATTGATTGATGATTTTCGAAAACTAAGATTGAGAAAGAAGTAAAGTGATTTTTGAAAAAGATTTTGAAATTAGAATTCAAAAAGATATGATTGAAAACTATTTTTGAAAAAGATGTGATTAAGAAGATATGATTGAAAAGATATAGTTTTAAAAAGATATGATTGAGAAGATATGATTTGGAAAAATAATTTAAAAAGATTTGATTTTTAAAATCAATGACTTGGCTAACAAGAAAGATATGATTCAAACATTAAACCTTTCTCAACAGAAAAGGCAACATACTTGAAATGTTGAATCAAATCATTAATTGTTAGCAAGTATTTTTGAAAATGGAAAGAAATTGATTTTGAAAATATATGATTGAAAAGATATGATTTGAAAAATATTTGATTTTGAAAAATTATGAAAACTTGAAAAAAATTTGAATTGAAAACAAAATCTTCCCTCTTGTGCCATCCTGGCGTTAAACGCCCAGAATGGTATACATTCTGGCGTTTAACGCCCAAAATGCTACCCTTTTGGGCGTTAAACGCCCAGCCATGTGCCCTGGCAGGCGTTTAAACGCCAGTTTTCCTTCTTCACTGGGCGTTTTGAACGCCCAGCTTTTTCTGTGTAATTCCTCTGCTATATGTTCTGAATCTTCAATTCTCTGTATTATTGACTTGAAAAGACACAAATTAAAAAAAATTTGGATTTTTAGTAATGAGGAATAATCAAAATGCAACTAAAATCAAATAAACAATGCATGCAAGACACCAAACTTAGAAGTTTGTACACTACTGACACTAACAAATTGAGAATGCATATGAGAAACAACAAAACACACAAAACAAGAGAATTTAAAGATCAGAGCAAGTAAATCATCAAGAACAACTTAAAGATCAATGAAGACACATGATAAATGCAAGAAGAATAGAAACATGCAATTGACACCAAACTTAAAATGAGACACTAGACGCAAACAAGAAATATTTTTGGTTTTTTTATGATTTTGTAAATTTTTTGGATTTTTCGAAAATTATGTGGAAAAAGAAAATAAAGAGATTCAAAATTTTTAATAAGAATTCTAGGAATCATGCAATGTTAGTCTAAAGCTTCAGTCTAAAGGAATTAGACATGGCTAGCCAAGTTTCAGCAGGACATTGCATTCAAGAGCTAAATTGATGAAGATCAATCAGCTTTGGTGATGATAAGAACATCACCTTGAAACACTAGAATTCATTCTTAAAAATTCTGAAAAATACCTAATCTAAGCAACAAGATGAACCGTCAATTGTCAAAACTCAAACAATCCCCGGCAACAGCGCCAAAAACTTGGTGCACAAAATTGTGATCATCAATGGCGCCATCAACATGGTACGCTCAATTACAATCTCAACTCTTTATCACAACTTCGCACAACTAACCAACAAGTGCACTGGGTCGTCCAAGTAATAAACCTTACGCGAATAAGGGTCGATCCCACAGAGATTGTTGGTATGAAGCAAGCTATGGTCATCTTGTAAATCTCAGTCAGGCAGATTCAAATGATTATAAATGATTTATGAATAAAGCATAAATTAAAGATAGAGATACTTATGTAATTCATTGGTGAGAATTTCAGATAAGCGTATGGAGATGCTTTGTCCCTTCCGTCTCTCTGCTTTCCTACTGTCTTCATCCAATCCTTCTTACTCCTTTCCATGGCAAGCTGTATGTTGGGCATCACCGTTGTCAATGGCTACAGTCCCGTCCTCTCAGTAAAAATGTTCAACGCACTCTGTCACAGCACGACTATTCAGCTGTCGGTTCTCGATCATGTCGTAATAGAATCCAGTGATTCTTTTGCGTCTGTCACTAACGCCCCACAATCGCGAGTTTGAAGCTCGTCACAGTCATTCAATCCTTGAATCCTACTCAGAATACCACAAACAAGGTTTAGACCTTCCGGATTCTCTTGAATGCCGCCATCAATTCTAGCTTATACCACGAAGATTCCGATTAAGCAATCCAAGAGATAAACATTCAAGCCTTGTTTGCTTGTAGAACGGAAGTGGTTGTCAGGCACGCATTCATAAGTGAGAATGATGATGAGCGTCACATAATCATCACATTCATCATGTTCTTGGGTGCGAATGAATATCTTAGAACAAGAATAAGCTGAATTGAATAGAAGAACAATAGTAATTGCATTAATACTCGAGGTACAGCAGAGCTCCACACCTTAATCTATGGTGTGTAGAAACTCCACCGTTGAAAATACATAAGAACAAGGTCTAGGCATGGCCGAATGGCCAGCCTCCCAAAGAGGGTTCAATCATAAAAACATGATCAAAAGATTCAAGTGATCAAAAGACATAAAATACAATAGCAAAAGGTCCTATTTGTAGAGAACTAGTAGCCTAGGGTTTACAAAGATGAGTAAATTACATAAAAATCCACTTCCGGGCCCACTTGGTGTGTGCTTGGGCTGAGCATTGAAGCATTTTCGTGTAGAGACTCTTCTTGGAGTTAAACGCCAGCTTTTGTGCCAGTTTGGGCGTTTAACTCCCATTCTTGTGCCAGTTCCGGCATTTTACGCCAGAATTCTTGAGCTGACTTGGAACGCCTATTTGGACCATCAAATCTCGAGAAAAGTATGAACTATTATACATTGCTGGAAAGCCCAGGATGTCTACTTTCCAACGCAGTTGAGAGTGCACCAATTGAGCATCTGTAGCTCCAGAAAATCCACTTCGAGTGCAGGGAGGTCAGAATCCAACAGCATCTGCAGTCCTTTTCAGTCTCTGAATCAGATTTTTGCTCAAGTCCCTCAATTTCAGCCAGAAAATACCTGAAATCACAGAAAAACACAAAAATTCATAGTAAAGTCCAGAAAAGTGAATTTTAACTAAAAACTAATAAAAATATAATAAAAACTAACTAAAACATACTAAAAACATACTAAAAATAATGCCAAAAAGCGTATAAATTATCCACTCATCAGTCGTCTTCTCAAGGAATTGCAGGGAAGTATGATTCATTATTGGTTATAGAAAAAGATATATTTTATTTTGGGTTTTTGAAATAAGGAACAAGTAATTTAAATGACAAGAAAAGTAAATTAATAATTAAGAAAACTCTTGGCAAGGTATGAGAACTGGAAATCCATCCTAGTTATCCTTATCAGGTGTGATGAGAATTGTTTATTGCTCCCACTTAGTCAACCTCTAACTATGAAGGTAAGTCAAGTGGATAAATCAATATGAATCCTCAAGTCCTAGTCTTTCCCTTGGAAAGGCTAGAGTTAGTGGAATCCAAATTAATCAGCAATACCCAATTTCAACCACTGCTGAGTTTGATAACTCAAGTGTTACCAATTAATTAACCAAAGCCAAAAGGGAAGAAAATCTACTCGAATGGAAATAATTTGGATAAAGCGAAAGCATCAATAACATAAATTAAAGAAAGCAATCATAAGTCTGAAATACCTCAAATTGTATTAAATAGAAAATCAATCTAATATATATATATATATATATATATATATATATATATATATATATATATATATATATATATATATATATATATATAAACATAAAGAGTTCATAAACTAAATTGAGAAAATAAATAAAAGGAACATTGAACCTGGAAATTCAGAAGAAGAAATCATAAATCCTTTAAGAGGTATCCTAATCCTAAAACGTAAGAGAGAGGAGAGAACCTCTCTCTCTAAAAACTACATCTAAAAACTAAAATTGTGTGTATGATCTCATATGTTGAGTCTATGCATGTTTTCTGACTTTAATCTGTGTTTCTGGGCCTAAAACTGGGTCAAAACGCGGCCCAAAATCGTCTTCAGCGTATTTTGTAATTTCTGCAGATCGCGCATGTCACGCATACGCGTCGGTCACGCGTGCGCATCATTCAGCGTTTTCCTCTCCACGCGTGCGCGTCAGGCACGCGTTCGCATTGTTTGCGTAAACTCTAATCCACGCGTACGCGTCACTGTGAATTTGTCCAATTCGCGCGGTTGCGTGAGCCATGCGTCTGCATCGGTGTTCGCTGGTCATCTCCTTAGTTTCTTGTGTTCCTTCCATTTTTGCAAGCTTCCTCTCCATTCTCTAAGCCATTCTTGCCCTATGAAGCCTGAAACACTTAACACATGGATCACGGCATCGAATGGTATAGAGGAGAAATTAAAATACACAATTTAAAGCTTTAGGAAGCAAGTTTTCAATCATAGAATAATTTTGGGAAAGAATTGTAATATCATGCAATTCATATGAATAAGTGGGTGAAAAGCTGATAAAGACCACTCAATTTAGCACAAGTTTTCTCAATTTAGTTTTCTTCCCAACGCACATATGACGCGGACGCGTCAGCGACACTTACGCGTCACGTGCGTGTTTTTTTATAATAAAGCAGTATGCAGAATGCAATGCCAATATGAATGTTATGCATGATTCCAGGTCCAATCAAAACTCAAAAACAAACAAAGCAAACTAGAATTAAAACTAAAAAAGGGACGATCATACCATGGTGGGTTGTCTCCCACCTAGCACTTTTAGTTGAAGTCCTTAAGTTGGACATTTGATGAGCTTCCTGTTATGGTGGCTTGTGCTTGTATTCATCCAAAAATCTCTACCAGTGTTTGGAATGCCAACAGCCTCTGGGGTCCCAAACAAGGCATGTAAAGCCCTTGAGTAGTTTCAAGCAGGTTCTCAGGCTTCTGGGGTGTTGAATGTCAGAATAGATTCCAGGATCCCAAACTTTGCTTTTACACCCGTCTTTGTCTTGATCTGCATTTTTCCAGCCGGGTCGTAAGTAATCTGAATTCTCACTGCAGCGACCAAACAGCTTCCGAGACCCATTCAATTGAGCTTGACACCAATCCTTGCACTTCAAATTGAAGCGTGGAATCTTATTGAATCTTGCATACTAGCTCTGAGCACGATCCATTTTCCTCTTACTCTTAAAGCCACAAAGAGCTCTAAGCTGACCATCCGTCTCTAATAGTCCATATTCAAGTGGAATTAGAAAGCTAAGGGATATGAATTTTACCCACTTGAATGTTGTGAAGGATAATGGCAATTTAGGGGGAGGGGTCTCCAACAACTTTGGCAAAGTAATTGCAGGCTTTACTCCCGTGTGTTCTTTCGTGACACTTTCCACCTTTTTGCAAGCTTCTTCCCTATCAACCTCTTCTTCTTTAAACTCCATATCAAGTCCAATAGAAGAGGATTCAAATGTAGATAAGAATTCATCAATGATTGAATCCATCTCTTGATCATCCCCTTCAAAGTCTTCAACCATGATATACCTTGGAGGTTGTACACCCTCCTCAACATCAACATCAAATGCCTTGGAAGGAGGCTCTATGAATGGACTTTCCAATGGAGGCTCAGCATCTCCTAAGTCTTCGACCATTTCTTCTTCTTCAATAATTCCGGCTTCCTCCACTTGTTCCAGTACAAAGTCATGATCCTTACTGTCCACTGGAGTTTCTAGTATCTCCTTCATGCTACGTTCTTTATTAGATTCTCCACATGAAGCCATGGGGGTTCCTTGAGTGTCCATACATCTGGAAGGTAATTGATTTATTGCTTGCTCCAGTTGATGAAGGGTTGCATGAAATTGATCTACTGTTTCCTTGAGGCGAGCCTGTGATTCTTGGGTCGATGGATATGGATATGGTGCATAGGAAAGTGGTGGTTCTTGGGAGTAATTGGATTGGAATTGGTGTGGATATGGGTTAGGGTCATATGGAGGTGAATGGTGGAAAGGGGCTTGTGAGTATGGTGGTTCAAAGCTATGTTGAGAGGATGGTCTATAAGCACAGGGTGGGGCTTGTTGGTAAATACAAGGGAGTCCACCATATCTATCAGCTTGATATGCATTGTAGAATGGTCTTTGTCCATGATATCTTGGAAGGTGTTGTTGCCTAAAGGGTTGATCAGATTCTCTTGGCTCCATCCATCTTTGATTGCTTTGACCGTGATGCATAGTCCTGTTATAGCTTCCATTCCTTTCAACAAATTTAGAACCAAACTCAAAGCGAGAGGGGTGAGAACTCAAAGTAGCTAATAGAAATAAAAAGGGAAAACAAAAACAAATAAACAAGTAAAAGAAAAATATTTAGAATAACCAATAATAAGGCACACGTTTGCAGTTCCCCGGCAATGGCGCCATTTTGACGATCGAATTTCTATTGGTAAAGAAATTCACAAATAAGTTCGCGTTGTAAGTATAGTTTCTAAACCAACAGAGAATCCTTTTGTACAAAAGTTTTGTTTGTCACTTAAGCACACCCAAAAAAATAAATAACCGAAGTATTCAAACCTCGGGTCGTCTTCTCAAGGAATTGCAGGGAAGTATGATTTATTATTGGTTATCGAAAAAGATATATTTTATTTTGGGTTTTTGAAATAAGGAACAAATAATTTAAATGACAAGAAAAATAAATTAATAATTAAGAAAACTCTTGGCAAGGTATGAGAACTGGAAATCCTATCCTAGTTATCCTTATCAGGTGTGATGAGAATTGTTTATTGCTCCCACTTAGTCAACCTCTAACTATGAAGGTAAGTCAAGAAGATAAATCAATATGAATCCTTAAGTCCTAGTCTTTTCCTTGGAAAGACTAGAGTTAGTGGAATCTAAATTAATCAGCCATTGCCAATTTCAACCACAGCTGAGTTTGATAACTCAAGTGTTACCAATTAATTAACCAAAGCCAAAAGGGAAGAAAATCTACTCAAATGGAAATAATTTGGATAAAGTGAAAGCATCAATAACATAAATTAAAAAAAGCAATCATACGTCTAAAATACCTCAAATTGTATTAAATAGAAAATCAATCTAAACATAAAGAGTTCATAAACTAAATTGAGAAAATAAATAAAAGGAACATTGAACCTGGAAATTCAGAAGAAGAAATCCTAAATCCTTTAAGAGGAATCCTAATCCTAAAACCTAAGAGAGAGGAGAGAACCTCTCTCTCTCTCTAAAAACTACATCTAAAAACTAAAATTGTGTGTATGATCTTATATGTTGAGTCTCTGCATATTTCCTGACTTTAATCTGTGTTTCTGGGTCGAAAACTGGGTCAAAACGCGGCCCAAAATCGTCTTCAGCGTATTCTGTCATTTCTGCAGATCGCGCATGTCACGCATACGCGTCGATCACGCGTGCGCGTCATTCAGCGTTTTCCTCTCCACGTGTGCGCATCAGGCACGCGCTCGCGTCGTTTGTGCAAACTCCAATCCACGCGTACGCGTCCAGCACGCATACGCGTTGCTGTGAATTTGTCCAATTCGCGCAGTCGTGTGAGCCATGCGTCCGCGTCGGTGTTTGCTGGTCATCTCCTTAGTTTCTTGTGTTCCTTCCATTTTTGCAAGCTTCCTCTCCATTCTCTAAGCCATTCCTGCCCTATGAAGCCTGAAACACTTAACACACGGATCACGGCATCGAATGGTATAGAGGAGAAATTAAAATACACAATTTAAAGCTTTAGGAAGCAAGTTTTCAATCATAGAATAATTTTGGGAAGGAATTGTAATATCATGCAATTCATATGAATAAGTGGGTGAAAAACTGATAAAAACCACTCAATTTAGCACAAGATAAATTATAAAATAGTGGTTTATTAAACTGTCTTTTTTTGTTGTTCTCTTAGTTTAGATTATCTTTCTGTATCAATTTATCGTTTGATGTATTTTGTGGAACTGATCTTATTAACTGCCTTTTGATTTTAGTAAATTGAACTTATAAAAAAAGCACGAAAATAATTTAAAAGCATATACTTGTTTTAAGATATGTAATAGAAAATTGTGTCCTTAGATAAGAGTATTTGTATTTATCTCCTGCTTTTAACCGTTATCTATTTATTATTTTCCGTAGTCTACTTCTTCTCGTCTCATTTACCGAATAGATAACGATTTGAACTATAATTATTTGGCATCTTCGCTAAAGGTAGCTAATCAGAATAATAAATCTGCATTTGATGCTAATTGCTAGCAAAAATACACCAGTAAGTATTTTGTGTAAATGGTAACTCTATTAATTTTATTTAATTAAAGAGTTTTTTATCTTAAAAGAAATATACGTAAATTTGTATAGTTGTATCATATTGTGCAAGTTATCAAAGAAAATAATTTTATGATAGTGTTTTTATTTTTTGAGAAGATGTTTTTTATTTTAACTTTTAAGAATAAATTGAATAAAAATTTAATTATTTAAAAATAATCCTTTCCTTTGAATTGGTATTTTTATTTATTTAATATTTTATTCTCTAATTGCTTTGCATAGAGGTCAATGACCTTATGCAACAACTCATATGCAAAAGTATTTTAAGATAGACAACACATGTTAGTATAAATGTGATTTTGTAAAATCAATTATGATTAAAAAATTTGTTGTCATATAATTTTTGTTGGAATATTTTTTATAGGACATTGAAAAAATAAATATTTTTAAATAATTTTAGATAAAATCGCATTGAAGTGTAACTTATGAATAGGATATAATTTATATATTTTTTGTATTATCTTTTAAATTTTTTTTTTACAATAAAATGATATACTTAAAAAATAGATATTATTTTATGGTTTAAATATTAAAAAGTTATAATTTATAATTATAGATTTTAAGAATATTTAGTGTTAAAATTTTGTGTGTAGGTGATAACATTGAAATCATATTTAACTTATATATAAGAATATGCCTAAATAATAAAAATCATTCACATTGGATCTAAGTTTACGATAATCAAATAGAACATATTAATACATAATAATAATGTATAATTCATTTAAAAAATAAAAAAAATCAATAAAACTGATTTTAACAGACACATTTTTTTAAATGTTTTAGTCTAAATAACATTTAATCAAATAATTTTTTAATATAAATATTTTATTTAAGATGGTACAAATTGTAAAAGTTTTTCTAATGTAGTATAAATTAGTTTTAAAAGATAAAATTTTAAGATTTTATTTATAAAAGAAATAAATACTCCTTTAGGTTGGTAAAATAAATAATTAAATGTCATTTAACTCACAAAATACTTATGAAATAATTGTAACTCATAAATACGAAAAAATTTGTAACGAATTATATATATAACAAGTAAAATTTTAATGTTAATAAAAATTATCAACTATCAAATAGGTAAAAATCCAAAAAACATGTAAAAATTGGATCGCATCAAAATTATTTATTTTTCACTGCTTCACTATTTCTTTATAATTAATTTTTTGTTGTTAATAATAATAATCCTTCTTTTATATATATAGTTAAAAAAATGATATTTGATCCCATATCTAATTGTTCTTTGTTTTTAATTTTTTTTTAATTTTAAGATTTGTGTATGTGATGACGATAATTTATATTATTACTATTTTTATAAATAGTATTTTTGTTTTTCTATTTTTAGATATTATAAAAAAAATCTTCTACTGAATAATTAAACAAACAAATAAAAATCACTATCTTAATTCTTATCTACTATGGCAAATAATAAATTAAATATTTTTTTATTTTATTCAAAATTTTGGTGGTAGAAGACATATTACAATGAATGATATGATATATTTATGAATTTATTAGTAATAGATATCTAAAAACAACATATTCAGTAATTAAGTTTTGTTATTCTTGTTATACGTATATCTTTTATAATAAATACTATTTTGATATTTTGTTGTAAAATAAATAAGGAAGAAGTAATAAAGTATAAATAAAAAAATACTACTATCAGTATTTACTAATACTATTATACTACTATAAAGATAATAATATATTAATATTATATTAGTAGTATACGAAGAGAGAAAATAAAGAAATACTTTTATATTGTAATGTATATAAGAAAGAGAGAGAATATTTGTTTTATTATTGCTTGTTACTGTACATCAATTCTCTCAGACCTCACAATTTATAGAGGTAAAGTATTGACTATTCCAAACTTCATTTAATTTCAGTTTGGCTTGGGAGCTTCATTTCTTCACAGGGAAAATCAGCCACCCATATAATGAATGGGCATCCACATCCTTTGAACTTATCACAACACTTCCCTTTGGATAACCATTTAGGATTATGTCTCATTAAAATCTTACTAAAGAAAAATTCAATGGGAAAAAATTTTAGTGAAGGAAAAAGAGTACAAAATCCTTTGTGATGGAAACTGTCTCATTAAAAACCTTGTCAAGAAAAATCCAATGGGAAAAAACCTGACCAAGGAAAAGAGTATAGTCTCCCGTTCTTGTCGACATCATTTAACATCTCGAAATCGACGCATCCCAATATGATGTACCAAATTTTCAAATGATGATTTTGGGAGTGACTTTGTAAACAAATCTGTCAGATTGTCACTTGAGCAGATCTGTTGGACATCAATTGTCCCTTGATTTTAAAGATCATGAGTGAAGAAGAGTTTGAGAGAAATATGCTTTGTTCTATCACCTTTGATGTATCCACCCTTAAGTTGAGCAATGCATGCTGTATTATCTTCAAACAGGACAGTTGGAGCTATCTTATGATCAATCAGTCCACATGATGACAAAATATATTGGATCAAACTCCTGAGTCAAAAACACTCACGACTAGCTTCATGTATCGCTAGTATTTCAGCATGATTAGAGGAAGTTGCTACTATCGTCTGCTTTGTGGACCTCCATGATATAGCTGTACCACCATATGTGAACAGGTATCCTGTTTGAGATCTCTCTTTATGTGGATCAGACAAGTATCCAATATTTGTATAGCCAACTAGTTGTGACTTGGATCTATAGGGATAAAATAATCCCATATCAACCATTCCATGAAGATATCAAAAGATTTGTTTGATTCCACTCCAATGTCTTCTGGTTGGAGAGGAACTATATCTTGCTAGTAAATTCACAGCAAATGATATATCGGGTCGTGTATTATTAGCAAGATACATTAGTACTCCAATGGCATTAAGATATGGTACTTCAGGACCAAGGATATCTTCATTTTCTTCTTTAGGACAGAATTGATCCTTTTCGACATCCAAAGATCTTACGATCATTGGGGTACTTAAGGGATGTGATTTATCCATATAAAATCTTTTCAAGATCTTCTCTGTGTATGTTGTTTGATGAATAAAGATCCCATTTTTTGTATGTTCGATCTGCAGGCCGAGACAAAATTTAGTCCTTCCAAGATCTTTCATCTCAACCTCTTCTTTTAAAGTTTTTATAATTGTTGGAATCTCTTCAAGAGTTCCAATGATATTTAAATCATCAACGTAAACAGCAATTATAATGAATCCAGATGCAGTTTTCTTTATGAAAATATATGGACAGATATCTTCATTCTTGAATCCATTTTTGGCCAGATACTTAGTAAGATGATTATACCACATTCGTCCAGATTACTTCAGACCATATAGAGATCTTTGCAATTTGACTGAGTATAACCCTTGCGAATATTTATTGGATGGTTTAAATATCTTTAGTCCTTCAGGGACTTTCATATAGATATCCCGATCTAATGAGCCGTATAAATAGGCTGTTACCACATCCATTAAATGCATATGCATTTTATGATATGGAGATAAACTAACCAAATAACGCAATGTTATCGCATCCACTACAGGGGAATATGTTTCTTCATAATCTATATTAGTCCTTTGTGAAAAACCATGTGTCACAAGTGTGGCTTTGTAGCGCACAACTTCATTTTTCTTATTTCATTTTCTCACAAATACCCATCAATATCCAACAGATTTTACATATTCTGGTGTACAGACTACAAGTCCAAAGACTTCACATTTTGCAAGTGAGTCTAGTTCAGCCTTCATGGCTTCTTCCCATTTTGGTAAATCATTTTGTTGTCGACATTCTTCGACTGATCTTGGCTCAAGATCCTTACTCTTATGCATGATATTTAATGCCACATTATATGCAAATATTTCATTGACAATTATCTTATTTCGGTCCCATTTTTCTCCAATAAAGACATAATTTATCGAGATCTCGTCATTTTCACAATTTTCAGGTACCTGAACATCTTCTGGCATTAAAATCATATCAGAATTTTGGACAATTGCAGGTGTCTTTACTATGTCTTTTTCAACAGAAATAGTATTTACCTCTTTTCTCTTTCGATAATTTTTTTCTTTGGAACCGACCGGCCTACCAAGCTTCTGGCGTATATTTGCTTCGATGGTAATTTGTCCAACTGGGACATCAATTCGAATTGGAGCATTTTTCACTGGTATATAAGATTTGGTTATCCTCTTTGTATCGGAAAATACATCAGGCAATTCATTTACTATTCTTTGCAAATGTATAATCTTTTGAACTTCTAGTTCACATTGCCCTGATCAAGGATCTAAATGCATTAACGATGATGCATTCCAATTAAGTTCCTTTTCAGGAAGCTTATTCTCTCTCCCTAATGTTGGAAATTTTGATTCATCAAAATGACAATTCGCAAACCGGACTTTAAATACATCTCCAGTTTGTATCTCAAGATACCTCACTATAGAGGGAGAATCATATCCAATATATATCCCCAATTTTCTTTGGAGTCCCATTTTGGTGCGATTAGGTGGTGCAATGGGAACATATATCGCACATCTGAATATTCTTAAATAGGAACCATTTGGCTGCTGGCCAAAAGCTAATTGCATAGGAGAGAACTGATGGTAACTCGTTGGCCTGAAACGAATAAGTGTTGTGGCATGTAAAATAGCATGCCCCAAACCGAGGTTGAAAGATTTGTTCTCATAAGTAAGGGTCTAGCAATTAATTGGAGGCATTTAATAAGTGATTCTGCTAACCCATGTTGTGTGTGAACATAAGCTACTGGATGTTCAACACTTATTCCATTAGCCATACAATAAGCATCAAAATCTTGGGAAGTAAATTCACCAGCATTATCAAGACAAATTGCTTTGATTGGATTTTCTAGAAATTGTGCTTTTAATCGAATAATTTGAGCCAATAATCTTGCAAATGCCAGGTTGCAAGAAGATAATAAGCACATATGTGACCATCTCGAAGATGCGTCTATTAGGATCATAAAATATCTAAAAGATCATATATCGCCTTGAATCCTTTCTAGGAATTCAGGGGACTCAAATCTAATCTTTACTAGTGATGGCCTTAAAATTAACTTCCCTTGAGAATATGTAGCACAACAAAATTCACTAGATTTAAAAATCTTCTGGTTCTTTAGTGAATGTCCATGGGAGTTTTCAATAATTCTCTGCATCATGGTTGTTCACGGATGACCCAATCGGTCGTGCCAAGTTATGAATTCATTTGGGCTAGTAAACTTCTAGTTTACAGTGGCATGTGTTTCAATTGCACTAATCTTGGTATAATATAACCCAAATGAAAGTGAGGGCAACTTTTCTATTATAACCTTTTCATTTGAATCATGTGTTGTGATACATAAGTACTCATGATTTTCCTCATTCATAGTCTTAATATAATATTCATTTCGGGAGAATATCTTTAAAACTCAACAAGTTTCTTAGAGACTTGGTAGACAATAGTGCATTATTTATTATGAATTTTGTTCCTCCGGAAAAAAAAATTATAGCTCTTCCGGAGCCTTCATTCACATTGCCTGAGCCAATAATAGTATTAACATATTCTTCTTTTGGTACAATATGGGTAAAATATATATCACTTTTGAGGATGGTGTGCGAACTTGCACTATCCACAAGGCATATATCTTCATTATATATCCTTGTCATTTTCTTCAAAGACAAATAATAATAATAAAGTGAGTAGTATGCACAGTTAAATTGAATACTTGATCGGAATTATTTTTCTAAAAAATACTGTACATAAAAATAATGTCATATACTAAAATTTTATTTTAAAACTTGACACATTTAATGATTTCAAAATTCATAAACATTAATATTTCATTATTTATATACATCATATTTGAAACTTAAATATATAGAAAATAAAACTTAACAATAAGTTCTTTACATTATTTATTTACATGGATAATTAACAATCCCACATATTAAACTATTCCATCATTGATCAAATGACCAATATTTCCTTCAGGATCCTCAAAGAAATCAGATACATCATAATGAGTGGTGGAATTTTCAGCATCATTTGAAACAAAATTTGTTTCCTTTCCTTTGTCGTCCTTTTTCAAAGATACTTGATAAAGATCAACTAGGTGCCTTGGTGTACGACAGGTACGCGACTAATGGCCGTTTCCACCACAACGGAAACACTTATCCTCTGTTGATTTATTTTGCCCAATATTTCTTTCTTTATCCCACTTCTGGTGAGATCCTCTCTTTTGAACATAATTCCTTTTCCTTCCATAATTTTTCTTGTTGCCAAAACCTTGTCATTTACCTCTTTTGGGGTAATGATTTGCCGTATTTATTTCAGGAAATGGGGCGGCGCCAGCTGGGCACGCTTCGTGATTCTTTAAGAGCAACTCATTGTTGCGTTCAGCAACAAGAAGGCAAGAAATTAACTCAGAATATTTTTTAAATCCTTTTTCTCGATACTGCTACTGCAGGAGCACATTCGAGGCATGAAATGTTGAGAAAGTTTTCTCTAACATATCATTATCAAATATCTTTTTCCCACATAATTTCATTTGTGAGGTGATTCAAAACATTGCCGAATTATATTCATTTATGGATTTAAAATCCTGTAGACGCAAGTGCGTCCATTCATATCGGGCTTGAGGAAGTATCACCGTCTTTTGATGATCGTACCTTTCTTCAAGGTCTTTCCAAATATCTGTAGGATCTTTTAATTTGAGATATTCATTTTTCAATCCTTCGTCAAGATGACGATGAAGAAAAATTATCGCTTTGACTTTATCCTTCTGCGAAGCATTATTTTCAGCCTTAATGGTATCTCCAAGATCGATTGAATCAAGATGGATTTCAACATCTAATATCCATGATAAATAATTATTTCCAGATATATCAAGAGCATTGAATTCAAGATGGGAGAGTTTCGACATAATGAAAATTTGTTACCTGAGTCTTCCTAAAAATTTGATCAGAGTCTCGTGCTGATAATGTATTGTAAAATAAATAAGAAAGAGGTAATAAAGTATAAATAGAAAAATACTACTATCAGTATTTACCAATACTATTATACTACTATAAAGATAATAATATATTAATATTATATTAGTAGTATACGAAGAGAGAAAATAAAGAAGTGCTTTTATATTGTAATATATATAAAAAAGAGAGAGAATATTTGTTTTATTATTGCTTGTTACTGTACATTAATTCTCTCAGACCTCACTATTTATAGAGGTAAAGTATTGACTATTCCAAACTTCAATTTCAGTTTGGCTTGGGAGCTTCATTTCTTCATAAAAAAATCAGCCGCCCATATAATGAATGAGCATCCACATCCTTTAAACTTATCACAACACGTTTGTAATTTTTTAACAATTATACAAAGATCTTATTTGTATTGTTAATTAAAAATAATTTAAAATTGTGATTAATTAATCATTTTTATATTTTTATAAAGATGTCAAAAATATTTAGTAAACGAATAGTATTTTTTCATCTGTTTTATATTTTAATTAATATAATTATTTGTTTATTAAAACATTAACCTCTTTTATAATAGTTAATTTTACTTTTTTATAATAGTTAATTTAACTATTTTTTAAATTTTGTTACAATGTATTTTAAAGGTTATCATTTAAAAAAATTTATTAACTGAATTAAAAATTAATATAACAAAAGAGATTAATGATTTAATTTTTCTGTATACTAAGTAAATTAATTCTTTTAATAAATATATATTAATCTTTTTATAAACAAACTATACATAAATATAATAAAATAAATTAAGTACATGATTTACGCGTAACACAGGAAATACACTAAAGACTAATAATATAAATAAATGTCTTTTAGTTAGTATTTATTGTTTGTATGATTAGAATATAAATTATTTTTATTAAAGTTTTAATTTTTTTGGATTGTATAACAGTAACATATTTAAACAAAAAACATAATAGATTTTATATTTAAGTAGAATTTTCTAATATGAGCTAGAAAAATAATAAGATTAGTTTACTCTCCATAAATATAAAATAAAATAGTCTTATATACTATATAATAAATTTTATATATAAAGACTTTTTAAATTAAAAATAATAAGTTAATAACTATTAGTATCAATAAATAAGTATCAATAAATTTTATAATAGAATAGTATTATGCCCGGGTTTTACATTGGGTTTTTTATTTTAATAAATAAAATAATTATAATAATTATCGAAATAAATAATTTAAAAAGTATTTATCAAAATAAATACTTCTCTTATTTCGTTTATACTGTAAACGAGATAATTTTACATGTATCTTATTTACAGTATAAATGAGATAACACAGGTGGACACGACACGTGTATATCTCGTTTATAATATAAACGAGATATATGTATTTTAAAAAAAATTGAAAATAATAAAAAAATATTAATAATATCAATAATCCAAACTTTTAGCATGTAATTAGTACATAAAAAAGTTGGTAGAAGAGATTAAAATATATACGTTTAATCAAGGGATAAGTACTGAAATCGTCCCTAAGGTAAGGGGTGAAAATCAAATTCGTCCCCGACCTTTTTTTGTTATTAAAATCATCCCGAAAGTTCAGATACACTTTAAAATCGTCCTTCTCCCCTAAAAATATAATTTTTGGACACTTTTGCCCTTTAGCCGTTACTGTCCGTTGGAGGTTTTAATAAATAAAGTTAATATATTTGTTTATTTTTTTATTTATATAAAGTTCTGATTTGGGGAGGGTTGGGATTAAATCAGAGAAGTCATCCCTAATCAACGAAGCAGAGAAGGAGGAAGGGCTTTCGAAGGTGAGTGGAGCCATGGCTGCCGAGAGCTCACGGTCGTGCCAGAGTCAGTTGTCTGCGCAGAAGAGGAAGGTTGTGTGTGGACATGGAGAGAGACCTGTGCTTAGGATTTCGGGAACGAGGAAAAATCCTGGACAATGATTTTGGGGGTGTGTCTACTATGAGGTTAGGATTTTAAGTTTCTGTAGGTGGGTGATGACAAGGTATTGTTTGTTCTGGGTTCTGACTCTGATGGGTTGCTGCAGATCCAGGAGGAGTGTGATTTCTTCCGATGGGCAGACCCAAAAGCAGAGGGTGAGGATCCCCATGTTGCAAAGATGAAGAGAAAAGTTGCTGCTCTGAAAGCAAAAGTGAGGGACATTGAGTGGAAGTTCAAGGTTGCTGAAGTCTTAGGGATTTCTGGATGGGTTGTTTTGTTTTGTTTCTGGTCGCAGATTTAGTTCAATCAGAGAGAGGGGGTAGCGTGTGTGATGCCATTGAAGTATGGTTGATGAAATTAGGGGAGAAGTTAGTGTTCATTTTGCATTTCTTTGATTGGGTCTGAGTTATGTAAATTGAGATGTATTGGGTCTTGCTGAACATGTGGGTTTAGTTTAGGGTTTTGTTGATTAATTTTTGAGTGTAATGATATCCTTGTAATTTGATAATTAATTGGAATGGCAAATTTATCTGTTAGCAAGAAAATTGTGACTGAACTCTTCTGTTAATCAACTCTATAACATATCAACTCAAATAAGGAAATTCATTAAATAGAAGCAGCATAATATCAAGCAGAACACAGTCTAGTGTAATTCAGTAATAAGCATAGGAAAATAACACTAAAAGGTGGATACCATCAATTCCATTACATGGAGACTAAACAAAATATAGTCCAAGACACTCAAAAAACCTACTGCAACTCTGTTGTTCACTAAGAAAGATTAATCATAAGCCATGTTGTCTCGTTTTCAAAAAACCAAAAGAAAAGTGTCACAAACATTGTCTCAAACCAAGTAACAGTACATCAATTACAACACAAAAGACAAATTTTCAGAATAGTTTAAAGTTTTTCCAAAGTCTTGGTGGAAGTTTAGCCATGAGCTTCAGCTTTCTAGGAGATACATACAGTGAAATTCTGTGACTAAAGGAGACAGGTCCGGCTGGTTGGCTGGAGCTGGCTGCACCCTTCTCCTTTGGTGCTAGTGGTTCTTGTGTAAGGCTTCTAGTGGGCTTTCTGTTGGGCCTAGTAGAGGATGATGTGGGCTTGGACCTGGAATGGGTTGAGTTGGGCTAAGAAGAAGTGGTGGCTAGTTGGGGCTGAGATGCTGCTCTAGACCTAGTGGACCTCCTCAAACCTCCACTTGCAGATGGCATGTTAGGCTGGGATGAAGCCTTAGATCTGGATGTAGGTCTGATAGATGAAGGCTTCCTTCTTGCTCTGGTCCTTTTGCTAGGAGCTTGCCTTGGTTGTTGGGCCTGAAAGACATTAAAGAATTCAGTTGATGGAAAATGAAACTCTATACCCTAATATACATTCAGTTGATATACACACACTTACATCCAGGGATGGCTTCTTGCATCTTCTCCTCTTGTGTCCAGATTCTCCATAGTTTGAGCACTTTTGGATTTGCCCCCTCCTAGACAAGTGGGACTGGCTGCTGTCCGGAGGCTCATCAGGTCCTCTCTTCCTCTTCTTGACTGGTCTGTGGCTGGGCTTTCGATAAGGAGGGGGCATGACATCATCAAAGCTGGTTTCCTCCCACAAATCTGGGCCATTCAGAGGATTGATGACTGAATCATAGCACTTAAGGTATGCAGGCTTCTTGTATCAGTCATCAACAAATCCATCTATGTCAAGGCCCTTATAGTTGATGCAGCTAATGGCATGGGTGCAGGGAATACCACTAAGCTGCCACTTCCTATATGAGCACTCGTGAGCAGAAAGATCAACAGCAAATTTAGACAAACCATTAACAACCTCATATGTTTGTGCAGCAGACCAGTAAGGCCTCCACTCACCAGCTGATCTGCCTCTCCTCTCTAATTTCATCCTAATCCAAGGTAAAACTGTCCCATTAAAGTTCTTAATTCTTTCTCTATTAAGAGCCCACCTACTCATCAAATGAACCCTAATGTCCTCCAACATTGTCACTATAGGTTTCTCCCTAGAGTCTACTATTACACTATTAAAGCTCTCACACATGTTGTTCACAAGAGTGTCACATTTAGAGTGAAAATTAAACCTGGACCTGCTCCAAAATCTTGGAGGAATAGCGTTTAGATGTCTGTGCGCATCCACATTGATCTGCATTATGATTTGCATCTCTTTCTCCCATTCCTTCCAGTGTGTAGCCTTTGCACACCTCCACATCAGCTGCTTCAGGTGTAACCCAGGAAATTTCTTCCTAAAGTTGCTGTAAAGATGGCGGACACAGAACCTATGGTCCACTCCTGGAATAACTTCATCAAAAGCAGGCAACAGACCCTAATAGAGTAGGTAAAATTGATTCACATAACAATGAATGCATTAATAAAGGACAAAAGCAAACAACATCCACAATTTAAATTTATCACATGTAAGATTTTAATTGCAATCCTAACCATTTACCTTCTGCTGATCAGACATGAAGGTTGTTCCCAATAACCTCAGCTCCAAAGTCGTCAATGAGCAGCTGGAGAAACCAACTCCAGGTGTCTTTAGTCTCTGCCTCCACAACGGCGTAGGCGATTGGAAACATTTGATCATTGGGATCCCACCCAATCGCTGTCAACAACTGCCCCCCTTGAGGTGTCTTTAGAAAATAGCCATCCAATCTAACAAACTTTCTACACTGCAGGAAGCTCTTCTTGTAAGCAGCTAGGCACACATATACCCTTTGAAAAATGCAGTAATTGTTTAACCCCTGGTGCTGGTCCTCAACCTCAAAATCAGGGGAACTCTTTACCTTGAGCGTCATTGAGGACCCTGGATTAGCACGTAGCAGCTCAGAGCAGTAGTCAGCAATCCTTTTGTATTGCTTCTGGTAAGCTCCCTGAATCTCATCCAATGCAGCTTGTCTAAACCTTGCTGCCATTGAAATTGTCACTGTCAAATTCCATTTCCTTTGTGCCTTGTTGACCAGATCCTTTATCTTCACCTTTGGGTTACCTTCCACTTTCTTCCTAAATGCTTTACTCAGCCAACCAGTATGCAGTATCCCTACCCTATGTGACTGGCCACAAGTATGCTTAAGGTTCACTGACCTCAGCTGCCAAGTCTCCTCCTCACTCATTTTTGCTGCGTATAACCAAAACGGGCAACCTTCTTGATAAACAGCCCTCACCCTCACCAAGTCAAGTTTCGCATACCTCAGTCCCCTTCTTGTTTGCACTGCATAAGCTGTTACCGTGTCCTTGAATTCCTCCGTTGAAGCAAACACAGTTCCAACTTTCCATTTGTACCTTGTCATGTCTTTCACATCTTTATGGATCGGATATCTAACTGCTTCATTGTTATCATCATCCTCGCTGTCCTCTTTCTCTGAGCCACCACCCACTTCATAATCCACATCAACTTCATCACTATTGAACCCTTCCTCATCACTGAAATCACCTCTTGCAACCCCTTTTCCTTTTTCAACCCGATCACCATCCGTCCCACCTCTTACTTCATCAAATCCGCTCTCATCATCATACTCCTCTTCACTATCTGTAAACATCACATCATCTGCACTATCAACCTCACCATCAGATGGAATGAAATCCTCATCATCACTATCCTCATCGTAATTCGATTTAACCTGCTCATCTGGGTTCAGCTTATCTCCCTCTTTAACTGCCTTCGCATTGGCCCTTTCCACCTCCTGACCTTATCACCCTAATAAATCACCAACTGTTTCTCATTATGTACCTCTTCATCATTGGCCCTCCCCGCCTCCTGAACCTGTTCACCTGGGCCTCCAACATCAAGAAACCCTACTTTAGGAAATTCTTCATCAACCTCAACTTTATGGACCATGTACAGATCGACATGACCACTCTTCCCCGCTATTTTACACATCCCAATGGCATCTCTGTCTCCTTCAAATAACTTCAAATCGTTCTCTAACCATTCAGAACTTGGGTCTTTATACCAGAAAGCTGAGATTTTTTTCTTTGTGTATCCAAACTGTCCCACCTCAGCATATGCCTCAAAAAGAGACCAACAATCCATATCAACATCTTCGATCACAGTCCTTTCTCCCTCTATATACTCCAATGTACCATTGTCATACCCAAATCTACCACCATGGTACACAGTCAGGTTAAAGGTTCCCATCACCTAAAACCTACAAACAAAAATCACACCCAACTCCCATTAGTAAACCACCAAATACCCTTCACACAGTATTAAGTTCAAGCTCCAAAAATCAAAACAAATGCTGCACACGTACCTGATTCGAGATGACTATCACGAGAACGACCTCCTCTTCCACTCTTTCCCACGCAATGCAAACACAGTGACGCTACTCCTCAGGCCATCACTCACTCAGTTAGGGCATCATTGAAGGTGAAGGATCAGTGTTCGTTTGTGTAACGTTACTCACATAATGAATTGGTTTCGCGAGAATAAAACACGAAGCGTCAAAGAGCTCAGGGGCAAATTTGGAATTAAAATTTTTTAATGCACTTGAGGACGATTTTAAAGTGTATCTGAACGTTCGAGATGATTTTAATAACAAAAAAAGGTCGATGACGAATTTGATTTTCAGCCCTTACTTTAGGGACGATTTCAGTACTTATCCCTTTAATCAACTAGTACTCAAAAAGTTATCTCATCTCTTCCCCGCATCAATTTTACGCTTCCCATCTTTTCATTTTAATCTCTTCTACCGACCTTTTTATATACTAATTACATGCTAAAAGTTTGGATTATTGATATTATTAATATTTTTTATTATTTTCAATTTTTTTTAAAAATACGTGTATCTCGTTTAAACGCGTGTAAACGAGATATACATGTATCACGTCTACTTATTTTATTTTATTTACCCGATAAACGAAATATATATAAAATTATCTCGTTTATAATAATAAACGAGATAAAAATATATTTATTTTGATAAATATTTTTTTAATTATTTGTTTCGGTAATTATTACATTTATGTAATTTATAAAAATAAAAAATCCGTTTTACCCTTACGGGAAAACGAAAATAGAGGGAAACAAGTAGAAGCACACCAACGCTGGTAACTAGGAATCTAGGATAGTAAACTAGTAAACTGAGCTGGTGTTGTAGAAAAAGATGGAAACTCTGAAAGCTGCGATTCCCGAAGGCCTGAAGCGCATGATTGGTGATAGCACCGTCGATGATCTTCGCGCCACCTCTTCCTCCCTCCACAGCTTCTTCCATCACTTCGAGCCCTTCCACCAGGTAAACTTCCTCGTTCTACTCTACTCTATTCGTCACTCCTTACCAACTAAAATTCCTAATTTTCTTTGCTTCGAATCTTCGATATCTGAACTTCCGATTAAACCCTAACGAACCGCAATCGAACTTCTTCCTGTGTTAGTTACTCACTGAACTCGTGGATCCCAAGCATGCTCTCTGCGGCAAGAGCAAAGACGCTGCGCTCGAATCCAAGCAGCTCGGAAACCAGTGCTTCTCCAAAGGAAATTACGCCAACGCTCTAGATTTCTATACTCAGGTTTTTCTTTTTCTTTTTTTTTTGCTTTTTTTTTATCACCGCAAATATTCGTTTAATAATGTGCTATTGCTTCGCATGTCATAACATTTGGAGTTTCAGCGATAACTGTTCTCGCTTATTGAGAAAATATGTTAATCCTTTTCCAATTGAACTAGCATACTACGAATAATGTAAAAGGACGGATAAATACGATCCATCATTCCATCTGTACATTGTTTTGGTCATGGAGTAAGTTTGAATACTAGTATATTGTTACTTGCTATTTAGTTTTTAACGGTTCACTATAGTTTTTCTGTTCTCTAATATGAAATGTAGGCATTGCGAAAGGCACCTTTTGAGGATGGTGATATGGAAAATAATCTGGTTGCAACTTTGTATATCAATCGAGCTACTGTATTGCATGTAAGCTCCACTATTGTGCCACACACACACGCACACTTTTTATTTATTTATTTGTTTGAAGGCTTGATATTGTGGTCAAGTATTTATTCCCGTAGGTTTCCTGCAGAAAATGAGTCTTTTGACAGAGTGTTTGCGAGATTGTACTCGTGCCCTTCAGATGTGTCCAAGCAATGCAAAGGTGAAAATCATCTCCGATGACCCATTTTTCATCATATTCTACTTTCTTTTTACATCATTACAGAGAGGGATGAATTTCTTGCATCTGTCTCAAGTTTATTTTTATCTGTAAAGTGCAATGAATGCTTTTCCATTAAATTATTTATTAGTAATTAAGAAGTATGATTAGCTTTACATCTTGATGTAAGTATGCATATGGTTTTGGGCGATGGTTTATGAATGAGTATTGGAGATGTCTTCGGATTTGACTTACAAACATGATAATTGAGGTGTGATATAAAATACTTTACTTCCTCATCCTAAAAATCAGTCTATGATGATGCCAGTGAATCTTTAGGATTATGTGTTTCAATGTTTGATTAAGTGGATGGGACAATGATTATATATACATACTTAAATTGTAGTTTCCACTCTTTCAATATCTTATTGTTTTGGCTGCAGGCATGGTACAGAAGAGGTAAGGCAAATGCTTCCCTGGGAAATTATAAAGATGCGATGTGTGACCTAAATATGGCTAAAACTGTGGAATCATCATTGAGTGGGAAGAGACAAATAGAAAGTGAGGAGAAAAATATTTTCGACCAATGCAAGAGCACAAGCACAGTAAGACAACGTAAGGAGAACACCTTGACTACAGTGGGTAAGAGGCTTTCCTTGTCTACTTAAGCAGCAAGTTACAGTTGAAACTGTAAAGCTACTTGGTCAAGGTGATGTTAAGTTCAGTTTTCTAATGCATGTACCATTGAACTATGTTCAAGTAAAAGAGGTATAAACCCTATAGATTAGTTTAAAAAAAATCAAAGACAAGAAACTGAAAGGAACTAGGGTTCAGTTATCACTTCAAGGAATGTGGCCAAGTTTCCATTTCCCCCTGACCCTGCTGTTTCCTGTTGTTTTGCATCTGCTACCCCAGTGCACATGTATTCTGCACCAATGTATTTCTCTTTTTGAGATAGTAAGATGAAGATGGTGTAGTACATTTGTGGCAGGTGAGGTTCCCCAAGTAATGCTACAGTGTGTCAACATACCTGAGAAAGGAAGAGGCATGGTATCATCAAATGCCATTTCACCTGGTTCTTTGGCTCATAGTGAAGAACCTTATGCTGTGGTAATACACATTTTGCTTTATGTGCTATTTGTGTGGTATTAGGACATAGGGTTTACAGTCATTATGTTGTAAACATGAATCTCCTCACTTCTTAAGATCAATAGTTACTTTCCATTTTAGTTTTGTATATTTATATTCCTTGATTGGTGTAAACTTATTTTGGCAAGTTAACTTGGTAGTATTTTTAATTCATAATTTCAGATAATATTAAAGCAATGCCGGGACAGTCATTGCCACTATTGCTTGAATGACCTACCTGCTGATAAGGTACCCTGTAGATCATGTTCAGTACCACTGTATTGCTCCCAGCAATGCCAGACACAGGCTGGTGGGCAAGTCTTAAGGATTTTCCCAGAAGTTCACAGCATTATTGAGAAGTTACCCAGTGACCTTGGAGAGTATGCTGACAAAGTTATTCAAGGCCATGATTCCAAATGTGAAACACAGAATATCACTGAACATAAGCATGAATGTCGTGGTGTAAATTGGTCTGCAGTACTACCATCAGAGGTGGTTTTAACTGGCCGAATACTGGCAAGGTTTTTACTAGAGAGGACATCAGAAAATATTACATACTTTGTGGAGAAGCTGGTAGGTATTAAATGCAAGCAGCCGTTTTTCAGAACAGCTGATTGTGTTGTTAACTTGCGATCTTATTGCAGCTGGCTAACTATGGCTTCTATACTTCTTGTGCAGGAGCTTTCCCATTGTTATGAGCGTATGCTGCCTGAAAGCAAATTGGATACACATATATATTCCATTGTGTTATTATATTGTCTTAACCGCTCTTGTGGAGCTGCATTGTCCATTGACGAAGTCACCATTTCCCAGGTTGGTTAGGAAATCCTTTTTGTGCATGCACACTGCTGCATATGCATGTCGATTAATACTTCCGTCAGCAGCAGAACCATCATTAATCATGTATTTAACAGTATTTTTTTACAAAATTTGATGGTGAAAGTGTTTCTTGCAGAAATCAACTTTTCTATATTTTCTCATGATTGAATCATTTAGCTCTTGTATTCAAATTTTATGTAATTTTTTGTCTGACAATGCAGGTTGTTATAATTATTTCTCAAATGAAAGTGAATTGTATGACTGTTGTTCGTTTAAAATCAAAAGATGCTTGTGGGCTATCCGATCAGTTCGGAGATTTTCCATCCTGTCCATACTTAACTAGTAATGTGGAACAGGTATTTGTTTTCTGTCCTTATCTTTTATTGGAATATTTCTCTTTAAGACATTTTTTAAGCTTGTGCTGTATTTAATTGTGAATATCACTGCAAATTCTACTATTACAGTATAGACATTGTTGGTGGTAATAATTATCCCTGGTGATTTTAAGTCATATTCTGTCACTTTGCTTTTTAGGTCAGGGTGGGTAAAGCTATTTATAAAGCTGGAAGTTTATTCAACCATTCTTGCCAACCAAATGTTCATGCATATTTTATTTCACGTAATTTGTGTATACGGACAACAAAAGCTATACCTGCTGAGGGTCATCTGGAGTTGTCTTATGGTCCACAGGTAATTTCCTGTTGGTAACTAAAAGCCGTCTTTCATATTGCTAACCAGTTTTTCGGTTTGAATTATTTGAATGATCTCTAAAGTCTAACATGACTCTTCATAATGTATAATGAGTGCCAGTAATTATGCATCCCAAAAGCTTAAGCCTTTAGCATAGAGTTTTATTTATTTCTTTTATTTATATTTTTTGATCCAAAACAAGCCTTAAGAGCAAAGGTCTGTCAGACTTTGTTAGGTTCTTAATATAAATTCCCAATCTGCTGTGTGACTCCCTTGTTCATTTTTTAAAATAAATTTTTGTTTTGCAGGTTGGGTTCTGGGATTGTAAAGATCGCCTTAATTTCCTCAAAGAGGAGTACATGTTTCAGTGCCAGTGTACTGGTTGTTCTGAAGTCAATCTATCCGACATTGTCCTCAATGCATTTTGTTGTGTCAATTCTAATTGTTTTGGTGCAGTCTTGGATAGCAGAGTAGTTAGCTGTGAAAAGCAGAAAATCAAGAATTTCATGAGACATTTAAAGGTACTTTAGGGTTGCTTACATTGTAATGTGGGATAATTTTAACTTATGTGGTTTGTCACAAGTAATGCCTTGGTGTTTTCAAATCCTTTGGCAATATCAACACAATTTTCATTATTAAGATGCACAGCATTCTTAACTTCTCTTACTTGTAAGAACTTTTCTTCCACCGTGTCTTCGCTTTGGCAGATTTAAATTTTGCTAATTGTGTCTGTCACACTGTTGATTCATCCTTCATGTATTTGGAGCTATGCAATAGCAATTGGATCAATATACTCTTAATAGACATTTTTAAAAAAAATAGTTGTTCATCCAGTGATTTACATAAGCTGTTGTGGTTGAGATTGAATAAAAGATCTTAAGGTTTGAGCTATTTTCTCCCCTTAAAATCCATCACTCTTTTCAGATAGACAAGAATGATGACATTCATAAAGTGCTCAACCAAAATGATGCCTCCCATCATATTCAACCTGGATACTGTCTGAAGTGTGGTTCTTACCGTGATTTGGTGCCTTCACGTGCTGCAGTTGATAAAGCTTTAATATTCATAAAAAGGTATGCATAGTTCAATTTGGGTCGTATGAATATTAATATCCCTGTAATGTGAATTGCAGCTTCCCTTTTTATGACTAAAGATATTCAGAGTTGGTATGGTTCCTCTATTGTTGCTATCTAGATGACTGCTCTGGCTTTTAATCCTGCATTAGCTCGCCTGATATAGTAGATTGCAGCTGATTGTTTGAACACTATAGTAGATTGCAGCTTATTGTTTAAAAGATGGTAATGGCAGGTTACAGGATGCAATATTATCAAAAGAAATTTTAAATACCACGATTGCAGATGCTTTGAGATCCTTGCGTTTGCTAAGATCAAATTTGCATGCCTATAACAGGCTTATTGCAGAGGTGAGTTTTAGCCTCATCCACCAAGTCCTCCCACTTAGGTCTAGAAGTTTAGATGAATACTTCTATTAAGGGCATAGGTTGTGATAGACGAAAAAATTTTACATCCTTTATATGATGGTTTTAACATATATTTTCCTGTTGATGTATGCAGGCAGAGGATAACCTTGCACAGGCCTTTTGTTTGTTGGGAGACTTTCAATTATCTATGGACCATTGTAAAGCATCCATCAAGGTAAATTTTTAGTTAATTAACCTACCATCTGGCATGTTGGATTTTGTCACTCAAAGTGAAAAGCAGAAGAGTGGGGATTTTTCCCCCCTGTATAGCTATGACAAATCAAGTGCTTTTTCCAGCAGCAGTATTATAACAAATCAGTATTATAAGTTATAACAAATTGGTAGAGGAACTCAGAAAATTGCCCCATTAACCCATGAACTAGCACTGCCATGTTACATTGCAAAATACTATAAGGGGTGCTGCTACTTCGTTGTGGTGACCTTCACTGATTTGGGATTTCTTTGAGAGGAGCTATCATGTATGCCAAATGTTGAAGTAGTTTGTGAAGGTGTTATACTGTTATTGTTGAGGAAGTATGAAAAATATTTTTAGAATTGTGTGATTTTTTTAAAATAAAATTGTCATAAAAATATTATAAAAGACGCAGTCATTGGGCAAAGTCGACCTGTGGTTTTGTTAGATTGTATGTGCTGTGAGTTTTATTATCACTGTATTTGCTATTGACTGAAATTTGTATAGTTTTTTTATTTTAAACACATTTTGAGGAACTTAAGCCTTTGAAGAACCATGGAATCGTGATCTGATTGTTTGTCGTTGGGTTATGCTTTTATGTGATCTGATTGTTTGTCGTTGGGTTATGCTTTTATGTGCAAATTGTTTCAATTAGTTAGTCGTTCCAAGTAATAAATCTATAGTGATTCATTCTTTTATTTGACAGATTCTAGAGAAGTTGTATCATCCTGATGATATAGTTATTGCGTATGAACTTGTGAAGCTTTGTTCGATCCAACTTTCCGTAGGAGATGGTTCTGCAATGGATAGCATAAACCGGATTGGTGATATCTTCTCATGTTATTATGGACTTCATGCTGACTTGGTTTTCCCGTATCTTCAATACCTTAGGAGATAAATTTAGAAATTTTCAGGGGGGTCTCTAATTAAATGCTTTTTGTCCCAGTGAGATATAATTGTGAAGTATAACAGCTCAAGTGACTGGAGATTTGATGTGAAAGATATATAATAGTCTAGCCTCAAGAAAGATTGCCTGAAGCTCACTTGTGCAGTTTGGCAAATCAACCTCTCGTGCATTGATAAATATGGTGTCCTTGAATATCCAGGTGTGCTCTCTGACATCTCTCTGGAACTGACACGTCTATTTTGTTAATGAGTTGACTAAGGAGTTAATTTTTTCCAATTTATCTCAGTCAATTTGTTGTAAATTATTTTTTTATTCTAAATTTTATACCTCAAGTCTTAAACTTTTTAAAAAACAAGGGTTAAAAAAGTTTTATAATAAAAAAGAATGTTAGCTAATATTAACTAATTAAAAATTAGTATAATTGAAAGGGGAAAAATTTAAGGAGGGCCTCAAAGTATTAGTGGATAGAATATAATGTTAGCTTCGTTATTAATTTCGATGTGATGATGCCTTCTGTATCCAGATATCCAGAGAGGCCAATGTGGTTGCAAGACACGATACGATACTAGCCAGTGTTAATGACCGACTTGGTTCCCTCTTTAAGCTATTAGGTACATGTGTCTACTAAACTGCATTTACCTCTTACATTTTGGTAAAGGGTAGACCGGCATTGACAGTAACGGACATGTTTACCCTTTTTTTTATGTTGGTCCGAACGGACAAGTTGACTTTAGGGATTCTAAAGCTACATTTTGTTTTTGCAAAAGCAAGTAAAATAAATGTATGAAATAATCAGGCGGCAACATAGCCTATTAAGGTTGATTGTTTTAGTTATGGACAAGAAAGATGTATTACACGTCACACCTAAAGGGGGAATTGAGGTGCAAATGCAAGTATATGGGTGTTGGGGACGTAGAAAAGCGACACACAAGTTGCGTGTTGAAGGAAGCAGAATTGGTCAGTGTTGGAATACGTGACTTGCTTCTTGATTATTTTTATAACCCTATACGAAAGTTTCGTCTATAACTACTAAGTTAGCCATTTCTCATCATTTTGAGTCGAGTTGTGTATATGTATTGGTGGTGTGAGGGTAGATCATTTCTAGTGCGAGTTCAAAGAGAAAATAAAGGTGGAATTTCGGAAGCAATGGAAGGTAGCGCAAATTTACTAGTGTATTGCGATTGTGAGATTATATGACATACACGGGGTGTGAGTTTTGCGTGTGGGTATCCATAGCTATAATATGGTCTTTGTCAAAGCATAGAAAGTAATATTTTAAAGATGGTGGACAATATTTTGTATAGGAATCCTATTATCATATTGGCGGGCTAATAAAGTTTGACACAATATCCATTGTTGATGAAGCAAATATGCATTAGATATTTCAGATTATCAACAAACTCAAGCTCAAGTTCTAATAATAGAGTTGTATGTTAAGTTTGAACATATAGCTGTGAATAGTTCAACACGAATCAGACATGGATGACGGAGAAATAATATGCGAAGAAAACAATAGTGAGAGTGAAGAGGACTTTGAAGCCAACTACAAAGTCGGTGACGAGGATGAGGATGGTGACAAGATAAGTGATACGGTCGTGCAAAATGCAGTAGTTTCACGTGCAAGACAGCATTTTTTCGATGTTCTACTTTTTTTGTGTGTACCCTAAATTTTGGCATCATGCGTGCAACAAAATTTTCAGAATATGCAAAAATGGGTATGTTAATAGTCCAAGGGTATCGTTGGGGAAACGTGGAAAATGGCTCAAGCTCTCTTTGGATACCATGGATAAGGAAAGACTGCTAAGGATCCCATCCGCTTCAGAGATAGATATGCGGGGGACTTGTTTGACAAATTATACTACATCTGTTAGTATGTTAATGGCCCTGTACAAAAATAGGGATGATAGTTCCTCACTCAAGGTCCCATAGAGACTATATATCCTTGGATGGTATGGAAGTTTTCCTCCAATTTCTTTGAGAGTGATATGGAGCAGGTGTTTCTCCGGGACTGAGCGAATCCTATGGAGGTGCGACCTCTACGAGGAAAAGATGACTATGAGAAATTGACATCCATGTGCAACTCCACGCGGACCTACAACTCCAAGTGGTCCCCATCGGACTGAGAGCGAGCCAGCTCACGATGGAGGCCATGACTGAGCTCTATATCATCTTCAATTACGTATAGCCGAACACCCATTTCACAAACGTTACAATAGAGACAACAATCTTGTATTGTATTCTGGACGAAAAAGGGTGGATCTCCCCAAGCTCATTTACAATAAGATGAAGGATACTTTTAAGGCTAGTGTGCTTCCATTCCCGAGGCTTATTATGGGGTTGGTTGAATCGGTCAACATCCACTTAGAGGAGGACGAGTTAAAGGCAGAGGTCCCCAAGAAGAACTAGATTATTCCGTGCGGGGAGTTCAAGGAAGAGCCAGCAAAGCCATCAAGTTGGAGCTAAAACTAGAGATATATTGATGAAAACCATTAGAAATTTTAGAGAAAAATTGGAGCACTTTCTAGAATTTAAGCTAAAAATTTTAAGACATTGTAAAAATTGATTGTGGTAGTGTAGTGTGTCCTTCTCCTTCAAAACATGGCTTCAAATATCATTTCATACAGCTAGGAACAGATCTAGAAATTTTTAGATGGTAGAACCGAATTTTAGATGAATTTTTTAATTTTTTTTACTATAATTTTCTTTACATAAAAGTAATTTAGATATAGTATATATTTTATGAAAAAAAATCTAAGGTATACAATGTAATTTCTAAAACATAACAATGTAAGTCATTATTAGTATTCTATATAATAACATTATGTTAAATATGTTAATATTTTAATATTATTAAAAAATAGGAAAAAAATAAAAATAGATATAAAAATGAGTATATAGAAACTAATTTGAAAAGTATATGTTAGCAAATAAGATGAAATACCCCTGATACCGAATTTACAATTCAATATTCCATAGAACTACCAACAAATGCACCGGGTCTTATTAAGTAATAAAATTCACAAGAATGAGGTTGATCTTCTGAGGATTAAAAGATTAAGCAAGCAATAATTGATTGGTTATTCTAGCTAGACGGTCAGAATTAGGTGATGATCAAACAAGAAATATAAATGACTTGAAATTAAAAGAAAACAATAAAGAACAAGAAAGTAAAGAACATAAAAGTAAAGTACTGGGAAGTAAAGTGTAAAGAAAATAAAGTGCAAGAAAGCAATTGACAGAAAGGTAAAATGCTAGAACTAAGAATGAAAAGAACATTGGGATTAAGAGATATTGCATTCTCAAGATCAATAATTTTCATCTCCTCTTTAATCATGCAATCATTGATCTCTTAGCAAATCATAAGTAATCAAACCCCAATCTCTTGGTGATTTGATTTCTCTTAACTTGATCAATTGACAATCTCTTGACCTAATTATTCATGAGAAGAGATGAAGAGTGGTCTCTGATTTAGAGCCACACAAATTCATGAATCAAGTGTTGGAAAGATTATATGTCACGTATCAATCTCAAACCCAATTTCATAACCATTGTGAGAAAGAACTTCAAGCACAATTCAATGATCCCTCTTTCGAGGCTCCCATAGAATTCAAGTTGGATTCAATGTCGTTCTCAAGATAATTGAACCCTTGGGATGAAGAACGAAGTTCTTTCTAAAGAAACAATAAAAGAAGAATTGAAGATGAAGAAAAAAAATATATCAATCCATTAGATTGCAATAGAGTTCTCTTTCTCAAATGTTGGAAATTAGAAGCTCATAACTTAATATTTACAAGAGTGGGTGTGACAGAAAATGGAAGAGAAGAGTGTGAAGTGTGAAGAGAGGAGTCCGAAGACCCCCTCCTGAAATCTCCGTGATATGATAAAACTAAAGTCTAATTATAAGTTATCCTAGATTACAAATTCAAATAAAATTCAAAACAAATTACAATCCAATGAAAATTAACTATTCTAGATGATTTTTGTGACCTTGATTGGTTAATAATTGTGAGTTTGCTTGCATGAGTTTTGAAGTGAACTTGAGCAATACTTGAACCAAATTGAGAGGCTTTAGATGGACTTGGCGTCATTTGTACTAATGCCTTCAGTACTTGACGTTGCCAACGCCCAGCTGGTGTTATCTTAAACGAGCGCCCTTTAAAATGGGCGTTGTTTTCATTTGTTACATGTACGCGTCGCTCTTATCGCAAGCGTTATCCAAACGGACGCCAGTTAAATGTTGGCGTTGCCAGTGCCAGAGTAATCTTCCCAAAGCAAAATTTTCATCCTCAAGCGTACGCGTCGCCCACGCTTACGCGTGGCCTTCGTTGCGGGCGTTTGTTGAAACAGTGCCAGTTCAATCCTGGGGTTGCTTTGGGTGTTGAAGCTGGATCTGGCATTGTTCTGGGCGTTGTTAACAGCTATGCCCCTTACATTTTTTTCAGCTTGTGTTACGCACACTTCCCATATTCTTCAATCATCCTTGTTTCGTGTTTTTTTGCTTCTTTTTCTACCATTTTCTATAAATTTTATTAAATCAAAGAGATCAAAACAATATACAACTTAAGCACAAAAATACATCATAATTAACCATTATGAATTCATTTTTATTGTGAAAAAGCATAGAAAAACACAACATAATGCGCATGCATCACAACACCAAACTTAAACTTTGCTTGTCCTAAAGCAACTAAAGAATCATGCAATAGATTTTGACAATCCAAGGTGAGAAGAATAGTAATTTAATGTTCATGGTTGGCTAGTCTACTATGCATGCAACAATCACAAAAGAAATTCAAATGATTGATGTTTCTATCTAGTTCACTTTATGAAATATTTTTTTTTTATTTTCCTTCCTTGAAACAAGTCATCTTTTTCTTAGCTTAGCTTCTTGGGTGTTTTGCACCATTAGTTAAAAGGTTTGACTCTAAATGCTTTGTTTTCAAGTATTACCACTTGATACATAAGCACCACAAGCATTTAATTAGAGGATTCTTTAAGCTCATTTGTCTCTTTTCTTTACTTTCTAATCATTGATTCTCAGAGTCTTGAGCTTTTGAGGGAATGCTTTGCACGTGAGCCTAACTTTGACTCTAAGTGTTTTGTTTTCAAACTTTTTACTTGATACATAAACACCACAAGTACTTGACTAATGAATTGTCATTGGTACTCAGAGCCTTTAGCTTTCTTATTTTTCTTTTTTTTCTTTCTTGATCATTAATTGCATTGCTTCTTCAAGATTTTCAAACTTTCAAATATTTCATAAAATGTCCTAAATGAAAACTTCAATCAAACAAATTCAAATGTATTTTGAGCAACAATAGTCATGCTAGCCTTCCAATACTCATATGCTCATGCTAGCTTCTTCTTTAATTTACCTTGTTTGTTTATGATCATGATACTTAATTACTTTGACTCACAAATTTTAAGATGGTAGTTATGATGTCACAGTTACAATTTAAAAATCAAACTATGCTTATTCACAAGGAATAACACACATTCATATTAAAAAAATAGAAGACAATCATGCAATTGAATGTATACAGAATAAATAAGAGAAAAAAGAACTTAACCACCTTGTAGATCTTCATCATTATTGTTGTCATTTTTCTCCTATTCTTTCCCTCCAACACCAAACTTAGAATGATTTCTTATCCTCAAACAACAAATAAGACAGTGGTGATGGAATTTATGATGAATCATGAATGTCTTAAAACAATGATGTAAGTAATGCATGTGTTTGAGCAAGCAAATTTAAAGATAACAATGAAGGCCATAAGAGAAACATAGACAATGTGATTGCATTAATAAGTGGGTTGTGCATGGTACCTTGCATGAAAGATAAGTGACAACACCAAATTTAGTGTGACACTTTCATATGAAAATGATGCAAGTGTCCAGTAAAAATTTGGAAATCAAATTGTTGCATGGCAACACCAGACTTATTTTATGCAATCTCATGCCAAATTATTTGAAATTAAATTAGGCAAAGAAAGAAAATGTTACCAATAGTTAGGTTGCCTCCCAACAAGCGCTCTTTTAATATCATTAGCTTGACATTTTATTCATGAATTTCTTCCTCTTCTTTCAGTTGGTTAATAGAAATGACTTCAAGGGAGAACAGAAAAAAATTAAAGTCCCCTGTTTTGATCTCCTCCCAGCAAGCATTCTTTTGTTATTGGCTTGAGTGAATTTGCTTGTTGGAGCAGGGGTTGGATTGCTCTTTGTCCTTCTCTTTTTTCGTGGATGTTGTCCTCCGTTCCTTGGTCACGATCCTCTTTTCAGTATTTTTGTTGATTGCCTTCACTTCTTTGATATCAAGACTTGGGTGTTGTGTAATAGTTGGAGTATTTCCTTCACCGAGAACTTCTTGGAATGGTGGTTCAATGGACTCACCCTCTATGCAACTTTTTGCTTCATTGGAGTGTGGATTCCTTTTGTTGTTTTCTTCCCTTACAACCTCCTTTTTCATTGGGGTTTTACTTAGTACAAAGACATCTTTTTCTTGCTCTACCAATTTTTCATTTTCGCCCACATTAAACACTACTCCACTCCTCAAGCTGATGGCATGGTATTCTTCCCCTGGTCAAGGAAAGACATTGGTGGGTTCATTAACAAAATGTTGTGCCAATTGTCTCATCTGCTCTTCTTGATTTCTCCTTGAGGCTTTCATATCTTCTACCACTTCTCTCATATTTTGTCCTAAAAACTCAATGAGTTGGGAAATTGAGAGATATCGCTAGAAGAGTTCCTCTATTGCAAGTGCTAGAAGAGATTTTTGATGAGTTCGTGGATGTGCATAGGTTGTGGTGAATTTGTTTTGAGGGACTTGATATGGATTTTGTGAAATTCGAAATGAATTTTGTGCTGAGACATACTCAAGTGATGAAGAATTTTGATATGAGATATTAGGAGGTGAGGTTAAAAAATTAAGAGATGATGGCTCTTGATGAATGGGGTATGGATCATTAAAATATTTTTAGTTTTGGTCTTCTCAGCCACAACTTGAGTAGTTGTTACATTCATCAAAATATGGATCATTTTGTGGCCTTGGGAAGCATCCCATCACTCCTTGTTCTTGATACTCCCACCCACCATTAGCATAATAATATGAATCATTTTGTAGTGGGGGAAAATATCCCATGTAATTTGCTTGATCAAAAGATGATGTATACTCCATTCTTTCTTTAAAATGTTATGTATCAAACACAATCATCAAGAGAAAAAGAAATTGGAATTTCCTATGTCACAAATGAGGAAATTCCTAGTGAGGCGATATCAAAAACAGTTAAGTGACAATAGTAAAAGAAAGAAATAAAAACAAAGAAATGACTAAAACAAAGAAAGAAAAAGTGTCTAATCTAGATAATCAATTAACCGGTAGTTTATTAATCACAAATAATTTCTAGCAATGGCGCCAAAAATTTGATACAGAAATTTACAATTCAATATTCTGTAGAACTACCGGCAAGTGCATCGGGTCGTATCAAGTAATAAAACTCACAAGAGTTAGGTTGATCCCACAAGGATTAAAGGATTAAGCAAGCAATAGTTAGACGGTTATAATTGGGTGATGATCAAACAAAAAATGTAAATGACTTGAAATTAAAGGAAAACAATAAAGAACAAGAAAGTAAAGAACATAAAAGTAAAATACTGGAAAGTAAAGTGTAAAGAAAATAAAGTGCAAAAAAGTAATTGACGGAAAGGTAAAATGCTAGAACTAACTAAAAATGAAAAGAAAATTGGAATCAAGAGATATTGCATTCTCAGGATCAATAATTTTCATCTTCTTTTCAATCATGCAATCATGATCTCTTGACAAATCATAAGTAATTAAATTCCAATCTCTTGGTAATTTGATTTCTTTTAACTTGATCAATTGCCAATCTCTTGATCTAATTGTTCATGAGAAGATATGAAGAGTGGTCTCTGATTTAGAGCCACACAATTTCATGAATCAAGTGTTGGAAATATTATATGTCACGTATCAATTCCAAACCCAATTTCATAACCATTGTGAGAAAGAACTTCAAGCACAATTCTATGATCCCTCTCTTGAGGCCACCATAGAATTCAAGTTGGATTCAATTTCTTTCTCAAGATATTTGAATCCTTTGGATGAAGAACGAAGTTCTTTCTAAAGAAACAATAAAAGAAGAATTGAAGATGAAGAAAAAAATATATCAATCTATTAGATTGCAATAGAGTTCTCTTTCTCAAATGTTGGAAATTAGAAGCTCATAACTTAATATTTACAAGAGTGGGTGTGACAGAAAATGGAAGAGAAGAATGTGAAGTGTGAAGAGAGGAGTCCGAAGACCCCCTCCTGGAATCTCCGTGATATGATAAAACTAAAGCCTATTTATAAGCTATCCCAGATTACAAATTCAAATGAAATTCCAACCAAATTACATTCCAATGAAAATTATCTATTCTAAATGATTCTTGTGACCTTGATTGGTTGACAACTGTGGGCTTGCTTGCATGAGTTTTGAAGTGAACTTGGAGCAATACTTGAACCAAATTGAGAGGCTCTAGATGGACTTGGCGTCATTTGTACCAACACCTTCATTAATTCGCGTTGGCTTAATCGAGCGCCCTTTAAAATGGGCGTTGTTTTCACTTGTCACGCGTACGCGTGACCCTTATCGCAAGCGTTGTCCAAACGAGCGCTCGTTATATCTTGGCGTTGTTTTCACTTGCCATGCTTACACGTGGCCCTTGTCGCAGGCATTGTCCAAACGAACACCAGTTAAACGTTGGCGTTGCCAACGGCAGAGTAATCTTTCCAGGGCAAAATTTTCATCCTCACGCGTATGCGTGGCCTTCGTTGCAGGTGTTAGTTGAAACAGTGCCAGTTCAATCCTGGCATTGCTCTGGGCGTTGGAGCTGAATCTGGCATTGTTATGGGCGTTTTTAACGGCTATGCCCCCTACATTTTTTTCCAGCTTGTGTTACGCACATTTCCCAGATCCTTCAATCATCCTTGTTTTGTGCTTTTTTGCTTCTTTTTCTACCATTTTTTACAAATTTTATTAAATCAAAGAGATCAAAGCAATATACAACTTAAGCACAAAAATACATCATAATTAACCATTATGAATTCATTTTTAATGTGAAAAGTATAGAAAAATACAACATGATGCGCATACATCACACACTGCATAAACAAAGGAACAAAAACTAATTAATAAACTCAACAAACTAACTATAACAACTATAGTGATGCATGCATTAAGTGACATCTCTAAGCAAAGAAATCAGTGCAAATTAGTGTACATCAAGCTTAAAAGGTACCATGCAATGCAAGAAATGAACCATGCAACATCATGTAACACCATACATGTAAGAAAAATGTGATTTTGGGCCATGTATTTCAACATGCCATTGGACACAAGCAAGGGCCGTTGAACGGCACTTTTAAATCATTTTTTTTATTTTGCAACAGGTTGCCGTCTAATTGCTTATCAGTTCCATGCCATGCCAAAACAAATGTTGGATGGCAAGCACCAAGTTACCACACTTTTGGTTCTGTTTACTCAAGGCATAAAACCTTACATGGCTAAAATATTCTAAGATTGGTTGCAACACCAAACTTAGTTTTATGTAAAGCTGGTTCAAGATTGAATTATGGATGCATGCAAGGTGTGTTAATGCAATATATAATCTGAAATAGCATGTCCAAAATCAATTTGCTGTTTCACCTGGAATAGTCATGCAACTTGAATTGAAATGAACAAAACCAATTGAATTGGAGCAATTGATGTATGCATGAAATGCAAAATGTTGGAATTATGCATAATGCAATCTCAAAAGTCATGCTAGCATCATAATTGCTACAACAATCAAAGCTTATCCTCTATTGCATTGAATACATGGTTAGCTAAAACACCAAAATTTTCTCCTGCTTAGGCCAAGAAGCTTTGAATTTGAAACACCCTCTTGGTATGCATCAATTAGAAGTGAAAACAGAAAGTTAATGAAAACTACGAATTAACAAGAAGTCCAAGGATACTATGGTTGGATTGTCTCCCAACAAGTGCTCTTTTAATGTTATTAGCTTGACTTTTGATTTTTAAATTTTCTTCCTCTTCTTCTAGTTGGTTAAGAGGAGTGAATTCAAAGGAGAAGAAGAGAAAATTGATGCCCCTTGATTTGATTTTCTCCTAACAAGCTTTTTTTTATTGTTACTAGCTTGATTTAGCTTGTTTGTTGGGGTAGGGGTTGGAGTGCTTTTTGTTGACCTTCTCTTTTTTATGGTAATAAACCCCATTTTTAGGGTTTATCTTGTGCTTAAATTAGTATATGTTATCCATTATTATCACACTTATTCATATAATTCGCATGTTTTACATTTTTCTTCCTAATTTTGTACTATGAGTGAAAACATGCTTCCTTTGGCCCTAAATTAGCTAATTTTAATCCTTTCTTATTATTATTCGATGCCGTGATATGTTTGTTGAGTTTTTTTGGGGTTTATAGGGCAGCAATGGCTTAGAGGATGGAAAGAAAGCATGCAAAAGTGGAAGGAACACAAGAAATTGAGGTTTTGGGAAGCTGGCAGCGACGCGCACGCGTGGTATGACGCGTACGCATGACTGGCGCAGGATACAAGCGACGCGTACGCATGACCAAGTTTTTGATTCAGCAACGTGTACGCGTGACAAGCGTCACGTGCTGCAAATCTTAGAAAACGCTGGGGGCGATTTCTGGGCTGGTTTTGGCCCAGTTCCAAGCTCGAAAACACAGATTAGAGGCTGCAGAATGGGGAAATCAAGGATACACACTTCATTCACATAACATTAGGTTTTAGAGGCTCTCTCCTCTCTTTAGGTTTTAGGGTTTTTAGCTTTATCTCTTCTCCAATTCAGATTTTCATCTTGCTTTATTTTAGTTTCTATTCTACATTCTATTACTCTAGCATCTTAGTTTATCGTCTCTTGTTGATTTATTTATTTTCCAATTTAGTTTATGAACTTTCGATGTTGGATTCAATTTCCATATTAATGCAATTGATGTTTTCCATGGTTATTGTTACTCTCTTTAATTGTTAGTCATTGATGTTTGCAATTAGTTGTTTAGATTTAATGTTCCTTGTTAATTTTAGCATGCTTTTATTTTGTGCCTACCAAGTGTTTGATAAAATGCTTGATTGGGTTTAAAATTTGGTTTTTTTTTTTTTTTTTTTGCTTAGGTTGAGTAATTTGGAGACTCTTGAATTGTCAAAGTCTCTTGTTGGTTGGTGATTGAAAGTTGCTAGTTGACTTGAGCTTCACTAACTCTAGTCCTTGATTAGGACTTGTGAACTCAAGTTGAATTACTTGCTTGACTTACCTTCAATTGTTAGAGGTTAACTAAGTGAGAGCAAAAGGCAATTACCATCCCAGGTGACTATGATAATGGAGATAGGAATTCTAATTATCAATCCTTGCTAGAACTTTTCTTAATTGTTAGTTTACTTCCTTGTCATTTACATTCCTTGTTCAACATTTAAAAACCCCAAAAATATTTTTTCATAACCAATTATAAGTACACTTCCCTGCAATTCCTTGAGAGATGACCCGAGGTTTAAATAATTCGGTTAATTTTATTGGGTTTGCTTAAGTGACAAACAATTTAAATTTGATTGGGGTTTAATTGTCAGTTTAGAACTATACTTACAACGCGCTTATTTTTGTGAAAATATTTATCGACATTTTTCTCTCATCATATGGATATTGTCTTTTGTTTATTGATCACAATTCTTCTTTGAGTGCTTTCCTTGATTGCCTTCACCTCTTTGGTTTTAGAACTTGAGTATTGTGTATTGGTTGGAGTGTCTCCTTCATTAAGAAATTCTTAGATTGATGGTTCAATTAAATCAACCACCATATAATTCTCTGATTCCTTGGAGTGTGGACTCCCTTAGTTATTTTTCTCCTTTTCTTTTGCATGATTTTGTATTGCTTCTTTTGGGCAGGATTTTACCTGTTCTTTTGCCATCTCTTGTAGCCTCTGAAGATATGAAATTCTAGGCTTGTATGCCTTCACAACCTTCTTCTTTATTAGAATTTCATGGCCCTTTTGGTCTTGCTCTTGCACTTCTAACTCCTCTTTTGAAGTCTCAATTTTTTCATTATTCTCCTTGCTAAGCACTACTCTACTTCTCCAACTTATGGTCTTGCATTCTTCTCTTGGGTTGAAAATTTCATTATTAGGAAAAGCATTAGTTGGTTTCTCAACTAGATGTTGTGTCATTTGTCTCATTTGTACTTCTAGATACTTTCTTGAGGCCTCCTGATTTTTACTATATGCTCTGGACTCTTGAAAGAAACTATTGACTATTTGGGTAAATAAAGTAGTAGCTTGAAAAATTTATTCTAAGGTTAACTCAAGAGATGAAAGGTTGGAATCGTTTTGTGAATATGTATGTGTTGTGGTGAAGTTGTTTTGGAGGATATGGAAGGAATTTTGTGGGTAGTGAACTGAGTTTTGTGGATTGTGAAAGGAGTATTGTGAAGTGTGAAGTGGATTTTATGGGTTTTGAAAGGAATGAAATGGGTTTTGTGAATTTTGAAAGGAGTTTTGTGGTAAGGCAGGTCAAGTGATGAAGGATTTTGATATAAAAAATTAGGAGGTGAGGTTGGACAATTTTACATAAATGCATCCAGTGTTTGTTGTAGTTTGTCTAAGGCATGATCAAGAGATAATGGCTCTTGATAAATGGGATATGGAGCATTGAAATCTCTTTGATAATAATTATCTCAGCCACCATTCAGATGATTGCTCGTTTCATAGTAATGTGAATCATTTTGTGGCCCTGGAAAATATCCTATATGGTTTACTTGTTCATACTCCATCATTTTTTGTTCTTGACATTTCCAACCACAATTAGGATAGTAGCATGAATCATTTTGTGGAGGTGAAAAGTATCCCATGCAATTTGCTTGGCCAAAGGGTGACGTAAACTCCATTTTCCCTTGAAAATACTCTGTAGAAACATAATCACCAAGATAAAAAGAAATTGGAATCTCCCTTGTTACAATTGAGGAAATTCCAAGTGAGGCAATAACACAAACAGTTAACTAACAAAAAAAATAAAGAATTAAAAGCAATTAAATGAATAGAATAAAAAAAGTGTCTAATCTAGATAATCAATCAACCGATAGTTTGTCAATCGCAATTAATCTCTGGCAATGGCGCCAAAAACTTGATACGAAATTTATAAACTAATATCCGTAAAACTACTGGCAAGTGCACTGGATTGCATCAAGTAATACCACGGTGAGTGGTTTATCATTCCCACAAGGATTAATACATTAAACAAACAATGATTAATTGATTATTCTAGTTAGGCAATTCATTTTCGATGACAATTAATCAAAGAGCGTAGCATTAAAGTAAATAACTAGAATGTAAATGACTGGAAGTAAATGACAAGAATGTAAATAACTGGGAATGTAAATGACTGAAAATTAAATTGCAAAAATATAAATAAAGTAAGATAAGAATAGGGGTAACATTGGGGGTAAAGAGGTGTTGAGTCCTCAGGATTAATAGCTTTCATCTCCACTTCAATCATGCAATCATTAATCTTTTGACAAATTATAAGTAATTAAATTCTAATTTCTTGGTAATTCAATTTTTCTTGACTTGATCAATTGCCAATTCTTTGATTATTTGCTCATGAAAAGAGATGAAGCATATCCTCTGATAACCACACAATTCTTCAAGATTCAGATTAGGATTAATTTAATGTCACATATCAAATCAATATCCACAATCATAAGAATTGGGAAAAGAATTTTCAAGCTTTGATTTCAAGAATTCACTTTTCTAAGTGATCATAAAACCCAACTTGGATCTAAATTATTTTTCAATAGATTTAGATCCTTTAATGAAAAACGAAGACTCTTTCTCAAGAAATAATTGAAAAATGAATTGAAGATGAAGAAGAAATCATATTAATCCATTAAAATGTAACAGAGCTCTTTCACCTAATGAAGAGAGAATCAACTATTCATAACTTTAGAATTACAAAATGGATATGAAAGAAAATGAGAGAGGAGAAGAAAATAAGAAGAGAGTCTGAAAACTCCCTTTCTGATTCTCTTTCTTGTGCTCTTTCCACCTCTATTTATAACCTACTACAAACTTAAATGCAAATTCAAATTCAATTACATTAAATTCAAAAATAATTGAGTTTGATTTCATGGGCTTGACTCACTCTTTGGAAGCTTAGAGAATTGAAGAATGAATGAATAAATTGGAGCCTAAGAGTTGGACTAATTGTTAGCCGTTGCACACTAAAAAATTCCACGTCCAACGGCAGCTCAATTTCCAATATTTTGGGCCTCTGTATGATTTTGGCATTGTATGGCAATGATATGCCGTTGCATGGCACACTTTCTTTCAAGAATGGCCCAATTTGGCTATCTAATTTATTCCAACCGTTGGACGCCACAAAACTGGCGAGGACGCAAACTTGGGGTCATGCGTACGCATGATTTTTCTTATGTCACTATTTGCGCGTACGCATGAGGAATACGTACACGCAACACTCCTTTTCGTACCAAAATGTACGTACGCATGATTTTTCTTTTTGCTCCATTTGTGCGTACGCATGTATGATGTGTACACATGATATTCCTTTTTCCGGTTGACAACTTGACGCCACTTTCTCCACATTGGACGACCAATCTTAACGGAGGCCTCGTTTTGATGAATGTGACTTTAAAAGTGTGTCCTAAGATTTCAAAGTGTATCCTAAGCTTCCTCCTTTGTTTTTCTTGATCCCTGTTTTGTCTATCTACTTGTTCTTACCTAGCATCTTTTAATCATTTTCTACACTTAAAAGCACAAAATAACTCCAAGAAACATTGATCAAAGCATCAAAAAATCTCAACTAAAGTTAGGAGAATCTCTAACTTAATTCAAGGGAAGAAACTCTACGAAACATTGATTCAAAGCATGAAAATCTTAATGAAAACAACAGATCACTACCTTTATTTAAAGAAATAACAAATAAAAACAGCTAAGGATGCTCAAAGACTCTGTGAGGGTGGGACAAAATGACAAAGATACTTTTAAAATTTTTGAAATATAGAGGTGTCTTTAATTAGGTCTTTTATCCTAATAGTGAGAATATATATTCGTTTTTTTCAATAGAATATTTTGTTATTTTAAACGTTTTTGTTCCCGTAAAGACTAAATTAAAAAAAATTATATGGTATATGAATCTAATTAAAAAGAAAAAAGTATAGAATTCTAATTGAAAATTCGATAAAATTATAGAAATATGTTAAGTAATTAAACATTTAGATAATATTAACTTGTGTTTTATTTAACTATATAAATTACCCTTTTATTTATAAAGTTAAACATGGTACATATTTAAATGTCGATACTATTATATAACTACGATTAGGGATGGCAAAATAAATTGAACTCACTAGGCTAACTACGATTAGAAATGGCAAAATAAATCGAACTCACTAGGTCAATTCGTCAAAAGAGTAGGCTTGACTAAGATTTAGAATCCGCCAAATAAAAAAATTTCACCAAACCAACCCACGCTGTCAAACCGCGAGTTTGGTGGAGGAGACTAGTCTATCAAGCCAAAAGTTATTTTATTTTTTATTAAATAAGAGTGATTATTATTACAAAAATTAATAATTATATTATTTTAAAACATTTTATTTTCTTTTTAGTTATTAAATTTATTTATTTTATTTTACACTTTTATATATATACTTCTCAAATTATGTAATTTATTTCTTAAAATAAAGATAATTTTAATAATAAATATTATTTTAAACAATTTTATTAAAATTAAATATCTTAAAAAATAGTAAAGGAATTGTATTGTAATTTGATCTTTTTTATATTTAATTTTTAAATTATTTTTTATTAATTTTATTAATTAAAAAAAATAAACAAACTAATCTGCCAACCCACTCTAGAACAGAACGATCTAACATTTTAAACCCATTTTATTTCGCAAAGCGGGCTAGTCCACCCAGATTTTGGGATGGCCCTTGGTGGAACGAACTACCAACTTTACCACTCCTAACTACGATGTCTTAAAAGATATTACTAAAATTAAAATATTGTTTTATTATTTAACAAATTTTAATTTAAAAAATAAAAAAAATAACAATATATTAAAAAACTAATTTTATCAACGCTTTTATAGCTACCAAGTACCAACACATCATCATACTCAAATTTTTGTTTGTTACACCAAAAACGAGTTGCTAAATTTGACAAGACAGTAAAACGCGGCACATTTTACATGTTTATTACTCGGCTATACATACCAGTTCACTAAAAAAGTATTTTCATTAAGAAATATTTTTATTCGACTCCATCAGAACATCAGCTGCACAAAAACGGTTTTTCTTTTAAATAAGCGTCGGAGTGACAGTAACCGTAGATATATACTCCATACCAAAAGAAAGAAGTAACCTCTCCATAACAAGTTTCACCAATAAGGCAATAACTATGAAAAACAATTAAACAAAAAATTTGGTACCAATATTTTAGTTATCTACATGATCAATATTCATATAAGTTATAGTAACATATTATGAAATGAACGCTTGGTACAACCATCACAACAATTAAATCAAGTATAGAAAATCTGCTAAGGACGGGGACGTGGAGTATTTGAGTGCTAACTGCAGGGTAATGTTATAAAATACCTCGACGCAGTTCAATGAATTTACAACATGAAACTTCCCTTGTATTATGGCAAAGCAAACTCAATGATCTTACTTTCCATAGCCATCAACCAAACTATGACTCGGAGGGTTTGCTTCCCCTAAAAGCTGAAAGAGAAAAGAATGACCTTGTCGCTGGAACGTGAACATGCAGAAGAAAACATTAAAGTATTTAATGAGAAATGCCACTAGTGAGAAAATCAATGTAGAAAAGTATAGGGAACACTAAAATCATGCTCCCTTCATTCCATATTAATTTGTTTGACCCTTTCCTTTTAACTAGATTTATATAAATTATAATCCTAATACATCAATTTATCAATTTATCAATGTAACAAAAAAGTTAACACCGACTCGTCTATATTTAAATAAAAAGAAAAAGGATAAAAAAAAAGTATTTGTAAGTCTGTAGTTAGTGTTTCTCATGAAGACTGACCTCTTGTAGAACTGACACCATCATGCATCTTGTGAGAACCCTTGCCATCATCTCTACTTGCTGCAAACCAGAAATCTATACGTGATAAGAATAGAGGCATCATATGAACAATTAGAGCCGGTTAATTTGCAATCAGTCAAGTTCAACGTGAAAAACAGCACAAAGACATTAGCATAAAAAAAATATCTTGTTGAATTTCAGTCCCTATTAATTGCCCAATAAGCAATGATGTTATTGTAAGAATTTTCAAAAATTTGACGGATATGCCCCCAAATAACTGAATATTGGAGAGATGCCAAAAATTAGCCATCAAATAAGAACACGACAGGAAAAAGGAGCAGAAGGAAAGCATCTAATGTTCGAGAGGACAAGGGAAAAAAAAAATACAGGGACTTCAAAATTTGGTGCAGCACCATCAGTAGAGAGGAAAAGCAAAGAGAGAAATGTATGTTTATCAGTACCTAAATTTCTTTCATATCCTTCATGCATTGAACTTTTTGGTTGCCCATAACTCTTCATATTAAGGGCAGCCTTTCTCAGTAGATTGTCGGCATTTCTTTTATTGGAGTTTTTAAAATCCTCAGCATCGTCCTCTCCTTCGGAGAATACGGATGGACTAGACCAACCAGTAGAACCTGTATCACCACCACCTTTGCTCTTCCGAGCAAATTTCAGGAGCCTTTTGAAACCTTTGGGTGCATCTTTTTGGGATATAATGGCCGGAGGATTCTCAGCATTTCCCCATTCACAAGTGTCAGGTTCACTGTTTTCTTCTTGAAGCATTTGCGACAGAGAATGGCGAACACGGGGACTAGCGGATCCTGCTGGAGGGATACCAGCCAGAGATGTGGGTTGAAATGTGTTGTCATCGCATGGCCTGGACAGTTCCAGATCCTCTTCGGTCTCCTCCACCCAGGCAGAGGGTGATATGGTTGACTCTTCATTCCTTATTTCTATGGGAGACTCTATTACATCTGTTGAGACATCACCAACTTCAGTAGGATCTTGGTCTAAATTTCCTATTTCACCACATTGCAAGTGGTTATTTACCTGAGTTTCTGGTTCTGTAGCAGAATTCTGATGAGTGGGTGTTGCAGTGTCCCTGTCTGAATGTTGACTGTTCAGATCAGAAGCATTGAGAACCAATTCCGTTTCTTGATGTTGAATACCATTTTCATTGAGAGATTTGTCCAGCTTAGGAGGAGTTTTTCTCTTGTTAAGATTACCAGCACCAGTCCCTGTACCATTTCCCATCCGAGAACCCTTACGTAGAAATGGTTTCGATTCCAATGGCACCACACTGCTTTTCTTGGTTCCCTTGCTAGCCAAGCTAATCTTTGAAGGAACAGTGGTTTCTTCAGAAGCTTTCGTTACTTTTGCTTTGGTTGCCTTGCTCTTATTTGCAACAGCTGTCTGCCATTTCTCATTGCTTTTGACACTTCTGGCACTGCCAGTCTGAGGTTCTTTCTCATTTCTGTTTCGATGCTGGGACTTCTCCCTTTGGGGGATTGGTTGAGGCACAGAAGATGTCGAGATTGGTTTCCGACGTGTTGGGGTGGTGCTAGCAGATGAAATGCCACTGCGTGATTTAACAGGAGATGTCCCTGCAGCCCTTGGTGAAGGCATTGCTGACCATGATTTCCGAATAGCAGGCACTGGTGACGTTTTAGATGTCTTCTTTGTAGCTATAGGTTTAGAGGTCTCTTTTGGAGAATTTGCAGGTTGAGTTGGATTTCTTAGTGATTTTTGGGGCAACCTTGTAGCACTTTTTTTACTTGCACTCAGATTTTTGGATAACATTTCTTTCCTCTTATCAAGTAGTTGCTGCATTTCTCGAAACTGTGCTTCTTTTTCTACCCGCTTTCCAGTATTCTCTCCTCGGAGTTTTGCATCCCTTTTCTCCTTATAATTATCATAAGACCCTCCCCTCTGTTCAAAAGGAATATTCTGGTTTCTGCTGGGCTGGGACTTCCCAAACATAACAGGCTTGCTTTCAACCATTTTCTTAAGAATCTGGTTGAACTCTTCTTGCTTTCTTTTATTCCATTCTTCTGACGCTGCCAACTTTCTGGCAGTTTCCTCTTTTGACTCAGTTTCTTTTGCATTATCTATAGCATAGGAACTATTTTCCTGTCTTTCCTGTTTTATGTCACCAGCATTTATCTCATCGTTATCGTGACTTTCAGAAGTAAAATCAGACACCACTTCTTCCGAATTCTTATGGTTATCGACATCTACCACATCATTGGAGGTCACTGGAAGAGGATCTTCAGTTGCAACTTCTGGCTGGTCTTGAACAGAGGTCTCTCCCATACCTGCACTCCATCTTCTCAAGACAGATTTATTTGTACTGATAGAAACATCTGCTAATGACTTCCTCTTTTGAACATCTGCAGTTTGATCCCGCTGTTTACCTTCAAAAAGACTGATGGCATCTTGCACCGTTATCCTCCTAACATCAATTTCTGATTTCTTATAGGGTTGCTCAGATACTTCCCCTTCAGAGCCATTTTCAGCAGCATCTCTATAAGAAATTGGCCCCCCTTTGCCAGGAAAAAAATTGAGACTCTTTATAGTTAATGCAGCAGCTCTGCGAGGTCCTGCTCTTCCTATTTGTACCCTTCGCATTGGGGATGCCGACCTTCTGGGTGTTGCAGATCTTACAAGAGAACGACTTCTCTCAGCAGATATTTGATCCTCATCACTTGAGTTAGAAGACTCCTCACTTTCTGTTGAACTCTGCCTCTCAATTTGAGCAGCTTTAGCTGGTGAAACACCGTAGACAACAGGGGCATCAGAGTTAGATGACCTGGAAATCTGCCGAACTTTAACAGGGTTGCTTGCAGCACTGCTTGTCCCCTTACATGTAGTCGAGGGTGTTTCATTGTTCAAGGGACCAGTATCCTGGCTCGTTTGATTTAGTTCTATAAACTTGCACAAAGAATTCCTGTGTTCACGTACACAATGTAGGTAAACTCTGCTCAGCAATGTTTCTAGTAGTAGAGAAGTTTTGCTAAAGATATAATAGTATTTACTCATCGTGAGAGTTGATAAATCTGTCTGAAACTTACTCAATTTTAACAGCACCAAAATGTTGAGAAAATTTTGCTAAATGAGTCATAGCTTCACGGGAGCAGGTATCACCAGTAGCCTTGTCAATTATTTCAACCAACTTGCTTCTCAATGCTGTAAGCCTTAGGTCCATTGCTCGTAATAATTCGTTCCTGGGAGCATATTCTAAGAAAGCTTAATAAAGGTTGCAAGCAAAAATATATATTTGCTAAATGTAATGTAATAGTTACAACAACATACTTTGAAGCATCAGATGACAAGCTTTTTTCTTCAGGCTGTTCATAAGCAATAAACTATTAGTTCAGAAGACAACTATCAATTAGAAACAAAACATATCCAGTATATATTTGCTGAAAGACAAGTATCACCTTTCCATATAATGAAACATGGAATTTTTTCGACTCCTCCAACTGTGACATCTCATCCATGATAGTATTAATGTCAATTATCAAATCTGGTGAACTAATAATATGCAGGAACCTGAAAGGCAAAATAATTGACAGCTAGTAAGATTTTCATATAAGTGAAATGCAAAGGGAAACAAAACTAAAGGATCTGCCATCCTTGATAGAAACCTTGTAACAGTAGCTTTTGAAAACCATTCAGCACCATGCATATTTTCTGGCAACTCAAGATCAAAGTTCACGTTAGATCCCTTGGCATATAATTTGTTTATTGCAGGTATATGCGGCAACAGGTGTTCCAAATGTCCGGCCAACACTTGCTCAGATTGTTTCCCCTTAAATACAAATGCCTCATACCTAGCCCAATACAGGCACGTAAAATGTAAAAGAAATTCACATATGGAAAAGATCACAATAAATCAATACTCAATGCAAAACTGAATCTACTGACCAGAGACATAAGGATAACAGAAATGTTTGGTAACCAAAATAAATTAGCCAAAAATAGCCCGAACTTACCTTATTTAACATAACAATTAATGAATGATAAATAAGGTAAATTCTGACTTCTTTTTTTTTTTTTTTGTCGCCCTAACATTACCGTAAGGATAATAACATTTCCAAAACAACTTCAGAATATACTAATATAGTACTGAAAGAATTCATGTCATAAATTCAGTTTCAATTAGAAAACCTAGTTCTAACTCCACTTTCCACTTACTAAAAGCTGACCTATTTTGATTCGGAAAAATCCGAATTGAAGCATAATCCAAAGGCGCATTAGCATGCAGTGCATCCTCCATTTCCAAGATTTCAGATGGAAAAAAAAGGAACTTGAACCAGAAAGGAAAATTAACAATTAGAGATAGAACTTTAGTTAAATCTCAAGTCAGAATTTAGTCAACAATTTTTCGCTAGAATGACTAAAGTGAAAACGGTGAAGATTCTTCCCATCACAATCATGCAATTAAGTTAGGAGAACATTATGCAACTACTAAATGTAAAAATGCTAAAAAAAATTCTAAAATATTAATGCTGGTTATCAACAACCGCTCTTCCTAGCACATCATTGGAGAAGTAAAAAAGTAATCCACAAAAAATCACAGAAATTTGATTTCGAAAAAAGTTATAAAAAAATCAAATTACAGGAGACGATAATGGAATATGCAGTTACAATCAGAAAGTGACATCCAGATCAAAGAAGAAAAGAAAAATGAGTTGCTAAGAATGCGTGTGCATTGAAGTCAGATCTGAAAAGAAAAAAAGTTTCAAACTAAACGGAGAAAGAAAAATCGCAGAAAGAGTAAATTACAAAATTCGAGTGAAGCAAGGAGATAAAGAAGGAAATCTCGGATTCTTAAAAATAAATTTGGATTTAAACAGAAAAAAAAACATGGAAACAGCAACAATCCAATGTATCGAAAACCAAGACAGTGAGCAAGAGAATCGCACTCAAGCAAGGAAGGTGAGAGAGTCTCGCTAGACAAGAATACCGAAACAGCGGTTATTCTCTCACCGCTTTCTTTCTCTCTCCTCTAACGTTCGAGATCTGAAATGTTTTTACGTCACAAAAAGAGGAAAGAGAGAAAGGATCTTCAAAATGGTGAATGAAAATGAAAATGTGAGTAAGAGTGAGAAGAGGAAGCTGCAGCTTCAAGCCGAATCTCTCTGTGTGAAACTGTGAGTGATGGAGTGTGATGAGAAATGAACACAAATAATGCGATGGATGAGTTATGAGTGATGAGTGGAACAAAAGTAACGTGTTTTGTGGTCCGCGCTATGAACTATAATTACTAGGTGAAGTATTAATGTGAAGTTAATATAACAAGTTTGATTATATTATTATGAATAATTTTTAATTGTTAATTTTATATGAAAATAATTATATATAAATTTTTATTTAATTATTATACTAAGTTACTAATCTAAAATACAAAATTAATTAACTTAATAGGCTATTAGCTTTTAATAAAAAATTCTTAATTTCTATGCACAACAACTAAAGAATAAGATACCACACCCATTGCGCGTGAATTTGATCAAATAATTGTATAAAATATTTTTATATCTAGAAATAAAAATTATAAAAAAAAACTTGCATTTATAAAATTTTGTTTAGATGAAGTGGAATTAGTTGAGTTTTAATAACACAAAATTCTGGTAGTTGAAGAAAAGAAACCAAGAGCAAATGCACAGCACGTTACGCACCACTATAATCAACTCTATTCGTGTTTTTATTCCCTACGCGTGTCTTTCACGCTCTGCAACCCATTTTCTTATCTCGGTTTCTTCTTTTCCATTATTTATATGAAAATTATCTTATAAATAAATAAAAAGAACTTTGCTTTGTTTGGATTTTTTATGATAACATTTTGCATTGGGTGATGAGATATGCCTGAGTGCAGTATTAAGTATGTCTACGTTAATTTTAAACATGCAGAAAATAGGGGAGGCCAAAAAAGTGTGACAAAGATTTGAGATTGAGATTGGGTTGAGACTTGTGTAAAGTAAAACGACAACTCTCACCGCTACCGAAGGCATAACACGCGTGCGTTTGGGGTTTCCAGATCCACACATAACGTACATGTTCCCTTTGAAATTTTTTGTATTATTTACACTCTTCATATCACATACAATAACTTAATCTTGGGCCTTGTCTATTGTCGGTTTTTTACGTGTGTACATGTCAACCATAACATACCCGGTTCCTTCGGGGACATCCGATAAAAAAACCCATACCATACCCCTCAACCTTAACAACATAAATGCACAGCATAAACCACTTCCTACCCAATATATCTTTTCTCTTCACTTATGAAGCACGCGTTTCATGAACCCGACAAGTAACAAGAGCCATTGTCAATTTAATTATTACTTGATTTGGCTTCGCCGCTTCGGCGACTTTATTCTATAGCAATGACGTATAACTACAATTGTAATTTGAATTTAGTGTTGATGTAGTTTAGATATGTATCTAATTATATAATGTTATATTAATAAATATAATTATTTTTTATATTAATTATATAAATAATTATTTAAAAAATAGATATAATTATATAATTATATAAAATATTCTATATTATTAATATATTTGTTTATATCCTGACCTAATTCTATGGTTCAGGTTTAAGTAAATCAAAAAGGTTCAACTTACAAATTGGTCTTCACCACTTATCCGATCTCATCTAAAGAGATTGAGATCGACATAAGCCGCTCTCCGAAGAAGTCAAGTTCAACATGAACTGGCAGATAACGCTTATTCAAATAAGTAACTGTCCTTTAAAATCTCACATCCATTTTTAAAAGAGATATTTCAACAACCCTAAGATAAAGGGACGATTATCCACCTTCAGAAGTGGAACTACTCCAACGGTGGTTATTGGATCACCACTATAAATACACTGACACACTCAGGTAAAAACTAAGTTTGAATACTCCCTAAACCTGCTTACACCCTTGCTAACTTAAGCATCGGAGTGTCTTTGCAGGTACCACCCTCCATTCCTTCAAACATGTAGCTCGAACGGCGGCTCCCGAACGCGAACAAGTCGGAAACCACCTTCCTTTGACATTTGGGCCAATCCTTCAAGCCCAAACCACCTATCTCAGGTTACCCACATAACATTGGTGCCATTACCAGGGACCTGGGAAAACAAATCACAATGACGGATGACCAGAACGAAGACGGACATACTGCATCAAAGTTTGAGCAAGAGCAGCAAGATGCAGTTAACAATGACAAGGCAATAATCTCTCATGGGGCTAACTTTCATGTCGCTCCCCCTGAAGAACTTATAAGTATAACTTATCCATGGCCTTTTGCAAAATGGGGATTAGACCTACTTGGACCCTTTCCCAAGTGACTAGACAAGTAAAATACCTCATAGTGGGAGTGGACTACTTTACAAAGTGGATCGAAGCAGAACCATTAGCCACCATCACAGCTCAGAGAAGTTGGAAGTTCCTCTACAAGAATATCATTACCAGGTATGGCATTCCCAATTCCATTACGACGGATAATGGCACTCAATTCACCGACTCTACATTCAGAAATCTAGTAGCCAGTATGAAAATCAAGCATCATTTCACCTCGGTTGGGCACCCACAAGCAAATGGGCAAGCAGAAGCCGCCAATAAAATCATACTAGATGGATTAAAGAAAAAATTACAAGATATAAAATGGAGCTTGGGCCGAGGAGCTCCCTCAAGTGTTATGGGCATATCGGACTACACCCCAGTCTGCCACGGGAGAAACACCCTTCCGACTTACTTATGGCATAGAAACCATGGTACCAGTTAAAGTCAACGAGCAAAGTCCAAGGGTGAGGTTTTATGATGAGATCGGCAATATTTAGGCACACAAAGAAGAACTCAAACTACTCCCTGAAGTCTGAGAACAAGCCCAAATAAGGAAAGCAGCGCTAAAGCAAAGGATGATAAACATATACAACAAGAAAGTCATTCGAAGAAATTTTGCCTCAGACAACTTGGTCCTGATCAGAAACAACATCGGGGCAAACAAGTCGGGTGAAGAAAAATTCGCTGCTAATTGGAAAGGGCCATATAAGATAAATGAAGTGCTCGGAAAGGGGTATTACAAGGTATCCGACTTGAGCAGTGCCGAGCTCCCAAGATCGTGGCATACTTGCAACATGAGGAGTTACTATAGCTAGAAGCAAACTCCGCTCCCTTGTGTACTCTTTTTCCCGACTTCATGGTTTTTTTCCAGAAAAGGATTTTCCTAAAAGGGGTTTTAACGAGGCATCAAAGCGGGGACTAAGGGTTAATAATCTTAAAATCCCTTAGTAGCTAAGTTAACTTTTATAAAAGTTACCTCCATCAATTAATAAAGATTTTATTCTATCTCTTTAATTCCGTTATTATCATCATTATTTTATGAAACGCACCGATTTAAGCTAAAAAAAGTGAAAATCCCATGACCGACCTAAGTGGTCGGCAGGATAAAACGATGAGGTACAAGTCGGTGTAAAGAGGTTACAAAAGACGATCGTGATAACTCGGGAATAATGTCACTAAACAACACACTAGTCGAAAAACCCGAGAAAATCAAAATGCATCGCAAAAATAACTTAAAGTTACAAAACAATTCAATAAAAAAAAATTGAATATGTACATTCAAAATAACGGAACACAAAAGATACGAAAATCCCTCAAAGATAGGAGCAAAAGCCTCTCAAGTTTTTAAAAGAGTTGTTTTCTACCATAAAGATCGTCTAACTTAAACAAAACAGCCCACACAACAAAAAGATTTTTTCACAAAAATCAAAGGGCTTTAAAATCTCAAGGAAAATAAAAGCATCAAAACATTCGCAAGCATGTATAATCGAAGATATTTTGTTAAAGGCCCTTATTCCAAAGAAGGACCAACAAAAACAAATAACTTTTTTTTAATGACCATAAAAAGGTCAAAATGTCAAGGAACCACCACGACAACAAACATATAAATTGTTCAAAAAGGGCCCACAAGTCGGGCCATAATAGCTAAAATCACTGGGAAGGGAGATCGGATGCATCAAAAGGAATGGAGCTCGAATCTGCTGCAGGAGTAGGAGGGGTCGGAGCAACCTTTTTGGCAGCAAAGGTCAGGACCTCAAAAGAACTCGGCAGGGATTCCTCCTGTTTCTCCTCATGAGGAGGAGACTCAACAATTCGTTGTCCACGAGTCTTCAGCTCTGAATCGGTCTCAGGACGAGGAGGAGAGACAATCACCCCAGCAATAACCACCTTATCAGGATGGAGGGGTGAAAGGTCCAAGTCGAAAGCAATAACTCCGACTTGTTCCTTAAACACCCTGAAAGCCTCCTCTGAGCTCTCAACAATTGAATCCTCCAGGTCCTGATAAGCCTCAAATTCAACTCCAGCTTCCTTTGAAGATCAATATTTTCAGAAAACACCCTAACATAAATTTGCTCCGCTTTCTCCTTCAACCTCTCAGCCATGGCACACTGGCCCATTAACTTCTTCTCCCTCTCCTGAAGTTGGGCCAGCTCCTCTTTCAACCAGGCGTTCTCCTCCTGCAGCCTCTTTTCCTCTTCTTGACATAGGACAATCCTCCCCTGAAGGTCCTCCACAGTCTTTTGAAAAGAGCTCAAAGGAGCTTTTTTCCAGAATATCAAAAAGGACAGTGCAAACTCCAGCAGTCCGAACTCCCCCTCCCCCCCCCCGAACCAAAATTTGAAGATGATTTCGAAGGGAAGCATCATCCATAGCGATCTAGCTATGAGGAAAGATGTGCTTCTAAACGAACTTCAGACCATCGAAGTTGGCATCCCCAGAAGGAGAAGAACCAGTCTCCGAGGTCTTACATTTCTTCTTTCCAGGCTCGGAAGGGTTCCGAACTGGGGGAACAGGACAGGAGGAGGAAGAGAAGAAGCAGAAGCAGGGTTTACCGAAATCGGGTGAGAAGAGGACTCTGAGTTGTGAGGAGGAGAGCCAGAAACTCTGACCTTAGCAGTGTCAGCTCGGGCACAAGCCTTCCTCTTGGCCTCCTGGACCTTTTGGTAGTAGTGCTGGACTCGCTTTTCACCATTTCTGAAAGAAAGAATGAGAGTCAATTAGCTTACAAAATCCAAGGAAAACACGTTGCATGTCAGAACTCGTTAGAAATCGCTAAAAAGAAAGAAAAACTACCTAGCTGGGTTCGCACAAAACTCGGAGAACCTAGAAGGAACTTCTTGGTATCTAGATTTGGAGCACGCCCCCAAGCCTCTCGAAAAAACTCAGCAACAGCCTCCTCCACCTCATCCAAATTGGCTAGACCATATTTTTCTATAGGGGAGGCCTCCAACCAATAGAGAGGAAATCGGGTATCATTGTTATCGTTCAAGAAAAAAGAGTGATGGCCTTCTACGGCTTGGACCTTAAAGAAAAAGTTTTCAAAGTCATGGAAAGATTCATCAAAGATTGAGAAAACCTTCCGTCCCTGGATAGCTCGGAAGGATACCCACTATTGCTTATTATTCTGAGCACTAAACGGCTTTGTCAGGTGAAAAATATTGAAAAAGATCTTTAAAGAAGTTGGAAAGTCCAGCTCTTGGCTGACAAGTTGGTAGATTCTCATGAAACTCCAAGAGTTGGATGTAGTTGGGTAGGAGCAACTCGGCAATGAGACAAAACGTCCATTTCAAACTCAGAAAAAGGAAAAGAAACCCCCCAAACGGGTGAAAAGATAGTCGTACATAAAGAAAAAGTGAGAGTTAGAATCGGCAATCCTCCCACAACAAACCTGATCCTCAAGATCCGGGGCTACTAATTCATACTTAGGCTCATCAGCCTCTAAACTACAAATCCTATAATGGGTGCGAAGCTCGGTAGTGAAGTCGGTATCTACTAAAGGATTCTCAATAAGCACAGAATCATCTACCCATTTCAAAAGGGTCTTAGGGATACGGGAAGACATTTTTCGATAGTAAGGAAGTACGTATAAAAGTAATAAGACCTACAAAGAAAAATAAAAGCATAAAAAATAGGACTCCCAAAGACAAGGCAGTTTTTTCCGAAAGTAAATAGGAAAAAGAATCACCAAGCAGCAACAACGATATCTAATAAACATGCAAAAATCCTAAAGCCTCGTTGTAAAGGCATGAAACTCTCCTCGAACACTCAAGCGCACCAAACAGAAATAAAGAAAGTACTACACAAATGGCAGAAGAAAGTAAAGAACTAACCTTTTTTCCTATAAAATCAAAGAGAAGTAGTTGCAGAGATAAAAAGCAACGAACCACCCGAGAACAGAAGGCAAAAGGGAGCTTTTAGTGAAAAAGCAAAAGTGCAAGGAAAAAACTTCAAAGAGAAGACGAAAGAAAATAAAGAAAGAAGAGGGAAAAGTATTTATAAGAAACCAGGGGTGCAACAGTAAAAGGACGTAATCATTAAAGAAATGCGCCGTTACCAATGTAATTGCCCCCGCGTGTAAATGCGAAATCCCAAACAGACGCAATGTTTTGATTAGACACGACGGTTGAGAAATTCGAAATCACGTCGATTTTTAACTAAAATCACATCGGTTTCCGACTTGAATAAACTCAGGCTCAATTAATACTGGAATCCCGCTCATGGCTAAGAAGTCGGACTCGAGTAGGGGCACTGTTCATACCCTGATCCAATCCTATAGTCCAGGTCCAAGTAAGCCAAAAAGGCCCATCCCAATAATTGGCCTTCACCACTTGCCCGACCTCATCGAAAGAGGTCGAGATCGACATAAGCCCCTTCCCAAAGAGGTCGGGTTCAACATGAACTGGCAAATAATGCTTATTCAAATAAGTAACTATCCTCTAAAATCTCTCATCCACTTCTAAAAGAGATATCTCAACAATCCTAAGATAAAGGGACAGTTATCCATCTTCAGAAGTGGAACTACTCCAATGGTGGTTATTAGATCACCACTATAAATACACTGACACACTTAGGTAAAAATTAAGTTCCAATACTCCCTAAACCTGCTTACCTCCTTGCTAACTTAAATATCGGAGTGTCTTTGTAGGTACCACTCCCCATTACTTCAAACACATATCTCGGACAGCGACTCCCGAACGCGAACAAGTCGGAGACCACTTTCCTTTGATATTTGGGCCAATCCTTCAAGTCCAAACCACCTATCTCAGGTTACCCACGTAACAATATCAAAATTAAACTCTTTTAATTTTTGAAAATTAAACTTTGTGTTTTGTGATATTTAAGTTTATTGATTGGGCATAATATCTTAAATGTTTAATACATATTTTACTATCAGTGTAACGAGATATTAATTAAATTTTTTCATTTTTCAGCCATTTTTTTACAAAAGAACTGCATATAAATTTGATATTTATCTTTCTCTAGCATTAAAAAGAATTCAATTTCAAAATAAAAAAGTAAACTATTTTAAATTAAATTAAAAAATTTTAAAATTATAACTTTTTAAAAATAAAAAAATACTAAATCATTAGAACCCAATTTTTTTTTTTATCGAAATCCATTTGAATTTTTCCCTTTCTTTTCTTATGCAAAAGTTATATGACATCGTCTTTTAATGTAAAAAAAAAAAAAAACAAAAACAAAATAAAAAAAACTTTTTTAAAGGAAGATTCTTTTTTATTGTGGGTGTAGTTTAAATATTTAATAAATAATGTTACTTGTTTTGGATAAATATAAGTGGATTTTAGTTGTGTTTAAAAAATATTTTATATATTATTATGTTATTTTAGATGTGTCTTGATAATTTGGTATAGTGTAATTTTAAGTAGTTGGTTAACACAAACTTACTTATTTTTTAGATGTATTTTAAAAATATTATATTTATTATTTGTTATTTTGAATTTACTTTAGATACATTTAAGACACTACATCAAATTTTTATGATACATTTAAAATTATATAATTATACATAAAATAATTATGAACACATTCAAAATGAAACCATATTTCAAAACAGTTATTGACCATTAAATAATTTAAGCACGAAATAATTATGAACACATCTAAAATATAGCTATATTTTAAAATAATTACTGACCACATCAGATAACAAAAATCAAACACATATTTTTTGTATCCAAAGAATAACAAAGAAAGTATATATTAATAATTTATTATTTAAGTTATTATTATTTTGGATTGTGTGTTACCTGGAGATAAACAATAAACAAAAATGACAACAAGCAATAGAGGATAACACAAGCAGAAAATTCTAAGATAAATGAGCGAATGATTTCATGGTAACTTAAAAATGGTGAAGAAATGGTGTATTTAGGAGAAAAATAATAGCATGTTTGGAAATTTTTAAATGGTATAAAATTGAATTAAATTTTAGTGTTTAAAATGAATGAATAAAATTATAGAATTGAATTGAATTTTAATGTTTAGAATGTTTATCAAATGAATTAAAATTTTATAATAGATAATTTTATTCTTTATTAATATAACATCATATTTAAATAATAAATATATATTTATTAAATTATATGAAATAATTAAAATACATCTAAAAATATTAAATTCAAAAATATTATTATTAATTAAAAAATTAAATAGCTCTTTATGATTGATTTTAATGACAAACTAACAACAAAAAACAAACATGAACTATCAAGAACCAATGATCTAATGACATAGCAAATAAAAAAAAATTAGTTATTAATAGTAAATTATAGCAACTAATTCATGTTATTAAAATGGAATAAAATTATGTCACTTTTTACTAGTGTCATGATCGACACAACTTCACTTAAAATATTCGAATGTATTGGCAAACGTTTGGTGTTATTAATATAAATTAAACACTTAAAATCTATTACGTGTGTATATTTTTTTAGATATACATAGTAAACTTTAAAAAAATGATATATATTATATTAAATAAGTTGAAGGAAAGAAAAAAAAAGGAATAAAGAATGGTGAAAGAAGAGAAAATGTGTATTGAAAGGTGGGACACATCGAGAGAAAGTGAGTAAAAAAAGTTAAGAAGAAGTAATTAGATTATAAGGACATTTTAGACATTTTAAGTTTTAAGTGAAATTCCAATGGAATGAAATTTCAAATCGTACTTATTTGGGTTGGAATTGATTTTGAGATAAAACAAAGAAATTGAATTGGATTTCAAAGAATTTCCAAACATCCTATAAAAAAATGTAGTAATTTTAAGAGGTCAGTTTTAACTTATTTAAATATATTAAAATTTAAAATAATTTAAAATAAAAAATTTAAAATTATATTTAAATTAAATTAAATTAAATTAAATTTAATAATACTTTCGTTTAAAATAGAAAAAAATAGATTATTTAGATATAATGATTGAGTAATCGTTGAAGACTTTTTTACCTATATACGCATGAAAAATTCATTTATTCCCAAAATTCGCATAGGTGGAAACTGTTCCCAAAATGCGCAGCTTCATTTCATGTATGGCGGCCAAGAAATGGATTTCAACACCATTTCGAGGTAGGTGTCCACGAAATAGGAGCACCATGGCAGGTACAGCACGCACGAAATGGAGATCCCATTTCATGCGTGGCAGCAGTGAAATGGACGGACCAAATCAGGATTGACAGACGTGAAATGGACAAATCAAATCAGTTAGAATATACAAAGAAAAAGTATTGATAAATCGTACACCCACTAAAATTATGCAATGATTCACTAAGAATATTTTCTCCTATGTTAGAACTTAGAATTTAGAACTATGTTGGTAATTAACCTTTCTTATTTATCCTTCTTCTATATTTCATAACTTGTCTCATTGAGCACTCTTGTTTAATGATAAAAAAAATTTTGCCATCTTGTATAGAAAATTGTGAAGAAGGAAAAGAATGAAGCCATTGCAGAAATGATAGCTAGTTTAGCGAACGAAGACGGCGATGACAAAACTGGCAAGACTGATGATGCACAAGGTGAAGAAGCAAGCCCTCCATCCAAGACAGCAGTTGAAGCTAAAGCAATTGACAAGAGTATCGACCTTGAGGAAGAGAAGCCTAATGATTCTCCAGCTGATGCAAAACACCACGAGGTTCTATCAGGCAAAGAAGAAGACGAGAAGAAGGATGATTCTGCTTTACAAGATGTGAATTCGACGAATAAGGAACTGATTCCTGAGTTGGTGACTATAATTCTCGAATTGGAAGAGACACCTCCAACAGAACCTGTTGTGAAGATAGAAAAAGAACAAGAGAAGCAACCAAAGACACCTCCAACGAAACCTATTGTGAACAAGAGAAGCTGATATTGCTTCCTTCATGCAATAATTCGCATGCGCCAATCACTTGTTGGGCCATTTCATGGCTGGCTCTTCGGAGGTCTGCATTTCGCAGATCTCAGGGACGGATTGAACCACTTCGTGGGTGCTCCATCTAAGGTGCTCCATTTCGTGATTGGCTGGCTTGATATGCAGACTCTAACATGCACAGGTCCACTTCTCCCCCATTTCGCGTGGAGCAGGATGAAAATGGTGGGTTAAACCATTTCGTGGGTGCCTTAATTGAAATGAAGCTGTGCAATTTGAGGACTCTTTCCATACATGCGTATTTTGGGAATAAATGATTTTTTCCTGCGTACATAGGTAAAAAAACCAATGGTTGAATTCTTAAAGAATGGAGAGCATTTTTTATAAAATACTAGAGGTATAATCGATTAATTGTCTTTATCTAGCTACTTTTTTATTGTTGTTAAGTTACATTATTTTTTAAAAAATAGTAGAAAAATAACAATAATATTGTTATATTTAAATTTTTCGAATCAAACTAATTAATCAAATTTGCATTAAAATCTCATTTCAAAAAATAAATATAACTCTTTTTAAAGAGTCACTCAAAGAATTTTATAATAATATGATACTTCTTTTAACAAATTCACTGAAGTAGAAACAAAAAATATGTATGTAAATGATTCATCTGAGTGAATGGTATTTTTTTTAAGATGTAAAAATTGATAATTACAAAAACTTGGTAAATGAAAGAAAGAATAAGTATTAAAGTAAATTAACTAAAAATAAAAAAGACAAAATGATGATTTGCATAATTTAAAGAAGAAATAATATATCTAATAGAATATAAAATGTATGAAATAATTAAAGCTCCCAAAATCCGCATGCACTTGTATCTCATTTTTTCATCTTTGTTAGAGTGACCTAAAAATTTTTTTAAACTGTATGTTAATAGAAGTTTTCTTTTTTTTTTAGTAGAATGTTATTTATTTATAAGTGAGTTTTAAAATTGTGTGTCAAGTACTTATAACCACATTTTTGATACTTTGCTCATTATCTTCGTTTGCTTTGTATGCAAGCTTATTTGAATTGATATGTTTATAATAAGTTTTCTTTTCCTCTCTATCGATCGATTCTGGAGTACTTTATCCAATCCTTAATCTAAAGAGGATATTGGCTAGAGTCTTGACTTCTTCTTTCAATAAATTCTCGCATCTCTTCTTGGTTTCTTTGACTGTCTCCTTTTGCTTTTTAATAAATGATTTTAATTTTTTCCTCTTCTATCCTTTTACATAAACAATGGACTTCTTAAAAAATATTAACAAACATGCCTTTAAACTAATAATTTTGTCTCCAAGATAAATGAATTCACTCAACTTAAACCCCTTGTGATCTGAACGGGCAATTCAAAGATTCTTCTTTTCTCCATCAAAATGGGAAAACTACAAAAAAAAAATCTTATTAAACTAACCAATCGTAAATTACTAACCTATCTAGGAAAAACCGTTGCACAAAAAAAGTGAACAGTAAATTCAACAGTGGTAAAAATGTTGACAATGGCAGTTATCACTAAGGAAGATGAGAGAAACAAAAAGAAAGTAAAATATAAAGAAGAAAAATATGCAAACGAAGGAAAAAAAAAAAAAGAACAACCATCAAGGAGGTTTTATACATTTAAAAAAGGACATTTGGAAGTTAAAATTTTTTATTTAAATAAAAAATAATTATTTACTCAAATAAATCAAATTACAGAAATTTGTCAATATATACATTTAATTGTATTTTCGCAGGTTAAAAATACAAAAATAATATTTACTTTTTGTACGCGATATATATAACTATGAAAATAAGCAAAAAATTCATATTTATTCTTTTAACATGCGAAAATCGAACACACAAAAAATGAGCTCATTCTCTCAATAAGTACCAGCAAAAACCAAGAAGAAAGAAAGAAAAATTGTGATTAAAAAGTGTGAATTGGCTGTCAAATAAATGGTAGCAAAAAAAGAGAAAAAACTATTCTTATGGAACATAGGTATTTAATGTAACAATAATGTTCTGTATTCAAGTGATTTTTCTAACCAAGTCTATCCAAATAATTTACTCTCACGCGTTACGCCACTTATTTATAACAGAGCTTCAATGTAAATCTTTTATTCTTCAACAAAGCTTTCATTCTTCGTTCCTCTTCAACGTAAAACTTCCATTCTTTGTTCCTCTTCTTCAAATTTTCTCTTCAAATTTTCGATTTCATTCCTCTGTTTTTCGATTTGCATTTATATTCTTCTAAATCGAACAGTGTATTGTTCTTCTAAATCGAATGTACTATTCTTATCAAAACAATCAATAATTCAAGTTCAAATCAGAACAAGAGCAATTTGGATTATTCTTCTGAATCAAATTAAGTGGACGAGATTTGATAATCACATTTTTTCGGTTTATTTGTTATTACACAATGGTCTTGTTATGATAATATTTTCGATTTATTGTTCAACAATTTTAATTTAATGCAGGAATTTCTGATTTTGAATAATGCACATTCTTCAGTTTATTTGTTATTACACAATAATCTTATTATCATAATATTTCGGTTCACTCTTCAACAAATTTGAATTAAATTGAATGGAATACAATTGAATAAAGTGATAATGAATAATTTCATCCTTCTTTACTAAAACCAGTTTTGTTTAATGGATTTGAATTGAAGTCAATTGAAGGTCTTGAGTGCTTGATTTGGAGCATTTGTGGCTGGACTAGCTAAATTGAAAATTTGGAGCTTGTGGAGGAGAGGGTTTTGAGGTGTTTTTGGTTTAGGAAGGAATCGATCAAAGTATGGTTTTGGTTTCTTATAATTAATATATAATGTTGTGTGAAAATTTAGGCTAATTGCCTTTGGATAGGTTTGAATGGTAAGAATTGGTTAATTGATGTGGTTAGTGAATGACTAAATATGTATGTATGATCTAATTGGTAGTAATTTGAATGGATTTGTTGATGGTAGATTATTGATATTGATTTGATTAGTAATGATTGTGATGAATGATTTTGGAATTAGTTTGATGAGGTTTGTAATGGCTAGTAGTAGATAATTGAATGTTTGGAAAGTTTCAGGTATGGTATATGCATATAATTGATAATGATTGGTGGCTAATTGGTGAAATTGGTAGGTTTATGTGTGAAAATGATTGAATGATATTGGTGAATTTAGGTATTGGGATAATGGCAAGGTGAATTGAAAAGCATGTGATACCGTGTGGAAGTTTTGGTATGGAATTTTGGTTGTGAGTAGTTTGGTTTAAATTGAAAACTTTGGTAAAACTAGAGGTTTTGTGTTTTTGGTAAAAGTTTATTTTTGACAAACTTCGGCGGAACATAACTTGGCTTTCGGAGTCTCAAATTTGGTAAAAAAAAAAATAAATGAAAATTGTGTCCATGAAGTTCGTAACATTCAAAAAACGGATTAAAAACAATTTTTAACGAAAAATTTATGCGCGTTCGAAGTTGGGTGTGTAAAATTGATTTTTGCAACTTAGTAGTTTTTTTTTGCAATTTTAATGCATGCATAAGCGGAAAACCCCATGCATATGCGAGGATTGGACTCTGCCCAGCACTCTCGCGTACCGGACGGTGCATGCGTACGTGAATATGTGAATTTTAACATTCATGTGTAAACGGAAGGCATGCGTACGCATGACACCCTGTTTTGTAGAAAATGTGATTTTTGAGTTTTTACCTTTTCTCTAATTTTCCAAACATCTGTAACACCTGTTTAAGACCCGATATTTAGTTTTTAGGCTTCGGAGTAAGAGTGAACGTACTGAAGGAGTTGAATTGATATTGAGGAAGAATGGATTAATTGTAATGAGAGTATGATGAGGATAACTGATTTTTTATTTGGGACATGATGAAAATGATTATGATGTTGAGATGTTGAGTTATGATAGGAATAATTATGATAATGAGAATGATTGATTGTGATTATGAGGATGATGTGAATGACTATGAGATTGAAATATGATGATGAACGTTTACAATTGAAATATCATGAGGATGTTTAAGAGATCGAGAGAAAGATTATGATTGAGATATGATGAGGATGGTTATGAGATTGAGATGTGTCTGCCTGGGTAGTAGCAAGGGTTGTGGTTCGTCCCACTTGCTCCGGATTAGTAATTGAGATATCTGGGCAGTAACAAGGGTTGTGGTTTGTCCCACTTGCTCTGGGTCAGTAATTGAGACACCTGGTCAGTAACAGCAGTAGCGGTTTATTCCACTTGCTCTGGGTTGAGGTTGTAAATACCCGCCTGGGTAGTACGCAGCAGTAGTGGTTCATTCCACTTACTCTGGGTTAAGCGGGTAGTATGCAAGGGTCGTGGCTTAGTCCCACTTGCTCCACGATGTGGTATTTCTGTCCAAGGTTAGCTATCAGACATGTCGGGTTTGGATGTATAACCGACAAATGATATCATTGGCCATAGGGTAGACATGCATCATATGCACTTGTATGTTCTGCTTGAGTATGCTTTGTTTTCCCTGGCCTAATTATTTAACTGTAATTAACTGCTACTTGTCCTATCTGCTGTGGTTATTATCCGTATTTGTATGTGTTTTTTATTGTATTGTATGTGTATGTATCTGAGAGACTCCTCATGTGGTAGAGGTGTGATGAGGGTTATTCTACCTCGTGATTAGGAGATTTGAAGGAAACAGAAGTTGAAAAGTTAGATTAGAGCCAGAATCCCTTAAATAAATTACCGATATTTTTTGTTTAGAATAAATTTTAAGCTTAATTTGAGTGTCAGAGTTCTAGAAACGCCTCTGACTTTCTTGGGACCTTATGTATTATCTATGTGGGCACCTTAACCATACTAAGAACCCTCGGTTCTCATTTCATACAAAATTCTTTTATTTTTCAGATGCAAGACGTGAGGCATCTCGCTGAGCATATTGGAGACCTTTTGGAAGTGAAAAACTATACTTTTGGGGCTTAGCATTTTTGTTTCTAGTTGTATATATGTATATATATTCTCCGCCCTGTATATATGGTATTTTGTCCCTCTTAGAGGTTGACTTGGAGAAGCATGTATTTATTTTGTAGTTTAAGTTATGCTTTTGTGTTATATGTATTTATATATATGTATACTTTGGCCGGCCTTGGCTTCACAGGTCGAGTCTGGAGCTTGATACCTATAGCTTTTGAAACTCTGATCTTTGTATGTAGTTTATCATTTCCGTTCGATCTTGTTTTTCCTTTATGCGTTTATCTGGACGAGTGTGCTACGATTTTCTGTTTCGACTTTGCTTAACTTCTTTTTCAAGACTCCCAATTATAATTTCTCTCAAATATATTTATATATATGTCTTTTCCTTTTAAAGGTCGTAATACCTCGCTACCTCTGCTTTACGACTTAAGCCTGTGGTAGGGTGTTACAGATGCAATGAATCCACTAATGGCGGACGAGCAAAGCAGTGATGGTGGATGACTTGTGGACGACACGAAGGGACGACGACCAAGTGACAGATGACGAACACGCCATGGACGGCGACACAAGAGCGCGACGGAAGAGAAACGTGGCTAGACGTGAGCTCCGAGAAGAACTTAAGGCTAGGAGCCTAGGACTCTCTGACTTCTAGAGAAAATGCCAAGGATTCTTTTGGTATTTTGGAAATATGGGTGTGTCCACAATTAGGTAATTTACCCTAATAGTGAAAGTATTCGTTTTTTAACAGAATATTTTGTTATTTCTAGGAGTGAACGCAGATCGGATCGGATCGAAATGACTAAAATCTCAATCCGCTCGCACTAAAATCATCCAATCTGATCAATTCCAATATTTGTAATTTTTAAGCTCGGATTTAATCTGATCCGCACATTTGTAGATCGGATCTCAGATATATTCGTAAGACATATAAATATTTTAAAATAAGATAAAATTCCTTTTTTCACTCTTTTAAACATGTTTTTTTTTAAAATATTGTTAAATATACTTTTCTTAAATAAAAAAATAAAATAATATAATATATATGATAATTATTAGTTAAAATAAAATATAAAAAGAATATTTATTTATTTATTTATTTATTGTTGCGGATCTATGAATATGCGGATACCGACATGTAATCCGCAATTCGATTCTATTAGTGTGCAGATCAGATCGGATCCAATCCGATAACCTTGCAGATCGAATCTCGGATAAACACTACAGATATGCGGATTGGATCTGATCCATGGATACTCCTAGTTAATTGAAAAAAAAATTTATAGGATAGGAACCCAATTAAAAAAAATATAAAAATTAAATTAAAATTTTAGTAAAATTATAGGACCTCCAAAATAATTATTTTTTTATTTTGGGTGTAGAATCATATAAGTAAACTTAAACTTTAGCGCAAAAAGCACCCACATACATAAACCAAGTTAGGTAGGTAGGCACTTTTGGTTTTTGGGTCAGCGACTTCAAAACTGAAAATTTTTCGGTTGATGTTACGGATCTAAATTATGGTAACCTGAATTTTGACATAAAATAAAAAAATCCCACTATAACTATTAACTCACTGAATATTAAGAGTGTTGGTAGTGCTATTTGAATCGATTTTGAGTCAAATTTATCCAATTTGAATATTAATTTTACTTGTGGTGCAGTTTGGATTGGATTATTGTTTTAAATAATCCAATCTAATCTGATTCAATTTCAAGTGATTTGTTTTGGATTGAATCTGTGATTTTGTAAATTAAAAAAAATTAAATATACATAACAAGTTTCAACATCAAATTTTAGATAACTAACAATGACATAACAAGCCTCAATAATATCTTAAAAAACTAACAATAACATAACAATAAAAATAAAATTACAAGTTAGTTAAAATAAATAAATAAATTTCATTTTAAACATAAAATATTTATTAAATAATAATAATACATAAATAATATAAAAATATATAACAAAATTAAACATATTATAAGTTAAATTGTAAATATAATAATAAAATAATAATATTATAGCACATTGTGCGATTTGAATTGGATTGGATCAGTTTTAAGAAATAGATCCAAAATTCGACCTGATCCATGCGGTTAACAAAAAATAAAATCCAATTAAATCCAAATTAATGCAGTTTTCTATTTAAATTGAATTGAATGAACGATTTAATTTAGATCCGTTTGAAGTTAAATAGCCCCGGTGAACATATAACCAAATAGCGGATACATAAGAGGTAAGACTTGGCATGTTGCATACACATTTCTATCAAATGTTCTCTCTTTCCGGGCAGCACAAGATGGGCATCGGCACATTGACACTAGCATTTAGCAAGATGGATTCCACTACTTCGATCCTATCCTGCTGGCTGCTTAGCTAACGTGGAAGGCAAAGCTTGCATGTCAGCTTTTGCACCTAGATAGATGCCAGCTGGCAAAAAGAAGCCTTAGGATAAGTAGGATAGAAATAGAACACAAAAGTGAGCTGATTGCTGTACCAGAACCTTAAAGAGGGAAGTTTGGCAAATCGTAAAGCTCACACTCTACTCGTTGTTGATTGCTTTTGTATCTTACTTCATTTAGCATCAGAACCATGTGATGTGTAAGTGGATTAGTCCACTATGTTACAAGGCCAAAATGAAAAAGGTAAGACAAGGGCATAGAAGAGGGATACGAATAGCAATTATAATGCAACTTACTACACAGAAGCCGCTCTATTGAAGTAAATATTAGAAATATAGATTACAACAAACGCAACATCCGGCGAGTTACCAGCATGGGACATGACTTAATAGACATTTGTTACCACTACACATAACAAACTTACCTAACGCATAGATGACATTAAAAAATAAGTGGGGAAAAAATTGAATGATACAAAGACCACTTAAAGGTTACAGCTGCCGAAAGTTCTAATAGTAGATTAAGCAATCAACGTACTCATGAACAAAAACCAATAGGAAAGAGCAAGCCAACAATAAATTGAACAATACATCAGTTAGACCAGACATGAACTAGACCATGCCTATTGCCCGTGTAGATCTCATTGCGCTCTTCGTCGTAGAAGAGGGCAGTAATATCTTCCAAGGCCTCTGCAACTGTGCTCCTAATTTTGGAGGAATGCTTTCGCTTCTTTGAGTTACAACGGCTACCCGAACAATCATCACCGCAACTGCATTCATTCTCAATTGGGAAGCTATTGCTTGCTCTTATTTTGGCAAGGCACTTGCCAGTTAAGATGTTGCTAACATTGATGGAGCCTGCTGTATAAATAAAGCAGATCCTGTTAGTAACACGTCTATGAATACAGAAAGACAGATTGATCATAAACACACTGCAAATTTGTCTAATTACTTCCTTTCCTATGTCAGGTTTTATCATGATCCTGAGTCAATATGAACGATTTTAGCTAAATCAACTTTCAGCCTGATGATCAACCAAAATGGAAAAGTAAAGGTGGTGGTCAAAAGAACAGAAAAGATAGGTACCATTTCCTTCGGTCAATGAATCTTCAGAATCAGCTTTGCAGTAGGATATGATGAGATCCTGATCACTCGTTATATATATATTGTTTGTATTGCAGTCAGGATGCCACAAGAGGTGATCCTCGAAAGAAGTAACAAGCTCACCACGGAAGTTCCACACAGCCACAGTCCTATTTCGAAATGTCAAGAATAGTTGATTCTCGTAGAGAAAGATAAAGGCAGATGGTGTCATAAATTCACTTCTGCTAACTTCTGTTAGATCGAAAGTCCTCACCTACAATTAATTAGAAGATCTAAGCATAAAGAACTAATGCATAAATTCATTTCAAAAAATAAAATAAAAATTTACTTACATCAAGAATCTGAAGGTTCTCATTTTCTTGCTTGACAAGTAGCTTTTCATTGAACTGCTCAATAAAATCCACCTTCTTATTCCGACAAAGGAGATGGTTGAACGATTTCAAGACAGTACCATCTTCTATTGAGAGAATTTTCAGCGGGACATGGCTACTTGTTTTAGCAAAAATCAACAACATGATCCCCGGACTAATCAAGAGAATCCACAAAACACAATCAAAATAGTGCAAAAAAACCAAGACCATTCAAAGAAGATAAAAGCAATATGAACTTATAGTACCAGCAACAGAAAAGCTGGTGTTATTATTCACATGCATAGCCATAGATGAAATCCATAAGTGTTTTGTAGCATGTATATAAAATTACGAACAAATCAAGAAAAGTTACCTGATCTTAATCTCTTGGACATTTTTATCCGAAATGGAGTACAACATTGTATAGTTTTTAAGGTCAAATACCTTGTATATGCTATAAGATTGGAAAAGAACAAGAATTAGAATCCAGAAGCCTTGATAATGTTAGATAAGTATGTCCTCACATATAAGTTTCAGAACAATAAAATATTTACCTATCTTGTGCAGAGTATGTGAGTACCTTCCCATTTACATCATCAAATTCAACAAAACCTGGCCACTTCAAAGACTCCGATTCAAAAAGAGCAAAGCCAGCATCTGGCTTACCCCTCCTGATGTATCTGCACAAAAGGAAAAAATTTAGCTTAGAACCAGAAAACACATAGCTGTGTATGGAGCCAATGCTATCGCTAACTATTTTCTTAGTAACTGCATATGTAGTGATTTTCCATTGTATTTTTCAATGTTGGGAATGCAGAGCAAGAGTAAGAGTTAAGTGATAAAAGAATACGGAGATATACATACTCTATCCTTGTGCTTCTGCATTTCAAAGAACTGTAACTGTCAGATGCATAGACAGATACTGTGATAAGCGAGTCATTGTTTTTGTTGTAGAACAGACTTCTTATAACTTCGTCAGGGCTGACATTCAAGAAACATATCCTTTGATTGGTCTCTGCACCAAACAATTGAAAGGTGTAACATAAATCAACGTCCTATTTTAAGTCCCAAATCTATAGAACAGAACATAGCAGTTAGTACTACCTCGGCTAAATGCTGCACAAACACCAGACTGTGCAAGAGCAAAAACAATATCCCGTGCTGCTACTATCTCAATAATCTTGGATCTTCTCCTTAGAAAGGGCAATACCACAGACGAAGGACCTTTTGGGTCATGTGTATCATATTCTTCCTATAAATAAATTCATCAGATCAGACACAAATTAACAAACATACTTAAAACCAAAGCACATTTCGATAGCAAAACCAGACAAGAAGTGGATTCTTGGCGGATAATAAATAGTTTAAAATAGAGCACAGAAATCCAGCATTACACACAAGTTTGCGGCATTGCTACGAACCAAAGTCTTAATTAGACTCGGTGATTGTATCCCTCTTACTGAGTTACTGTATCATAACTTCAAACTAACTGAAACCAAGATTTTACATTAGGCTACTTCTCACCATGGCATGCTTTTCAAGTTATGCTCACTCAAATATGAATACACAAGCATGCAGAGCAAGCAGACAGAAACTACTTGCCCATTCCTCAACTCCTATTGAGTAATTGGAAGGCCGCAAGAGCACACAGAAAAAAGTTACTGACATTCGAAGCAATCTTTACTAAGACAAAGTTTATGCGCCAACAGAACTGATTCAACAGGGCAAACCTAATACAAATTTAGTAGCTAATACATAACCATTCTAAGTCCAATGACAAAACAATTCTTTTCACATTGTAACCCTAACCAAACTCCTAATTGACAGTTGCGTGGGGTCTTACTTGAGCATTGCACAGTCTAAAATTGGGGGAGGGGGTGAAGGATGGAATTCCCAACAGATGAAAGAAATTAGGGTTTGGGAAGTGACTAACCTGCAAGCGGATATTCCGAAACCTCTCCTGAGCATCGCTCATGCTGAAAGCGCGATCACGTTTGGAGCTGATTTCGCGTCTCTGAAGCTTCTTAACGCTGTTTACGAACCCATCCACCGTCCCACCACGACGCGGCCTCTTCTTTGCGACGATTCTCCGCCCACAGCATGGTCTTGGACTCACCGTAATCCTCCTCCCACCTTCCATATCACCACCACCAGCACACTCACTCCCTCTCTTTCTTTATTTTTTTCTCAGAATAATCGAACCCCAAATTCGCACATCACCGTGAATTGGAGGAACACAGCGATGATTCGGGGAAAACGTGGTTTCCGCTACAACATGTGCAGCCAGGAAGAAGGAACCCTAAGATCTCAGGTCCCTTGAAAGAAGAAAGGGGTAAAAGAAAAGGGTTAGGGTTTTGGCGAGTGAGTGTTGTTGTGTGAGAGTGAGTGAGGGAAGGAAGGAGATGAAGAATCGGGAAGTGAGTCCACGAATTCAATGGGTCGTCTTCTCTCTTTCGATCCCCTTTTTCAAAATTCCGTATTTCGAATCTGACTCCACTATACTGCTCAACGCCTAAACCATTATTTTTAGCGTGCAATTTATTTACTGCCTTCGTACTCGGATTTTTTTTAAAATTAATTCCAGAATATTTATAGATTTTACATTATAAATAAAATAAATATTTTAATAAAAAATATTTATGAATTTTCATTAAGTGTTTATTTGGGCACCATTGAGTGTTTTTTTAAGCGCTATTATCTTTTTTAAAAGATCTTTTTAAAAAAAAAGATGTTTTTCACTTAATAAATAAACAAAAAAGTAGTTATACTCAAACATAATTAATAAATAAAAAGATTTTTTTACATGAATTATTCAAACATAAAATTACTTTTATTTTTTCTATAAGATCTTTTAAAAAAAGATATTTAAAAAAAGATTTTTTTGGAAACTTATCCAAATAAGCTAAGTTGATAAAAAAAAATATATTTTTTATGAAAAAAATATCTTTTTTAATTTTTAACATGTTTGGTAAATTTTTAGTAATAAAAATAAAAGTATTAGAAAAATAAAAAAAATTCTTTTTTGAAAAGTTCAATTTACATCTTATTTTAAAAGATCTTTTAAAAAAAAGAAGATGTTTTTTCACATAATTAATAAAAAAGGTACTTTTATATGGTTATACTCAAACATAATTGATAAATAAAAAGATTTTTTACCTAAAATATCCGAACATAAAATTACTTTTACTTTTTTATAAGATCTTTTGGAAAAAAGTAACTTAAAAATGATATTTTCTTAAAAACTCACTCAAACAAACCCTAGCTGACTTATCTCGTTTACAATATTGTAAACGAGATAAGTATGTTCATATCTCATTTATACTGTAAATGAGATAAGGCACGAACACGTGGCAACGTATCATGTTTATAAACGTGATACGTGGAAAGTAGCTGTTTAATTATATCTCGTTATAAACGAGATATGATCATACTTATCTCGTTTACACTGTAAATGAAATACGTGAGATTAAGAAACGTTTACACAATAAAGAGATAAAATACGACAAAAATAATCCCTTATAAAAGGATAAGAAAACCATTGGTATACCTAGTGGCAGTGGTTTTTTTGTTGTTGTTGTGATGGTGGATCTCAACTGTCAGATGAAAAACAGTGGCAGTGGGTTATATTTGAATGTGAGTTGAACTGTTCCGAACTCGAATAGTAAATTCGTTGTTCGAGTTAAAGAGTATGATATTAACGCATGTCGACGGTGGAGAGAGAAAAGAGGTTGGTAGAGTTGGGTATAAGATACTAGCACTGATGGAGAATGGTGTATTTCAGTTTCGTCTATTCTGACTCGATGGCAATAAGCATGTGTACCTAATGTTTGACGTGCACAGTAGAATTATGGTTGAACAACTGACGGAGCTTTTTGTGAAGGTTAGTGATATTGGTAGTAGTGGTGGTGATGTTGGCGGCTCAAACTTTGTATAGGATGACCCTCCGCTCATGCAAACCCGCGAAATAAATAAATAATTAACCAATAAATTAATTATTATTTAAAAAAATTAAAAAATTAAATCTTTATAATTTAGAGAGGTAAAAATATTAATTTTGACACTAATTTTAAAAATTTTGACCTAAAAACGGACCGAATCCGTTGGGACCGAGCCCAAACAGACCCAAGGTCCAACATATTAAAAACAAAGTTCAGCCATCTCCTCCCCTAAAACACAAAGAATACGTTGAAATTGGGGAGAATGGTGCAAACAAAAACCCTAATCCCTTCTCAATCTTCAAATCACCATATCTCTAAATTTGGAGCTCTGATCGATGCACTGTTTGCGGCCACACAATCACCGCGTCAAGCTCTTTGAAACCATCTAAAAATTGTGGTAAAAATTTAGCTATTTTCACCTAGACTCTTCTCTCTTCAATTTTAAAATTATAGTTCATGGGTATTGAAGATTTTGATATTTTGATGTATTGGGATTGAACTAGCTTGAGAAAATTGTTGGATTTTGTCAAATTAATCCGTGGGTGAAGTAAGAATATGTTAAACCCTTGTGAATTATTGAAAAGTTAGTAACCCTATGTTGATTATAGTGAATTATATGGTATTAGATTAAATAGTATGATTTAGAATCAAATTGGTAGATGTTGGATGATTGATTTGAATCTTGGAAGCTAGGATTTTGTTTGGTGAGGAAATTGGAGGCTTGGAGCATTTTGGTTTCTCATATTTAATGTATAATGTTACGTGAAAACTTAGACTAATTGACCGTAAGATAAGTTGAATTATGTGAGTGGTGCATGTTTAGTGGATATAGTTAATGGATGTTAAGTGTTTGTGAATTGTAGCTGAAATTCGAAAGAGGTATTGATTGAATTATATGTTGAGTTTGTTGCGGTGCATTGGAGTTGATGAAAATATGGTAAATATGATAATGGGTTGGTAATAAAGTGTTGGTATTTAGGTAACAACATGATTAATGAGTAATGGGTTGGTGCTTGATGAGTTATGATAATGTTTGAAATGGTTTTGTTTATATTTGGGTTGAATTTGGTTTGGAAAGCTTGAGTTTTAAGGTTTTGGTAAAAATCCAATTTTAACCAATTTTGACGCGCTGTAACTTGGCCATCGGACCTTTAAATTTGGTGAAACTAGTTTTAAATAAAAAAATTGAGTCCGAAAAGTTTGTAACGTTTGAAAAATGGACGAAAAATTATTTTGAACAAAAAAGTTATACGCGTTTGAAGTTGGGATAAAAAAGTTGAATTCTGCAAAGAACCAAACTCTGATATGCATGCGTACGCATGCTATCATGTGTAAGAACCAGAATTTAATTAACCATTTAGATAAGATAAAATAATTTAATTGTCTGAAATAAGTTCGAAAATTTAGAAATATTAATTAGAAAATTTAAAGGTGAAATTCGGATTCAGTGGATTTTTCCAAGTGGAAAAATTGCGTAAAAATATGTTTCGGTAATTTAGCGGCAGTACCAGTTTAAGTATATTCGATAGTACAAGTGAGAAATTAAATTGTAGGAAAACTTGGAAAAAATATTTGAAATTGGAAACTGGACGCTAATTTTAAAGGCTTTGGCCCAAAGTTGGGACAAACGAACCAAAAACGTTAACGGGTTGAATTGGACTCGAGTTGGGCCGAAGCCCAACATATATATAAACACTTTAATGAGCCAACTCAGCTCATTTTCATTATTGCTGAAAGTGAGAGAGGGACAGTAGTAGAGAAGAGAAGAGAAGAGGATTTTGGCACTATTTACCATCCTCTTCATTTGGTCATATCTTGAGCTACAGAGTTCTGATTTGTGTGCTGTTTGCGGCCATGTGAAGCTCTTGTTGAGTCCGTCATTCCTAGCTAAACAAAGTGGTAAGATTATTGAAATTCATATTCTATTTCTCTGCCCTAACAATTTCAAAATTTTGGGTTTTGTTATTGAGTAAATTTTGTGATTTTGGTTGTTTAGGAGTGATTTAGCTTTGGGCTATTATTGGATTTTGCCTAAATTACTATTGGATAAGGTAAGAAACCTCTATATCCTTGTGGTTCATCATATATGTGAGTCCTAGTGTTAATTTGGGTATATTGTATGTATTATATTGAAATATATGTTGTTTAAAGCTTGCAATTGGTGTTTTGGAGTACTTGGTGTTGAGCTAAAGTGATGGCTGTGTTTGAGTTTCTTGTTAGAGGCTTGGAAAGCTTGTGGAAAGATGATTTTTGGTATTTTGATCTTTTGTGGGAATTAGCCAAGGTATGGTTTCGATTTTCTTTAGCTAATATGTAATGTTGTGGGCAACTTAGGCTAGTGGCCTTTAAGATAGCATTGAATGATTGGGTACATAATTAATTGTATGTAAATTGTTATATTTGATGATGAGTGTATGATGATGATGATGATGATGATGATATGGAGTATTGGATGTGTGTGGTATATGAATTACGATGAAGATTGAATGAGTTGCATGTGTTGGAGTATTGATGTTGATTATGATTAAGAATGTTGATTATGATTGATGATGAATATTGAGGGTGATGATAATGTAATGATGATTAAAAGTCTTGATGAATTTTGAGTATAAAAGGTTGAATGGATAGAATTTTTGAATGGTAATATTGATGTTGATGTGGTCAATGGAAATTGAGGATCATTGATGTGATTTAGGTTGAATTTAGAATTGTTGAATAAGTTAAATGATTTGAATGGTTTAGATTGTTGAATGATTGAGAAATAGTTGAGAAATCATGGCAAAGATTTTGAGTTTTTCGGTATTGTTATGTTGTGAGTAAATTTGTTTAAGTTTTGAAAGAATAGAGAACTTTGAATGTTTTATAAAATCTTGATTTTAACCAACTTTGACAGGTCATAATTTGGCCTTCAGATCCTCAATTTTGATGAAACTTATTTTGAATGAAAGTTGGGATCCGAGAGGTTTATGCCGTTCGAAGAACGGATGAAAAATGATTTAAAACAAAAAAGTTATGCGCGTTTGAAGTTTGGTGTTAAAAACGAAATTCTGCAGCAAAACAGCTTTTTCTGAAAAATTGGGTGGCATACGTACGCAGAATAGGACATGCGTACGCAGCAACCTTTTTCTGTTTCGAACTCCAGCTACACAGACGATGCACGCATATGCGACATTCGCAAGTTGACACCCATGCATACGTGGGACTATGCATGCATACGCATTACTTCTGTTTTGTTGAAAATATGATTTTTGAGTTTTTAAGTACTCTTTTACCTTTCTAAATTACTTTAATTATTGGATGAGATCCCTTAGCTAATAGTTAGCCTTTGGGACAAGTGAGAGCGTATTGGGTGAACAAAATAGTATTTTAGATGATGAGCTTAGAGCTAGTGATTAGATTTTAGAAGTCTTATGAAAGAGATTAGTGTAAGTTAATTTGTGGGGTATTTTATTGATGAGGAACTAAGAAATGAAGAAAATTGAGCAATTTCTTGCATGTGTGGTTTGTGAACTTAAAAGAACTCAAGGATCGAGAATGATTAAGATGAGATGAGAACTTGACAATGATATCGAGATTTAAGAATGAATTGAGATGAGAAAGATGATGATGACTGGTGAAAGTCTGAGGTTGATGAAATTATTGAGTATGAGCAGTGATAACTGAATGATGATATTATAATATGCATTAATTGGTAAGACACTATGTGCCTGGTAAGGATGGTGGTTTAATCCCACTTGTCGAGGTAGCGACGCTGGCATATGGGGCTGTGGGGGTATCCCGCCTGCATTCAGATGTAAGGGCAGAGGTAGTGTTCCGCTTGCATAACCTTCCTTGCCATAAGAGTGAGCTGGACATTATATCCCAGGGTGGAGAGTGAGCCGAGCGCTATATCCCTGGAAGCGCATAAGATTGAGCCAGGCACTATATCCCAAGATTGCGCATTAAAGTGAGCTAGGCACTATTCCCAGGCACCATTAGGTGTTTACCCAGGAACTTGGCAGAAAGCCGATATCCGAAAGGATGTGTCGAGTTGGCAACTTTGAACCGACAAGTGATATCACGAGCCAAAATAGGATAGGCATTTATCATATGCATCTTTTACATGCTTGCTTGCTTTGATTACTTGAGTTATGCCTAATTGAATAATATGCCTAATTGCTAATCGAATTACTTGCTGTGCATGTATATTAAACCCTTGTAAATTGTTGAATTAGTGAACCCTAGTATTGATTTGTGATAAATTGTATAAACTAGATTGAATTTCTTGTTGATTGGAGTTAAATTGGTAAATTGGAGTACTTGGAATAAAGCTTTGGTGGTTGAAACTTATTGGATTTGATTGGGAATCTTGGAAGCTTGAATTGTGGTGTTTTGAGCTTGGGAGAAATTGGCCAAGGTATGATTTTGATTTCTTGTAGATAATATATAATGTTGTGTGAAACTTTGCCTAGTTGCCCTTGAGATAGGTTTGAATGGTATGAATTGGTTGATTGATGTGGTTAATAAATGAATATATGTATATATATGTATGATCTAGTTGGTGATAAAATTGTGGAATTGAGTTAGTAGTGGATTATTGATATTGAATCTTTTATGAGAATTGAATTGGAAAATTGGATTGAATTGGAGTATGGTTTTGGTCATGGTTTGCTTGATAATGAATGTGATAAATGAATTGGAATTGGTTAGGATAGGCTTGTAATACTTAAGAATTGACGAATGAATGTTTGAAACGCTTAAAAAATGGTAAGGATTGGTTAAAAATGAGTGTTTGTGTAATTAGATAAAACTTGGCTCTCGGACCCTCAAATTTTGTGGAAGTTATCCGAGTAGCTTATAATGTTTGAAGAACGGACGAAAAATTATTTTCAATGAAAAACTCATGCGTGTTTGAAGTTTAGGGTTAAAAACTAAATTCCGCAAAAGTTGCAGAAAATTGAGGTCATGTGTATGCATGATGCGTGTTACAGAAGTGAAAGAGCCTTGTGTGCGTGTTGTGCACATACCATGTGTATGTACAAAAAAAAGGTCATGCGTGCACGCACAACTTGCCTTTCAGAAATGAACCTTTTCCGTACGTGTTTCACGCGTACGCACAAAAAGGGGTTCATGCGTACGCACGAGCCATGCATACACACGAATATCCTGTTTTTCAAGAAATGCTGTTTTCAACTATTTTAGCCTATCCAGTCTGCTTTTTCACCTCTGTAACCCCTGTTTAAGGTTGATAGCTAGTTTTTAGGCTTCGGAATAAGAGCGAACATATGGGGGGAGTTAGATTGATATTGAAGGAGATTTGCAAAGTGAATAATTGAATTAATGAGGCATTGATAATGCTGAATGAGATATGATTGATGGCGATGATGATATTGACGAAATATAATCTAAAAATCTAAATGGCATGTGCATTTAAATATCTGAGATACGAGTTTCCTTGGGTAGATGCAGTGGCTTGCCCCCACTTGCACCATGTCAAGACTCGATACTCTGTTGACCCTTCGTTGCAAGATGTGGCCGGATACTTTAACTTTCTGGATAATTCCTCCAATGAGATGATGAATGAATGAATATGTATGTGAATAACTCTTGGGGATGTGCGCACACAGGATGTAATGACCCAACTTCTAGTATGTCATGATCGTACCAAAAGTAAGGTGTTACTAACCTGTTTTTCTTATTAACTATTTAATATTGAGCCTTTAGTTCGATATCACGTTTCAATCTTTAAGAAAATGCCATATAATTTTGTTTTTATTTATCAAAATCATATGTCAAAGTTCACCAAGTAATGATAATCACATAATTACTAATAATAGTAAATCTTATACAAGTAAATCAAAATAAAACTCAGATACAGCTCTTATCCCTCTGTATAAAGTAAAAATCTTAAGCAACAAGCGAGGAAGCACTATGAAAGTAACTTAATTCATAAATAAAGTCAAATAATCGCCCGCAGCTTCAAACTGAGTCTTTGAAGATTTTGGGGTGAGAACAAACCACACATTCTAGTAGGAAAGAGAATACCATCAAAGCGAAGAAGTACTTGTAAACAGAATTATTTCCTTATAAAAATAGTTCATCCATAAAATAGCCTTTTGAAAAAGTTTTATGTAAAAACTTACTTTGAAAAGTCGTAAAGAAATTCCTTTAATTTTCAAATCAGTAAGGTAAAAGTTTAAAGAAAAGAAAAGGACTAAAGATGTGTCAAAGGACTTTCTACCCATCAACTTACTTCGCTCATTCTCATCCAACTAATGCATAAATTAGAATGATAAGACAACACCTAGTCCATCCTACTTCAACTTCCATCACCACAGATCAAAAACCACCATCATCATGCCTCAACCAAAGAGAGTCTCTCAGGTAAACATACATATACAAATCAAATAAAGAAATTACAAATAGAGCACAGATACACCAAGTAGAACAAGTAGCAAATAGACACGGTTAATCATTTTGGCAAACCAAGACAATGTACACTCAAACAAAACATACAAATGCATATGATATATGCCTGTCCTATGGCTGATGAGTCTCATCTGTCGGTTATACAGCCAACTCGACATGTCCTGGTAGCTAACCATTGGATAGTCCCTTTGTGCGCGCATTCCCAAGCTCAAAAATAATATCCATGGAGTCAAACTCCAAGTTCAAATATAATATTCCATGGAGTCAAACTCCAAGCTCAATAATATAATATTTCATATATTTACGCATGTCCATGGGAGAACCCGGGGAGTTAAAGTGTCCGGTCACATCTTGGGATGGAGGGTCAACAGAGTATCGAGTCTCAACCTGGAGCAAGTGGTGGCAAGCCACTGCGTCTATCCAGAAAAACTCGTGTCTCAGATAATTCAAATAAATAAGACATATGAATATTTCAATCAATTTATCAATATCCACATCATTCTCAATCATGTCTCATTCACCACAAATCTTGTCATCGATTACATAACCATTATCATCAACTACAGTCATCACCCCACATCACTATAATTAATCGGAATCATCACCATACTCCTTAAAATAACTTGCTTCTTCTTAACTCTTATGTTCAATTTCATTAAAAACCTACTCACTTTCCTATTTCCAAACCCTTGAATTTATTCTCAATTTTACTATTTTAAAGTCTTTGGCTAGTTAATCAAACCTCTTCTCATTATTGAAAACCAAATGAGTTTAAAACCACAAGTTAACAAAATCATAAAAATTTAATTTTCTTTAATAATCTTTAAAAGCATTCAAAACATACCTCTGTTATTAAAGTTACTCAAATCAAAATCAATTTCGAATTCACAACCAAAACTTCTTCAAAATCTTTAGAAAAATTTCGGCAGCACCTCTCCTAAAAACTGGAGTTTGCCACCTATCACGGGTCCCCTCTTTTCAATCTTAACTCAACAAAACCAACATTTCAAATTAAAATTTCCAAATCCATCGTTTAGAATCAACAAAAAACAATTTCAATAAAAAGTTCAAAATCAACATATTCAATCCTTTTTGCCAGAAATTCAAAAAGACTGATAAATCAATAATCAATTCAACCACAATTTCAATCACAGGAGAAAATTATTTCAAGCACATAAATTAATTCATTTGTATTAATCCACTAAACTCATCAGGTATTCAACCCCAAAATATTTTAACTTTAAAACAATTCCCTACCTTAAAAGTCAAACCCCTTTTTATTCTTAACTCACGGCAGCGACCTCATTGATTCGTAGGCAATATCAATAGTGACAATCAAGGTTTATAGCAACGACAACTTATCTGATATAAATTGGGATTAAGGGAAAATGGATATTAAACAAAATTAGAACATAACTGTTAATAGAGTATTACGGTAAATAGGAATAGAACCAATTAGTATCACCATGAGAAACGAAGTAGGACGATACCACAGTAGTTTTTATTTTAATCATAGAATTTCTGAAACTTGACCCTGGGATATTAATGATGAGCGAATAATTTATACGCTTTTTGGCATTATTTTTAGGTAGTTTTTAGTATGATTTAGTTAGTTTTTAGTATATAATTATTAATTTTTATGTAAAAATCACATTTTTGGACTTTACTATGAGTTTGTATGTTTTTCTGTGATTTTAGGTATTTTCTGGCTGAAATTGAGGGACCTGAGCAAAAATCTGATTCATAGGCTGAAAAAGGACGTAGATGTTGTTGGATTCTGACCTCCCTGCACTCGAAATGGATTTTCTGGAGCTACAGAAGCCCAATTAGCGCGCTCTCAGATGCATTGGAAAGTAGACATCTTGGGCTTTTCAGCAATTATAATAGTTTATACTTTGTCCGAGATTTGATGGCCCAAACCTGCGTTTCAAGTCAGCATAAAAATTCTGGCGTAAAACGCCCAAACTGGCACCAGAATTGGAGTTAAACGCCCAAACTGGCATCAAGGCTAGCGTTTAACTCCAAGAAAAGCCTATACACGTGAAAGCTTCAATGCTCAGCCTAAGCACACACCAAGTGGGCCCCGAAAGTGGATTTCTGCATCATTTATTTATTTCTGTAAACCCTAGGTTACTAGTTCTCTATAAATAGGACCTTTTACTATTGTATTTTTTTTATCTTTTTGATCATCTGTGATCTTTTGATCATCTTTGATCTTGGGATCAGGTCTTTGAACCCTTTTTCATTTGTTTCATGCTATTTGGGAGGAATGGCCGAGACCTTGTTCTTATGTATTTTCAACGGTGGAGTTTCTACACATCATAGATTAAGGTGTGGAGCTCTGATATTCCTCATGAATTAATGTAATTACTAATGTTTTCTAATCAATTCAAGCTTATTCTTGTTCTAAGATATTCACTCGTACTTCAACCTGATGGATGTGATGATCCGTGACACTCATCATCATCATCCTTTATGAACGCATGCCTGACAACCACTTCCGTTCTATCTGCGAGAGCTTGAGTGTGTATCTCTTGGCCTCCTGGTTCACGATGCATGGTTGCCTCTCCTGACAATAGAGCTTCCATTCCGTGCAATCTGAGTCTTTGTAGTATAAGCTAGAATCAAATGGGCAGCATTCTTGAGATCTGAAAAGTCTAAACCTTGTCTGTGGTATTCCGAGTAGGATCTGGGATGGGATGACTGTGACGAGCTTCAAACTCGTGACTGTGGGGCACAGTGACAGTGCGCGAAAGGATCAATGGATCTTATTCTGACACGATCGAGAACTGACAGCTGATTAGCCATGCGGGAAACCGTAGAGGACCATTTTCACTTAGAGGATGGATGGTAGCCATTGACAACGGTGATCCAGCTACATACAGCTTGCCATGGAAAGGAGTATGAATGATTGGATGAAGGCAATAGGAAAGCAGAGGCTCAGAGGGAACAAAGCATCTTCATACACTTATCTGAAATTCCCACCAATGAATTGCGTAAGTATTTCTATCATATTTTATGTTCTATTTCGTTCTTTTAATTATCAAAACCCCATAACCATTTGAATCCGCCTGACTGAGATTTACAAGATGACCATAGCTTGCTTCAATCCAACAATCTCTGTGGGATCGACCCTTACTCACGTAAGGTATTACTTGGACGACCCAGTGCACTTGCTGGTCAGCTGCACGAAGTTGTGTATCACGATTTCATGTACCAAGTTTTTGGCGCCGTTGCCGGGGATTGTTCAAGTTTGGACAACTGACGATTTATCTTGTTGCTTAGATTAGGTATTTTTCTTTTTATTTTGTTCTTTAGAATTTTTAAGAAAGAATTTTAGAGTTTCAGATGATGCTTTTATCATCACAGGAGCCATGATTCCTAGAATTCGTATTAAAAACTTTGAGTTTCTTATTTTCTTTTTCAAAATAATTTTTGAAAAAAATACAAAAAATTTATAAAATCATAAAATCAAAAATATTTTGTGTTTGAGTTTAGTGTCAATTTTTAAGTCTAGTGTCAATTACATGTTTTTATTTTTCTTGCAAATTTTCAAAAATATATAAATGGTGTTCTTCATGATTTTCAAGTTGTTCTTGATGATTTTCTTTGTCTGATCTTTAAATTCTCTTGTTTTATGTATTTTGTTGTTTCTCATGTGCATTCTCAATTTGTTAGTGTCTCTAGTATGAAAATTTCTAAGTTTGATGTCTTGCATATCTTTCTTTTCTTAAAAATTTTCAAAAAAAAAATGTTCTTGATGTTCATCTTGACATTCAAAGTGTTCTTGCATGCATTGTTTATTTGATCTTAGTTTTTCATGATTAGTTTCATTTTGTTGTTTTTTCTCTCTCATCATAAAAAAATTCAATTTTTTTTAAAAATTATGTCTTTTCAAGTCAATAATACAGAAAATTGAAGATTCAGAACATACAGCAGAGGAATCACAGAGAAAAAGCTGGGCGTTTAAAACGCTCAGTGAAAAAGGAATTCTGGCATTTAAACGCCATCTAGGGTACCTGGCTGGGTGTTTAACGCCCAAGGAGATAGCCAAGTGGGCGTTAAATGCCAGAATGGATACCATTCTAGGCGTTTAATGCCAAGATAGCACCAAGGAGGTAGTTTTGTTTTCAATTCAAATCTTTTTCAATTTTTCAAGATTTAAAGCCAATTTTTCAAAATCTTATCTTTCTCATATCCTCTCTTATCAATCATATCTTTTTCAAAATCAAATCTTTTTCATTTTTCTTTTAAAATTTTTGAAAATCCTTGCTAACAATTAATGTTGTGATTCAAAAATTTCAAGTTTGTTACTTTCTTGTTAAGAAAGGTTCAATATTTGAATTTTAGAATCATATATTTTAATTTCTTGTTAGTCAAGTCATCAATTTTAAGAATCAAATCTTTTTCAACTATATCTTTTCAATCATATCTTTTTTTAAAAATCAAATTTTCTTCAATCATATCTTTTCAATCATATCTTTTTAAAATCAAATTTTTTCAATCATATCTCTTTTAGTTTGATTTCAAACTCTTTTTTTTCTAACTTCTTATCTTTTCAAAATTATTTCCAAATCTTTTTTCAACTAATTACTATTTCTTATCTTTCTCAAAACCACCTAACCACTTTTCCACTTACAATTTTCGAAAATCACTAACCACTTTTTCAAATATCTTTTTTTTATTTTCGAAAACTCTCTCTCTCATCTCTTTCTATTTAAACACTAACACTTATCCTCCTTTGATAATTCAGACCCTCTCTCTCTATAAGTTCGAATTCTTCTCTCTACCTCATCCTTCTATTCCTATTTTCCTCTGACACTTCAAGGAATCTCTATACTGTGACATAGAGGATTCCATACTTTCTTGTTCTCTTCTCTTTCATATGAGTAGGAACAAAGATAAAGGCATTCTTGTTGAAGCTGATCCTGAACCTGAAAGGACTCTGAAGAGGAAGCTAAGAGAAGCTAAAGCTCAACTCTCTGGACAGGACCTGACAGAAATTTTTGAAAAAGAAGAAGACATGACAGCCGAAAATAACAACAATGCCAACAATGCAAGGAAGGTGCTTGGTGACTTTACTGCACCAACTCCCTACTTCTATGGGAGAAGCATCTCTATTCCTGCCATTAGAGCAAACAACTTTGAGCTTAAGCCTCAATTAGCTTCTCTGATGCAACAGAATTACAAGTTTCATGGACTTTCATTGGAAGATCCTCATCTGTTCTTGGTTGAATTTTTGCAAATCTGTTACACTGTTAAGACCAATGGAGTTGATCCCGAGGTCTACAGACTCATGCTTTTCCCTTTTTCTGTAAGAGACTGAGCTAGTATATGGTTGAACTCACAACCTAGAGACAGTCTGAACTCTTAGAAAAAGCTGGTCAATGCCTTCTTAGCTAAATTCTTTCCACCTCAAAAGATGAATAAGCTTAGAATGGAAGTTCAAACCTTCAAACAGAAGGAAGGTGAATCCCTCTATGAAGCTTCGGAAAGATACAAGCAATTGATCAAAAGGTATTCTTCTGACATGCTTTCAGAATGGAGCATCATAGGTATCTTCTATGATGGTTTGTCTGAGTTATCCAAGATGTCATTAGACCATTCTGCAGATGGATCTATTCATCTGAAGAAAACGCCTGCAAAAGTTCAGGAACTCATTGAAATGGTTGCAAATAACCAGTTCATGTACACTTCTGAAAAAAATCCTGTGAGCAATGGGACAACTCAGAAGAAAAGAGTTTTTGACATTGATACTCGGAATGCCATATTGGCTCAGAACAAAATATTGACTCAGCAAGTCAATATGATTTCTCAGAATCTGACTAGATTGTAAGCTGCATCTGGCAGTGCTAAAGAAGCCTTCTCTGAAGGAGAAGCTTATGACCCTGAGAATCCTGCAATGGAAGAGGTGAATTACATGGGAGAACCCTATGGAAACACCTACAATTCTTCATGGAGAAATCACCCAAATTTCTCATGGAAGGATCAACAGAAGCCTCAACAAGGTTTCAACAACAATAATGGTGGAAGAAATAGGTTTAGCAATAGCAAGCCTTTTCCATCATCTTCTCAGCAACAGACAGAGAACTCTGAGCAGAATCATTCTGGCTTAGCAACCATAGTCTCTGATCTATCTAAGACCACACTAAGTTTTATGAATGAAATAAGATCCTCCATTAGAAATTTGGAGGGACAAGTGGGTCAGCTGAGTAAGAGAGTTACTGAAACTCCTCCTAGCACTCTCCCAAGCAATATAGAAGAAAATCCCAAGAGAGAGTGCAAGGCCATAACCACGTCCAACATGGCTGAATCTGTAGAGGAGGGAAAGACAATGATTACTATTGAGGAAGACCTCATGGGACGTCCACTGACCACTAGGGAGTTTCCCTCTGAGGAACCAAGGGAATTTGAGGCTCATACAGAGACCATATAGATTCCATTGAACCTACTTCTGTCATTCATGAGCTCTGATGAGTATTCTTCCTCTGAAGAGAATGAAGATATTACTGAAGAGCAAGTTGCTAAGTACCTTGGAGCAATCATGAAGCTAAATGCCAAGTTATTTGGTAATGAGACTTGGGAGGATGAACCTCCATTGCTCATTAATGAACTAAACACCTTGGCTCAGCTAAAGATACCTCAAAAGAAACCAGACCTTGGAAGGTTCTTAATACCTTACACCATTGGCACCATGACTTTTGAGAAGGCTCTGTGTGACCTGGGGTCAAGTGTAAACCTTATGCCACTCTTTGTAATGGAAAAACTAGGGATTTTTGAGGTACAAGCTGCAAGAATCTCACTGGAGATGGCAAACAATTCAAGAAAACAGGCTTATGGACTTGTAGAGGATGTATTAGTGAAGGTTGAAGGCCTTTACATCCCTGCTGACTTCATTATCCTGGACACTGGGAAGAATAAGGATGAATCCATCATCCTTGGCAGACCCTTCCTAGCCATAGCGAAAGCTGTGATTGATGTTGACAGAGGAGAATTAGTCCTTCAAGTGAATGAGGACTACCTTGTGTTTAAGGCTCAAGGATCTCTCTCTGTACACATGGAAAAGAAGCATGAAAAGCTTCTCTCAATACAGAGTCAACCAAGGCCCCCACATTCAAACTCTAAGTTTCGTGTTGGGAGGCCCCAACCATGCTCTGAATATCTGTGAGACTCCATGAGAGCTCACTGTCAAGCTATTGACATTAAAGAAGCGCTTATTGAGAGGCAACCCAATTTTTATTTTCCAATTTCCATTGTTATTTTATGTTTTCTTTAGGTTGATGATCATGTGGAGTCACAAAAACAACTACAAAAATCAAAGCAAACTCAAAAACAACATTAAAAATAGCACACCCTAGAGGAGGAGCTTACTGGCGTTTAAACGCCAGTAAGGGTAGCAGAATGGACGTTAAACGCCCAGTCTGGCACCATTCTGGGTGTTTAACGCCAGAAAAGGGCACAAGACTAGCGTTTAACGCCAGAAAAGGGCAACAAGTTGGCGTTCAACGCCAGAAAGGGAAGAAAAGTTGGCGTTAAACACCAGAAATGGGTAGCAATCTGGCGTTTAACGCCAAGATTAGCACTCAGAGGGCGTTTACACGCCAGAATGGTGCAGAGATGATAAATCCTTGACACCTCAAGATCTGTGGACCCCATAGGATCCCCACCTACCTCAACTTACTCTCTCTCTTCTTCATACATTCTAATAACACCATTCCCCAAATATCCTTCTCCAATCACCTCCACCCACTCTTCCCCAAAAAATCCCACCTACCCCACCATTCACAATTCAAAAAACTTTCCCTCCCAAACCCAACCCTAATAAACAAAACCTTCCCCTCTCTCCACTTCTATATAAACCCCTCACCCCTCCTTCATTTTCACACATCATAAACACTTCTTTCCCCCTTGGCCGAACCACTCATTACTCTCCATCTCCTCCATTTTCTCTTCTTCTCCTCCCTTCTTTCTTCTTTTGCTCGAGGACGAGCAAACCTTTTAAGTTTGGTGTGGAAAAAGCATTGTTTTTTGTGCTTCTCTAACCATTTATGGCACCTAAGGCCGGAGAAACCTCTAGAAAGAGGAAAGGAAAGGCAAAAACTTCCACCTCCAAGTTATAGGAGATGGAGAGATTCATCTCAAAGGTCCATCAAGACCACTTCTATGAAGTTGTGGCCAAGAAGAAGGTGATCTCTGAGGTCCCTTTCATGCTCAAAAGGAATAAGTATCCGGAGATCCAACATGAGATCCGAAGAAGAGGTTGGGAAGTTCTCACCAACCCCATTCAACAAGTCAGAATCTTAATGGTTCAAGAGTTCTATGCTAACGCATGGATCACCAATAACCATGATCAAAGTGTGAACCCGAACCCAAAGAATTGGCTCACAATGGTTCAGGGGGAAATACTTAGATTTCAGTCCGGAAAATGTAAGGTTAGCATTTAACTTGCCTATGGTGCAAGGAGATGCACGCCCCTACACTAGAAGGGTCAACTTTGATCAAAGGTTGGACCAAGTCCTCATGGACATATGTGTGGAAAGAGCTCAGTGGAAAAGAGACTCCAAAGGCAAGCCGGTTCAATTGAGAAGGCATGACCTTAAACCTGTGGCTAGAGGATGGCTAGAGTTCATCCAACGCTCTATTATTCCTACTAGAAACCAGTCTGAAGTAACTGTGGATCGGGCTAGCATGATCCATAGTATCATGATTGGAGAGGAAGTGGAAATTCATGAGATCATACCTCTAGAACTATACAAGGTTGCTAACAAACCTTCCACTTTGGCAAGGTTAGCCTTCTCTAATCTCATTTGTCACCTATGTAGTTTAGCTGGAATTGTCATAGAGGAAGACATCCTCATTGAAGAGGACAACCCCATCATTAAAAAATGATGGAGCAAATAAGAGAGCCCACTCATGGACCTCAACAAGAGCATGAGGAAGTTTCTCATCAAGAAATCCCTGAGATGCCTCAAGGGATGCATTTTCCTCCACACAACTATTGGGAGAAACTCAACACCTCTTTGGGAGATTTGAGTTCCAATATGGAGCAACTAAGGATGGAGCACCAAGAGCACTCCATTATTCTCCATGAAATTAGAGAGGATCAAATAGCCATGAGGGAATAGCAACAAAGGCAAGGAAGAGACATAGAGGAGCTCAGGTATTCCATTGGATCTTCAAGAGGAAGAACTAGCCGCCATCACTAAGGTGGACCCGTTCTTTGATTTTCTTGTTTTTATCTATCTATTTTTTAATTTTTATGCTTTATGTGTTATCTATGTTTATGTTTTTATTACATGATCATTAGTGTCTAGTGTCTACATCTTAAAGCTATGAATAATTCCATGAATCCTTCACCTCTCTTAAATGAAAAATGTGCCTAATTACAAAAGAACAAGAAGTACTTGGGTTTCAAATTTTATCCTGAAATTAGTTTAATTATTTTGATGTGGTGGCAATACTTTTTATTTCTGAATGAATGCTTGAACAGTGCATATTTTTTTAATAGTGAAGTTTATGAATGTTAAAATTGTTGGCTCTTGAAAGAATGATGAACAGAGAGAAATGTTATTGATAATCTGAAAAATCATGAAATTGATTCTTGAAGCAAGAAAAAGCAGTCAAAAAGAAAAAAAGGTAGCGAAAAAAAAGAGGCGAAAAAGAAAAAGGAAGAAAAAGAAAAAGCAAGCAGAAAAAGCCAATAGCCCTTAAAATCAAAAGGCAAGGGTAAAGAGGATCCAAGGCTTTGGGAATTAATGGATAGGAGGGCCCAAAGGAATAAAATCCTGGCCTAAGCGGCTAAATCAAGCTGTCCCTAACCATGTGCTTGTGTCATGAAGGTCCAAGTGAAAAGCTTGAGACTGAGTGGTTAAAGTCGTGATCCAAAGCAAAAGAGTGTGCTTAAGAACTCTGGACACCTCTAACTGAGGACTTTAGCAAAGCTGAGTCACAATCTGAAAAGGTTCACCCAGTTATGTGTCTGTGGCATTTATGTATCCGGTGGTAATACTGGAAAATAAGATGCTTAGGGTCACGGCCAAGACTCATAAAGTAGCTGTGTTCAAGAATCAACATGCTGAAATAGGAGAATCAATAACACTATCTAAATTCTGAGTTCCTATAGGTGCCAATCATTATGAATTTCAAAGGATAAAGTGAGATGCCAAACTTGTTCAGAAGCAAAAAGCTACTAGCCCCGCTCATCTAAGTGGGACTAAGTTTCATTGATGTTGTGAGATTCATTGTATATTCTCTTCTTTTTATTCTATTTTGTTTTCAGTTGCTTGGGGACAAGCAACAATTTAAGTTTGGTGTTGTGATGAGCGGATAATTTATACGCTTTTTGGCATTGTTTTTAGGTAGTTTTTAGTATGATTTAGTTATTTTTAGTATATAATTATTAGTTTTTATGCAAAAATCACATTTTTGGACTTTACTATGAGTTTTTGTATTTTTCTGTGATTTTAGGTATTTTCTGGCTAAAATTGAGGGACCTGAGCAAAAATCTGATTCAGAGGCTGAAAAAGGACTGCATATGCTGTTGGATTCTGACCTCCCTGCACTCGAAATAGATTTTCTAGAGCTATAGAAGCCCAATTGGCACTCTCTTAATTGCGTTGAAAAGTAGACATCTTGGGCTTTCCATCAATGTTTAATAGTTCATACTTTTCTCGAGATTTGATGGCCCAAACTGACATTCCAAGTCAGCATAAAAATTCTGGCGTAAAACGCCCAAACTAACACCAGAATTGGAATTAAACGCCCAAACTGGCACCAAGGCTGGCGTTTAACTCCAAGAAAAGCCTATGCACGTGAAAGTTTCAATGCTCAACCCAAGCACTATAGTTATCAGAATCGGACCGGACTGACCGGTTCGACCAAAAAATTGGTAAACCGGTGGTCTGGCCGGTTCAAATATTTGTTTGGACCGGACCTGCAATTGAACCGGTCAACGGTGGTCAAACCCGTTGAAAACTGGCCGGTTCGAATTCCAAACCGCACTAGATCCGCGCGGGTCCACGGTGCACCCGCGCGCTGCCGTTCCATGCTAAGAGAACCCGTCTAATATTCTCCAAAAATGAGCGCAGGGAGGATTCGAAAACGGAATAACCATAATACGCACATCCTCTCTTGCCACTGGGCCAGCTTGCTTTTTAATATTTTATTTGACAAAAATTAAATTAATATCAAACTATGAATGAATTTTTATTTTTTTTATTCTTTTAAGCATGATTGCCATGGATACCAAATAAGTAACCACACATAGTATACAAACATATTGATATATTTATATTGATTGTGTTATCTTTTGTTTTTTCTCTTATTCATTTAAATTGAGAAAGTATTTTGTACTAGTGGCTAATTTATTATCTCTTTTTACACCATAAATTATATCTACGAATTGATATATGATTGTTATTAATATATTTTTGAAAATATGTATTTAATTTTTAATTTTATTTCTACAATTTTATATTTTTATTTAATTATGACCGGGCCAACCGGGTGAATCAATGACCTATCGGTTGAACCAGTAACCCAGTGACCCAGTCGTATGACCGGGTCAATTACCGGTTCGGTTCTGATAACTATGCCAAGCACACACCAAGTGGGCCCCAGAAGTGGATTTCTGCATTATTTAGTTATTTTTATAAACCCTAGGTTACTAGTTCTCTATAAATAGGACCTTTTACTATTGTATTTTTATCTTTTTGGGCATCTGTGATCTTTTGATCATCTTTGATCTTGGGATTAGGTCTTTGAACCCTTTTTCGTTTGTTTCATGCTATTTGGGAGGCATGGCCGCTAGCCCTTGTTCTTATGTATTTTCAACCGTGGAGTTTTTACACATCATAGATTAAGGTGTGGAGCTCTACTGTTCCTCATGAATTAATGCAATTATTACTGTTTTCTATTTAATTCAAGCTTATTCTTGTTCTAAGATATTCACTCGTACTTCAACCTGATGGATGTGATGATCCGTGACACTCATCATCATCCTCCCTTATGAACGCGTGCCTGACAACCACTTCCGTTCTATCTGCGAGAGCTTGAGTGTGTATCTCTTGGCCTCCTGGTTCACGATGCATGGTTGCCTCTCCTAACAACAGAGCTTCCATTCCGTGTAATCAGAGTCCTCGTGGTATAAGTTAGAATCAAATGGGCAGCATTATTGAGATCCGAAAAGTCTAAATCTTGTCTGTGGTATTCCGAGTAGGATTTGGGATGGGATGACTGTGACGAGCTTCAAACTTGCGACTGTGGGGTGCAGTGACAGTGTGCAAAAGGATCAATGGATCTTATTTCGACACGATCGAGAACCGACAGCTGATTAGCCATGAGGGAAACCGTAGAGGACCATTTTCACTGAGAAGATGGATGGTGGCCATTGACAACGGTGATCCACCTACATACAGCTTGTCATGGAAAGGAGTATGAATGATTGGATGAAGGCAATAGGAAAGCAGAGGCTCAGAGGGAACAAAGCATCTTCATACGCTTATCTGAAATTCCCACCAGTGAATTGCATAAGTATTTCTATCATATTTTATGTTCTATTTCGTTCTTTTAATTATTAAAACCCCATAGCCATTTGAATCCGCCTGACTGAGATTTACAAGATAACCATAGCTTACTTCAAGCTGACAATCTCCGTGGGATCGACCCTTACTCACGTAAGGTATTACTTGGACGACCCAGGCACTTGCTGGTCAGCTGCACGAAGTTGTGTATCACGATTTCGTGAACCAATTAGCATCATAAAATTCTCAATAATTTGTAGCCGAATAATAACGATAAGGGTTTCAAGGCTATAATAACTCACTGTAGCTAAGGAAAAATGAAGCAATAGAGCGGTAGCAGCTCCGGCAGCTACCTTGAGTGACGTCGGCAGCCCGAATCTCTACTAATAGCAACTGTAATAACCAGGCAGCGACAATAATGTTTTCGGAATTCAAAAGGACAGAAACCAAACTCAAAAACCTTATCAGTAGTGGACCTTAGCTACGGTATCACCGTTTTCCGGTGACAAAGGCTCGGCCGCCTTCCTCCAGCAGTGGTGACGGAGTATGCGACGACGGCTGGGCGCGGCGGCGACTCCACACACGATGGTGATGGCGTGAGACTCGGTGACAGTGACGCGATGGCTCGCCTTCTTCCTCACGTCGCACCGTCTCTGTCACTCTCAATCTCAGCGTCGCTCTCCCTTTCTTCTTCGAGCTCGACGGCTTTAGACCCACGGCGGTGGTGGCGGCAGCGAGGATGAACGGTGCAAACACAGTGTAACACCCTAATCAGCCTAAGCCTTACCTCGCATCGTAAAGCAAGGGTTAATCAGAGATTATGACAGTTCTAAGCTCATACATAATATATATATATATATATATATATATATATATATATATATATATATATATATATATATATATATACAGAAAGAATAGTATAATCTAGAAGGCCGATAAAGGATATAGGTCAAAACAGGATTTCAAAAGTGCAAAACGTACTAACGAAGCTACTCGCTTAAAGCACAAGGAACATATAAGATATAACAAAAGATAAGTACATAATATCATAAGAAACTAGTCACAACTTGCGGAATTTAAGCCGGCTAGCCATATACAGGTTTATAGGACCATACAGTAAAAACAGCTTATACAAATTTTGTTCTCTCATATACATGCCTCTAGGCAAAACAAAATACAAAAGAAGAGATGTATAAACAAAATAAACCAAAAAGACCCCAAAAGAATCCAAGATCCTCTGCTTCTGTCACCATCCAAAGCAACTCAGCGAGGTGGGTTGCGACCTGCATCTGAAAAACATAACAAAGATATGGTATGAGAACCGAAGGTTCTCAGTATGGTAACAATGCCCAGTGATGTAGGATATAAGACCCCGGGATGCCAAAGGCAATCCTAAACTCCATATCCATCATAAGATTCCAACTTAAAGCATTCTAAAACAAATAAACATAAATATACCAACATTAACTTAAATAAAACCAGGTCATCTATCCTAGGGGATTTCTACTCTAACCAAACACCGCTGTCCCACAACCTCCACCAACCGATCTTCCATACGATCCCATCGCCACCGCCTTCTGAACCTCCTCAAACCCAGTAGAAAACACAGGTAATATGCAATGCAAGTAAAGCACAAGTAGAAGCAATATAAGGTAAATAATTCAGATAGTAAGTAAGCATGTTATTCAATTAGGCAAGCCATTTCAAGTAAACAAAGCATACAAACAGATAGAAAATGCATATGATGAATGCCTGCCCTACTGGCTGTGATATCACATTGTCGGTTCAACGGCCAACCTGACACATCTCCATGGAGACGTCGCCCTTCAGATTTCTCATATGGGAACCCCCGAGATATAGTGCCTGGATCACTGTCCAGGTGCCGGCGCTTGCACGCTCTATAGATTCGAAGGGATGCAAGCGGGATACTCTTGCCTCAGACCTCACATCTCAACGTAAGCGGGATTAACCACCGTCCTTACACCGCTGCCGCTACCTCGACAGGCAGGATTAACTACCGTCCCTGCCGGGCGCATAGAGTCTCATAATTTCAATAAAAACATTATTTCAGTGGTTTTCAAAAAGTATTTTCAGTATACAGAGATCCATCATCTCAATCCGAGTCCCCGACTCATCTCAACCACTGTCCATTCACAATTCAGTTTCCAAATATCAACAATTCATAATTTCTCATCTCATATATCCAACACCCTTCATATGACATCAACCATCCTTAGTCCGCCAGAAACCTAGACCTCCGTTTGCTAATACTCAAAACCAAGCCCAAAAGTCTTAAAATGGTGTTATAGAAGCTTACAACCTTGTTGGGAAGGTAAAATAGTTGAAAAACAAGTAAATTTGAGAAACAGGACGTGTGCGGCCGCACAGGGGTCTGTGCGTTCGCATGCCTGGAAATTTTAAAATATGTGTGTACGCACAGGGGTGTGTGTACACATAGGTGGCCAAACTGACAGAATCTGTTCACTCGCACAACCTGTGCCAGCGCCCCTAACAAAATGGCCTTCCCAACGTGTGCGTCCGCACAGGTTGAAATTTTTCCTTAGATATGTGCGCGCACAAGCTGTGCTAGCGCGGCAAATAGAACGCACTTTCCTGCCTGTGTATGCGCATAGGTGTGTGCGTCCGCACAAATCAAAATTTTTGCAGGTTGTGCGTTGGTGCACGAAATTGCAATCACACTTTTGCAACTCCGCACAACTAACCAGCAAGTGCACTGGGTCGTCCAAGTAATACCTTGCGTGAGCAAGGGTCGATCCCACGGAGATTGTTGGCTTGAAGCAAGCTATGGTTATCTTGTAAATCTTAGTCAGGGTATCAGAAATTATCAGGATTGTTTGTGAAAAGCAAAAGAACATGAAATGATTACTTGTTTTGCAGTAATGGGGAATAGGTTGAGGTTTGGAGATGCTCCATCTTCTGAATCTCTGCTTTCCTACTGTCTTCATCTTCAAACACGCAAGTCTCCTTCCATGGCAAGCTGTATGTAGGGTTTCACCGTTGTCAATGGCTACCTCCCATCCTCTCAGTGAAAACGATTGCATATGCTCTGTCACAGCACGCGGAATTCATCTGTCGGTTCTCAATCAGGCCGGAATAGAATCCAGTGATTCTTTTGTGTCTGTCACTAACGCCCCGCCTTCAGGAGTTTAAAGCTCGTCACAGTCATTCAATCATTGAATCCTACTCAGAATACCACAGACAAGGTTTAGACCTTCCGGATCCTCTTGAATGCCGCCATCAATTCTAGCTTATACCACGAAGATTCCGATTAAAGAATCCAAGAGATAACTACTTAATCTAAGGTAGAACAGAGGTGGTTGTCAGGCACACGTTCATAGTTGAGAATGATGATGATTGTCACGGATCATCACATTCATCCGGATTAAGAACAAGTATTATCTTAGAATGGAAGCAAGCATGATTGAATGAGAAACAGTAGTAATTGCATTAATCTATCAAGACACAGCAGAGCTCCTCACCCCTAACCATGGGGTTTAGAGACTCATGCCGTGGAAGATACACAAAGAAAATGTGTAAAGTGTCATGAGGTACAGATACAATGTCAAATGATCCTATTAATAGTAAACTAGTAGCCTAGGGTATACAGAAATTGGTAAATGACATAAAAATCCACTTCTGGGCCCACTTGGTGTGTGCTTGGGTTGAGCAATGAAGCATTTTCGTGTAGAGACCTTTTCTGGAGTTAAACGCCAGCTTTCATGCCAGTTTGGGCGTTTAACTCCAAGTTTTATGCCAGTTCCGGCGTTTAACGCTGGAATTTCTGAGGGTGACTTTGAGCGCCGGTTTGGGCCATCAAATCCTGGGCAAAGTATGAACTATCATATATTGCCGGAAAGCCCAGGATGTCTACTTTCCAACGCCGTTGAGAGCGCGCCAATTGGGCTTCTGTAGCTCCAGAAAATCCACTTCGAGTGCAGGGAGGTCAGAATCCAACAGCATCTGCAGTCCTTTTTGGTCTCGGAATCAGATTTTTGCTCAGAGCCCTCAATTTCAGCCAGAAAATACCTGAAATCACAGAAAACACACAAACTCATAGTAAAGTCCAGAAAAGTGAATTTTAGCTAAAAACTAATAAAAATATACTAAAAACTAACTATATCATACCAAAAACATACTAAAAATAATGCCAAAAAGCGTATAAATTATCCGCTCATCACAACACCAAACTTAAATTGTTGCTTGTCCCCAAGCAACTGAAAATCAAAAAGGATAAAAAGAAGAGAATATACTATAGACTCCAAAATATCAAGGAAACATAGCTCCAATTAGATGAGCGGGACTAGTAGCTTTTTGCCTCCGAACAGTTTTGGCATCTCACTCTATCCTTTGAAGTTCAGAATGATTGGCATCTATAAGAACTCAGAACTCAGATAGTGTTATTGATTCTCCTAGTTAAGCATAATGATTCTTGAACATAGCCAGTGTATGAGTCTTGGCTGTGGCCCAAAGCACTCTGTCTTCCAGTATTACCACCGGATACATACATGCCACAGACACATAATTGGGTGAACCTTTTCAGATTGTGACCCAGCTTTGCTAGAGTCCCCAATTGGAGGTGTCCAGGGTTCTTAAGCACACTCTTGTTGCCTTGGATCACAACTTTATTTCTTTCTTTTTCTTTTTCTTTTTTCTTCTTTTTTTTTTCGAAAAATATTTTTTTTTGTATCCACTGCTTTTTCTTGCTTCAAGAATCAATCTAATGATTTTTAGATCCTCAATAACAGTTCTCTTTTTCCTCATTCTTTCAAGAGCCAACAATTTTAACATTCTCAAAACAACAAATTCAAAAGACATATGCACTGTTCAAGCATTCATTCAGAAAACAAAAAATATTGTCACCACATCAAGCTAATTCAACTAGTTTCAAGGATAAATTTCGAAATCCTGTACTTCTTGTTCTTTTGTGATTAAAGCATTTTTCATTTAAGAGAGGTGATGGATTCATAGGACATTCATAGCTTTAAGGCATAAAATTTCAATTTTATTAACTATGAATTAAGAAAAAGACTCAAAAATAGATATAAGACTAAAAAAATAAAAATAGAAAACAAAACAAAAGAAAGAAAACGCAAAAACATAGGCTCCTAATGATAGAGATTTTCACAGAGTTAGGACTCAACAACCTTGATTTTGAGAAGTGGATGCTCCCTCAGCTTGAGAGGAGAGCTTTTGGCGTTTCAACTCTTGGAGTTCACGCCCCTGCTTCTCTTGTTCCTTCAGCAATTTGCAGAGCATGCAGTTCTGATTCTGCTGTTCTTCCTTCAGTTGCTCCATAGTCTCTTGTAACTTGGTGATAGATGCTTCTAGGCTGGTCCAGTAGTCAATTCTTGGGAATTCAGGGAGGAATTCCTGCGCCCTCCTCTTGATAGAGTTGTCTTGCACTTGTCCTTCCATTGACTTCTTGGTGATTGGGTGTTCAATGGGTATGAACTCATCTACTCCCATCTTCACCCCAGCCTCTTTACAGAGCAAGGAGATCAGGCTTGGATAAGCCAATTTGGCTTCAGTGAAATTCTTATTTGCAATTGTGTAGATCTCACAAGCAATCACATGATGGACCTCCACTTCTTTTCCAAGCATAATGCAATGAATCATCACTGCTCTCTTGATGGTGACCTCAGAACGGTTGCTAGTGGGCAATATGGAACGCCCAATAAAGTCTAGCCAACCTCTTGCAATTGGTTTGAGGTCTCCTCTCTTGAGTTGGTTTGGGACACCCTTTGAATTGGTTATCCACTTAGTCCCAGGGAGGCATATGTCCTCTAGAACTTGATCCAACCCTTTATCTACTCTCACCATCCTCCTATTAAAGGAATCAGGATCATCTTGCAGTTGAGGTAGTTTGAAGATTTCTCTTATTTTGTCCAGATGGAAGTACATAACTTTCCCTCTGACCATAGTTCTGTAGGTATGGTAAGCAGTTCCAGTCATTCTCTGCTTATCTGTTAGCCACAGATTTGAGTAGAATTCCTGAACCATGTTCCTTCCGACCTTTATTTCAGGATTGGTTAGAACTTCCCATCCTCTATTTCGAATTTGCTCTTGGATCCCCGGATATTCATCTTCTTTCAGATCAAATTTGACTTCCGGGATCACTGACCTCAGACCCATTATTTTGTGATAATGGTTTTCATGTTCTTTGGTTAAGAACTTCTCTTGATTCCAAAGATTCTTTGGATTAGTCTCTTTCTTTCCTCTTAAATTGGTTTGTTTTCCCTTAGGAGCCATGATCTTGATAAATCTTGGCTTAGTGATCACGAAAAAGCACACCAAACTTAGAGGTTTGCTTGTCCTCAAGCAAAAAGAAAAGAAAGAAGAGAAGAGAGAGAGAGAGGAAGAGGAAATTCGAATGGTGTGGGGAATGAGGGGTGGCAAACGTTTATTTATAGAGTGGGGGGGGAGAGATTTTCGAAAAAAAAGAAAAATTTGAAAGGAGATTTGAGGAGATATGGAAAGAAATTGAAAGAAGGGTGAGTTTTTGAACAAAATTTGGGAATGATTTGAAGAATGATTTTAAATTTTTGAAAATTTGAAAGTGAATAATGAGAGATTGAAATGTATTTTTGTAGAAAAATATGGGTGAGAAAAGGAAAGTTTGAAAAAATCTGATTTGAAAACAAACTTGTGGTCCCCCCCACCTTTCTGGCGTTAAACGCCGAGAATGGCACTCATTCTGGCGTTTAACGCCCAATTGGCACCCCTTTTGGGCGTTTAACGCCCAGCCAGGTGCCCTGGCTGGCGTTAAACGCCAGAAATCCTTTAGCACTGGGCGTTTTTCTGAACGCCCAGGATGCTGCACACCTGGCGTTAAACGCCCAGAATGGTGCCCATTCTGGCGTTTAACGCCCAAAATGGCACCATTCCTGGCGTTAAACGCCCAGAATGGTACCCATTCTGGCGTTTAACGCCCAAAATGCCCCTTACTGGCGTTTTTTCGCCAGTAAGCTCTTTTTCTCTGCTTTTTGAGCTGAATCCTTCTGTAACTCTGTGAATTCCTTCATTTTTGATACTTGCCTCTGTAAGAACAAATCATATAACCTCCTAATGACTGGGTTGCCTCCCAGCAAGCGCTTCTTTACTGTCTTTAGCTGGACTTTCACTGAGAATCACTCAAGTCTCAGTTTTGAGCATTCCTGCTCAAAGTTACCTTCAAGATAATGCTTGATTCTCTGTCCATTAACAATGAACTTCTTGTCAGAATCAATATCCTGAAGCTCAACGTATCCATATGGTGACACTCCTGTAATCACATACGGACCCCTCCAACGGGATTTGAGTTTTCCTGGAAACAATCTGAGCCTAGAGTTGAAGAGCAGAACTTTTTGTCCTGGCTCAAAGACTCTGGTTGACAACTTCTTGTCATGCCATTTCTTTGCCTTTTCCTTATAAATTTTTGCATTTTCAAAGGCATTGAGTCTGAACTCCTCTAGCTCATTTAGCTGGAGCAGTCTTTTTTCACCAGCTAACTGTGCATCCATGTTTAGGAATCTGGTTGCCCAGTAGGCCTTATGTTCCAGTTCCACAGGCAAATGACAGGCCTTCCCATACACCAGTTGGTATGGAGAGGTTCCTATAGGAGTCTTGAATGCTGTTCTGTATGCCCACAGAGCATCATCCAAGCTCTTTGCCCAATCCTTTCTTCGGGCTATCACAGTCCGTTCCAGGATTCTCTTTAGTTCTCTGTTAGAGACTTCAGCTTGCCCATTTGTCTGTGGATGGTACGGAGTTGCCACTTTGTGGCTAATTCCATATCTAACCATAGCAGAGTATAGCTGTTTGTTGCAGAAATGAGTGCCTCCGTCACTGATTAATACTCTGGGAACACCAAATCTGCTGAAGATGTTTTTCTGGAGGAATTTCAGCACGGTCTTGGTATCATTAGTGGGTGTAGCAATTGCTTCTACCCACTTAGATACATAGTCCACTGCCACCAGAATGTAAGTGTTTGAGTATGATGGTGGGAATGGTCCCATGAAGTCAATTCCCCATACATCAAACAATTCTATCTCTAATATCCCTTGTTGAGGCATGGCATATCCATGAGGCAAGTTGCCAGCTCTTTGGCAACTGTCACAGTTACGCACAAACTCTCGGGAATCTTTATAGAGAGTAGGCCAGTAGAAGCCACATTGGAGGACTTTAGTGGCTGTTCGCTCACTTCCAAAATGTCCTCCATACTGTGATCCATGGCAATGCCATAGGATCCTTTGTGCTTCTTCTCTGGGTACACATCTGCGGATCACTCCGTCAGCATATCTCTTAAAGAGATATGGTTCATCCCAGAGGTAGTACTTGGCATCTGAAATTAATTTCTTTCTCTGCACGTAGCTGTACTCCTTGGGAATGAACCTCACAGCTTTATAATTTGCAATATCTGCAAACCATGGAGCTTCCTGAATGGCAAAGAGTTGCTCATCTGGGAAAGTCTCAGAGATCTCAGTAGAAGGGAAGGACGCCCCAGCTTGGTTCTATTCGGGACAGATGATCAGCTACTTGGTTCTCCGTCCCTTTTCTGTCTCTTATTTCTATATCAAACTCTTGCAGAAGCAGCACCCATCTTATAAGCCTGGGTTTTGAATCCTGCTTTGTGAGTAAGTATTTAAGAGCAGCATGGTCAGTGTACACAACCACTTTGGATCCTACTAGATAGGATCTAAACTTGTCAATGGCATAGACAACTGTAAGTAACTCTTTTTCTGTGGTTGTGTAGTTCTTCTGTGCGTTATTTAGAACACGGCTGGCATAGTAAATGACGTGCAGAAGCTTGTTATGCCTCTGTCCCACCACTGCACCAATGGCATGGTCACTGGCATCACACATTAATTCAAATGGCAATGTCCAATCTGGTGCAGAGATGACTGGTGCTGTGACCAGCTTAGCTTTCAGGGTCTCAAATGCTTGCAGACACTGTGTGTCAAACACAAATGGTGTGTCTGCAGCTAACAGGTTACTCAGAGGTTTTGCAATTTTTGAAAAATCCTTTATAAACCTTCTGTAGAATCCTGCATGCCCCAGAAAACTTTTGATTGCCTTAACATTGGCAGGTGGTGGTAATTTTTCAATTACCTCTACCTTTGCCTTATCCACCTCTATCCCCCTGCTTGAAATTTTGTGCCCAAGGACAATCCCTTCAGTCACCATAAAGTGACATTTCTCCCAGTTTAAAACCAGGTTAGTTTCTTGGCACCTTTTCAGGACAAGGGCTAGGTGATTAAGACAGGAGCTGAATGAGTCTCCATATACTGAGAAGTCATCCATGAAGACTTCCAGAAATTTCTCTACCATATCTGAGAAGATAAAGAGCATGCACCTCTGAAAGGTTGCAGGTGCATTGCACAGACCAAAAGGCATCCTCCTATAGGCAAACACGCCAGAAGGGCAAGTGAATGCTGTTTTCTCTTGGTCCTGAGGATCTACTGCAATTTGGTTGTAGCCTGAATAGCCATCCAAAAAGCAGTAATAATCATGGCCAGCTAGTCTTTCTAGCATTTGGTCTATGAATGGTAAAGGAAAATGATCCTTTCTGGTGGCTGTATTGAGCCTTCTGTAGTCAATACACATGCGCCACCCTGTGACTGTCCTTGTAGGAACCAGTTCATTTTCTTCATTATGAACCACTGTCATGCCTCCCTTTTTGGGAACAACTTGGACAGGGCTCACCCAGGGGCTATTAGAAATAGGATAAATAATCCCAGCCTCTAGTAATTTAGTGACCTCTTTCTGCACCACCTCCTTCATGGCAGGATTTAGCCTCCTCTGTGGTTGGACCACTGGTTTGGCATTATCCTCCAATAGGATCTTGTGCATGCATCTAGCTGGGCTAATGCCCTTAAGATCACTTATGGACCACCCAAGAGCTATCTTGTGTGTCCTTAGCACTTGAATCAGTGCTTCCTCTTCCTGTGAATTTAAAGCAGAGCTTATAATCACTGGAAAAGTTTCACCCCCTCCCAGAAATGCATATTTCAGGGATGGTGGTAGTGGTTTGAGTTCAGGTTTGGGAGGCTTATCCTCATCCTGAGGAATTTTCGAAAATTCCTTTGCTTCCTCTGGTTCTTCTTGATCAGGTTGAGCATCTTTGAAGATGTCCTCAAGCTCTGATTCTAGGCTTTCAGCCATATTGATCTCTTCTACCAGAGAGTCAATAATGTCAGCGCCCATGCAGTCATTTGGTGTGTCTGGATGCTGCATAGCTTTTACCGCATTCAACTTGAACTCATCCTCATTGACTCTCAAGGTTACTTCCCCTTTTTGTACATCAATGAGAGTTCGTCCAGTTGCTAGGAAGGGTCTTCCTAGAATGAGAGTTGCACTCTTGTGCTCCTCCATTTCCAGCACCACAAAGTCAGTTGGAAAGGCAAATGGCCCAACCTTGACAATCATGTCCTCAATTATGCCTGATGGATATTTAATGGAGCCATCAGCAAGTTGGAGGCATATCCGGGTTGGTTTGACTTCTCCAGTCAGCCCAAGCTTTCTGACAGTGGATGCAGGTATTAGATTGATGCTTGCTCCAAGATCACATAGGGCTGTCTTGGTGCAAGCACCTTCTAATGTGCATGGTATCATAAAGCTTCCTGGATCTTGAAGCTTTTCTGGTAAGCTTTTTAATATGACTGCACTGCATTCTTCAGTGAGAAACACTTTTTCAGTTTCTCTCCAATCCTTCTTATGACTTAAGATTTCTTTCATGAACTTAGCATAAGAAGGTATTTGCTCAAGTGCCTCTGCAAACGGAATCTTTATTTCAAGAGTCCTTAGATAGTCTGCAAAGCGGGCAAATTGCTTATCCTGCTCCGCTTGGCGGAGTTTTTGAGGATAAGGCATCTTGGCTTTATATTCTTCAACCTTAGATGCTGCAGGTTTATTCCTTACAGAAGTGGTTGAAGAAGCCTTGTTAGAGGGATTACTGTCAGCACTCTCAGGTGTCTGATTCTCCCCAGGCGTCTGAACGCCAGGATTGGGTGGAAATTGGGCGTTTAACGCCAACTTTTCCCCCTTTTCTGGCGTTTGAACGCCAGAACTGGGCAAGGAATGGGCGTTTAACGCCAGCTTTCCTTCCCTTTCTGGCGTCTGAACGCCAATGACATTCCTCTCTGGGCTCTTACTGTCCTCAGAGGGATTTTGAACAGTGGTTTGGTTGTCCTCTGTCAATTGTTCCTTGTTTGGCTTTTTACTCTTTTGAACAGTGTTATTCAGGGTCTTCCCACTCCTCAATTGAACTGCTTGACATTCCTCTGTTATCTGTTTAGATATTTGCTGTTTTGCTTGATTTAACTGCAGTTCTATGCTCTTGTTAGCAACTTTAGTTTCGTGGAGCATCTCTTTAAAGTCTGCTAACTGTTCTGTCATCAGGAGCAATTGTTGATTAACCTCAGTTATCTGTTCTTGAGGACTAGGGTCAGTGACTACTGCCATGACTTCCCTTTTTGGAGAGAACTCATTGCTAGAGTACAAATATTGGTTTCTAGCAACAGTGTCTATAAGCTCTTGAGCTTCTTCAATTGTCTTCCTCATGTGTATAGATCCACCAGCTGAGTGGTCTAAAGACATCTGAGCTTTTTCTGTAAGCCCATAGTAGAAAATGTCTAACTGTACCCACTCTGAAAACATTTCAGAGGGACATTTCCTTAGCATACCTCTATACCTCTCCCAGGCATTATAAAGGGATTCATTATCCTCTTGTTTAAAGCCTTGGATGTCCAGTCTTAACTGTGTCATCCTTTTTGGAGGGTAAAAATGATTCAGGAATTTGTCTGATAACTGTTTCCATGTCTTTATGCTTGCTGTAGGTTGGTTATTCAACCACCTTTTAGCTTGATCTTTTACAGCAAATGGAAACAGTAATAGTCTGTAGACATCCTGATCTACCTCTTTATCATGTACTGTGTCAGCAATTTGTAAAAACTGTGCCAGAAACTCAGTAGGTTCTTCCTGTGGAAGACCGGAATACTGGCAGTTTTGCTGCACTATGATAATGAGTTGAGGATTTAGTTCAAAACTGCTTGCTTTGATGGGAGGTGTACAGATGCTACTCCCATATGCAGCTGTAATGGGGTTAGCATATGACCCTAGAGTCCTTTTGGACTGATTGATCCCACTTAAGTCCATAATGGACAAAAGGGAAATGATAATGATTGCAAAGAGATAAATTTTGTTTGTTTGTTTTTTTTTTGAATTTACGAAAAAAAGGAATAACACAAAATAAAATTAAAATAAAAATTTGAAAATCAAAAAGAAAATAAGATCAAAGCAAATTGAGAACTGAATCAATTAGTTAATTAAAAAGATTTTGAAAATAGCATTTAGAAAGATATGATTGAAAAATTTTTAGGAAAAAGATTTGATTTTTGAAAAGAGGAAAGAGAAAAACACAAAAAGACACCAAACTTAAAATTTTAGAAAATCAAACTCAAATTTTTCGAAAATTTTTAAGGGAAAAACACAAAGAGGACACCAAACTTTAGAATTTTTATGAATCAAAAGGGACTAAGAACATGCAAAAATCGAAAATTAAAAGAAAGGCAAAAGCATGTAATGGACACCAAACTTAAAATATGAAACTAGACTCAACTAAAAGACTCTAAACCAACAAAAAAATAAAACAGTCCTAATCTAAGCAACAAGATAAGCCGTCAGTTGTCCAAACTCAACAATCCCCGGCAACGGCGCCAAAAACTTGGTGCACGAAATTGCAATCACACTTTTGCAACTCCGCACAACTAACCAGCAAGTGCACTGGGTCGTCCAAGTAATACCTTGCGTGAGCAAGGGTCGATCCCACGGAGATTGTCGGCTTGAAGCAAGCTATGGTTATCTTGTAAATCTTAGTCAGGATATCAGAAATTATCAGGATTGTTTGTGAAAAGCAAAAGAACATGAAATGATTACTTGTTTTGCAGTAATGGGGAATAGGTTGAGGTTTGGAGATGCTCCATCTTCTGAATCTCTGCTTTCCTACTGTCTTCATCTTCAAACACGCAAGTCTCCTTCCATGGCAAGCTGTATGTAGGGTTTCACCGTTGTCAATGGCTACCTCCCATCCTCTCAGTGAAAACGATTGCATATGCTCTGTCACAGCACGCGGAATTCATCTGTCGGTTCTCAATCAGGCCGGAATAGAATCCAGTGATTCTTTTGTGTCTGTCACTAACGCCCCGCCTTCAGGAGTTTGAAGCTCGTCACAGTCATTCAATCATTGAATCCTACTCAGAATACCACAGACAAGGTTTAGACCTTCCGGATCCTCTTGAATGCCGCCATCAATTCTAGCTTATACCACGAAGATTCCGATTAAAGAATCCAAGAGATAACTACTTAATCTAAGGTAGAACGGAGGTGGTTGTCAGACACACGTTCATAGTTGAGAATGATGATGATTGTCACGGATCATCACATTCATCCGGATTAAGAACAAGTATTATCTTAGAATGGAAGCAAGCATGATTGAATGAGAAACAGTAGTAATTGCATTAATCCATCAAGACACAGCAGAGCTCCTCACCCCCAACCATGGGGTTTAGAGACTCATGCCATGGAAGATACACAAAGAAAACGTGTAAAGTGTCATGAGGTACAGATACAATGTCAAATGATCCTATTAATAGTAAACTAGTAGCCTAGGGTATACAGAAATGGGTAAATGACATAAAAATCCACTTCTGGGCCCACTTGGTGTGTGCTTGGGTTGAGCAATGAAGCATTTTCGTGTAGAGACCTTTTCTGGAGTTAAACGCCAGCTTTCATGCCAGTTTGGGCGTTTAACTCCAAGTTTTATGCCAGTTCCGGCGTTTAACGCTGGAATTTCTGAGGGTGACTTTGAGCGCCGGTTTGGGCCATCAAATCTTGGGCAAAGTATGGAGTATCATATATTGCTGGAAAGCCCAGGATGTCTACTTTCCAACGCCGTTGAGAGCGCGCCAATTGGGCTTCTGTAGCTCCAGAAAATCCACTTCGAGTGCAGGGAGGTCAGAATCCAACAGCATCTGCAGTCCTTTTTGGTCTCGGAATCAGATTTTTGCTCAGAGCCCTCAATTTCAGCCAGAAAATACCTGAAATCACAGAAAAACACACAAACTCATAGTAAAGTCCAGAAAAGTGAATTTTAGCTAAAAACTAATAAAAATATACTAAAAACTAACTATATCATACCAAAAACATACTAAAAATAATGCCAAAAAGCGTATAAATTATCCGCTCATCATGCGTCCGCACAAGGGTGTGCGTCCGCACATATCAGAAATCATGAAATTCTGCAACTTTGCAGAATTTCAGAATTTTAACACCAACTTTGAATGATCATAACTTCCTCTACAAAATTTCAAATTTTGCAAACTTTATATCCATTGAAAGGGTTTTCAAAGATCTTTATTTCTAAACAAATTTTAATCAATTTCAAAAACCGAAGCAAAAGTTATGATCGGACAAAATTCACAATTTACCAAACTTCACAATTTCCAGAATTTCTTACCATACCCATACCAAATAACACCAAACCATCCAAAACTTCACTTTTCATCAAAATGTACCTGTTATGTCATAATACACCAACCTTGCTACATTCTCCTTCTCATTTTATTACTCTCAATTCCAACATCAACTATACTTATGATCAAATCACCATCAAACCTACCATTTCATAAATCATCACACTACAATTATCATAATGAACCAACTTCCAATCCATACAATCATTCAACATCATCATATCATTGTAATTCATCACAATCAAACCCAATATTCATAAACTCATCAACATTTAACACACCAACAATCATTTTAATTCAAACCTATCCTATTGGTCACTAGCGTATGTGTCCATGAATATTATATACTACATAGAGAAAACCGAAACCATACCTTGGCCGATCCCCTATATGTCCAAAACTCAAAATTTGAGCACCAAAGAGCTTTCAACCAAAATCCAAGCTTTCACTTCCACTCCACTAAGCTCAATTAAGTTCCAAAAGCTCCCAAAGCCACAATAATCAAACTAGATACATATAAATCACCTCAAATCAACCTAGAGTTCAAATTAAACATAAATTCACAAGGGTTTAATGGCTCTTACCTTCTCCCACAGATTTAATAGCAAGAATCCAAGGCTAAGCAAGGATTAGAGCAAACCTAAATGGTGCACGAAATTGCAATCACACTTTTGTAACTCTGCACAACTAACCAGCAAGTGCACTGGGTCGTCCAAGTAATAAAACCTTACGCGAGTAAGGGTCGATCCTACGGAGATTACTGGCTTGAAGCAAGCTATGATCATCCTATAAATCTTAGTCGGGCGGATGCAATTGGTTATGAGTTTTGAAAATTGAAAGATAAATAAAACATAAATTAAAATAAAGATACTTATGTAATTCATAGGTGAAAATTTCAGATAAGCATTTGGAGATGCTTTGTTGCTTCTGAACCTCTGCTTTCCTATTGTCTTCATCCAATTATGCGTGCTCCCTTCCCTGGCAAGCTGTATGATCCTCTCAGTGAAAATGGTCCAGCTACAGTTTCTGTACGGCTAATCAATTGTCAGATTTTTCGTATCGGATGAAAAATACCAGGCACATCTATCGCACGGCTAATCATCTGTCGGTTCTCACTTGTGTCAGAATAGGATCTCTCTATCCTTTTGCACATTGTCACTGCGTCCAACATTCGTGAGTTTGAAGATTGTCACAGTCATCCCATCCCAGATCCTACTCGGAATACCACAGACAAGGTTTAGACTTTCCGGATCTCAAGAATGCTGCCAATTAGTTCTAGCCTATACCACGAAGGTTCTAACCTCACAGACTCGGTCTGTGGATTAGAGACCCAAGAGACTATACTCTGGCTGTCCTCCAATGACTATGTTAAACATCATGTAGACCGCTTATGGTTGTCAGGCACGCGAATCTTGGCTAAGCGAGTAACGAAGATGGTGGGTGATTGTCACGGATCACCACTCATTCTGACTTAACTGAATTAAGTACGAGAGTATATCTTGGAGAAGAAGTAGGCGTGAATTGAAAGAAAAACAATAGTACTTGCATTAATTCATGAAGAACAGCAGAGCTCCGCACCTTAATTTGTGAGGTGTAGAAACTCCACCATTGGAAAATATATAAGAGAGAAAGGTCTAGGCATGGCCGAATGGCCAGCCTCCCTTAAAGTGATCAAAAGATCAAAAGATAATCCAAAGATAAAATACAATAGTAAAAAGTGCTATTTATACTAAACTAGTTACTAGGGATTACAGAAAATAAGTAACTAAGTGCAGATAGTGCAGAAATCCACTTTCGAGGCCCACTTGGTGTGTGCTTGGGCTGAGCATTGAGCTTTACACGTGCATAGGCCTTTTCTAGAGTTAAACGCCAGCTTGGATGCCAGTTTGGGCCATAAAATCTCGGACAAAGTGTAAACTATTATACATTGCTGGAAAGCCCAAGATGTTAGCTTTCCAGCCCAATTGAGAGCGCACCAATTGGATATCTGTAGCTCTAGAAAAACGCATTTGAGTGCAGGGAGGTCAGAATCCAACAGCATCTGCAGTTCTTTCTCAGCCTTTGAATTAGATTTTTGCTCAAGTCCCTCAATTTCAGCCAGAAAATACCTGAAATTACAGAAAAATACACAAACTTATAGTAAAGTCCAGAAATGTGATTTTTGCATAAAAACTAATAAAAATATAATAAAAAGTAACTAAAACATACTAAAAACTATATGAAAACAATGGCAAAAAGCGTATAAATTATCCGCTCATCACTAAACATCCAAAATCACAAAAACTCATTTAATCAAAAACCCTATAAACCCAAAATTTTGTGGAGAGAAACTGAGAGAGATTCAAGATTTCCTTACCAATTTCTTATATGGGTTTTGTAGAGCTCTTCACAAGGAACACGTAGCCGTAAACGGTGCGGCGATCGGAGCTTTCTAGCTCAAGATATGAGCTTTGGAAGTTGACAATGAATAATGCTTATGGGGTTTCTCTCTTCTTCTATTTCGCAGCTGTGTGAGTGTGTTTGTTTATGTGTTATGCTGAAATGGGTTCACTTATGAACCCTTTTATATGTTGGGCTTGGGCCCAACTTGGGCCGGTCCAACCTGTTAGCGTTTTTAGCCCGTTTGGCCCAACTTCGGGCCAAACCTTTAAAATTAACGCCTAGTTTTTCATTTCTAATATTTTTCTAAGATTTTCGATGGTTTTTCACTTTTCTCGTACGGTACCAGGTAGACTTGAACCGGTTCAATCGGTTCAACTGCCGGTTCGTAATTTTTCACAGTTTTTCGCAGAAAGCTCATTTTCTGACTCAAAAAAACCCACTGAGTCCAAAAATCAACTTTAAATCCTCAAATTCTCTCTCTAACTTTTTAGAATTTAGTTTGGACAATTAATCACTTAATTAACCGGTTGATTAGTTGCGGTTCTTACACACAACGGCAACGACGCTCTCCTTTCTCTCTTCTCCTCTCCGTGTTGGCGCCAGCAACGATGGGCAGCTGGGCAGCGATGATGACACGATGGCAGTGACACCTACCGGCGCCATCCTCCCTCTCTTCTCCTTTATCTCCATTTCTCCCTCTTTCCCGCAGCTCTCTCTTTCCCTCTTCTTGCTCCCTTTTCTTTCTTTCTTTCTTTTCTGAAGGCGGCTAGGGTTTCTTGGGGTAAAGGGGATTAGAGTTTTGTGTTTTATTTTTAGGGTTAGGATTTGATTTGGGGTAATTTAAAATTAGGGATATTTTGGTAAATTAAGGTTTGGGTAATTTTAATAAAATTTGGAGATATTGTAATTAATTGAAATCTAATTTATTTCCAAAAATGACTTTAAAGATATTATTTAATAATCGATTTGCTAATTGGCTTTTAATCAAATATTCTAATTTTAGAATTAGAAATAATATAATTAATTTTCTTTGTTTATAAAACTTAAAGTATTAAATTCTAAAATCTCAATTATTAAACTAAATCATATAAAATTCTTATTCTTTTACAACTGCTAAATTTTATAATTTAAATATAGAAAATTATTCAATAATTATGAAATTAAGTAAAATTTCTATTTTAGTTATTAAAACTTGATTTAATTATTTTCAATAAAATAATTTATGAAAATAAAATCTCTAATAAATGAAAAAAAATTAAAATCTGCTCATAATACGATTTTTCAAGAGTTTTGGGTCTTACACAAGGATTGTCCAGAGTTCCCCCAATTAGACATGTATCATGTGTATTTGTATGATTTGTTTGAGTATGCACTTTGTGTTTTGGCTTGCCTAATTGAATTATCTATACCTATATGCTATGTGACTTAAATTTCTTATCTATTTTTTTATTTGTGTATTACCTGTATGCCTTGTATGTGTTTGCTTTTGAGAGATTCCTTATGCTGGTGGAGGTGATGCTGAGGGTTGTTCTACTTCGGTGATTGGGAGGTTTGCAGAAAACTAAAAATGAAGAGATAGATTAGAATTCCTAGATAGAATTACCCTTTTTCTGGTTTAATGAGAACGTTATGCTTTGATATGGGACTATGGAGTTTAGGATTGCCTTTGGCTTCTCGAAGCCTTATATCTTATCTATTTGGGCCCTGTTACCATACTAAGAATTTCCGATTCTCATTCCATACATATTTGTTGTTTTTCAGATGCAGGATGTAAGGAATGTGAAACTCCAAAAATTAATAAATAAATAATAAATTAATTAATTATGAACCAAAAAATAGAAAATTAAATTTTATAATTTAGAAATATAAAAATATTTAGAATGGGAATTAAAATACTAATTTTAAAGATTTTGGCCCAAGGTTGGGTCAACAAGCCAAATTGGTTAGACCGGACCTAAGGCCCAACATATAAAAGCCAAATCAGCCTCCTCCTACCTTTTCATTCAGCCAAACGCGCTGAGGAAGAGAAGCTTTGCTTCAAACCCTAACTTACATTTCACTTCCAACTTCAATTTCACAAAACTTTCAATCCAGAGTTTTGATTGACGAGCCATTTGTTGCCATGCGTTTATCTCATCAAGCTCTTTAATTCTATCAAAACAAAGTAGTAAGTCTCTCTGAATTTTGTGCCTAGTTCTTTGTTCCTCTCTTTTTCATAAATTTAGTTTGGATTTTGAGTGATTTTGATGATTTTAGTGGTTTAGGTGCAATCTAATATTGGATAATTGTTGGATTTTACTCCAACCATTATTGGATAAGGTAAGAAAACTCTAAACCCTTGTGATTTATCCAATTTTTTGTATCCTAGTGCTAATCTAGTGAATTGTATGAACTAGCTTGAGTTTATGTTGAATTGGAGTTGAATTGTCAAATTGGAGCACTTGGGATAAGCTTTGGGAGTTGGGAATCCAATTGATGAGGACTTGGAGAAGTGGTAAGTGAATAGTGTATGATGATAGAATGAGTTGTATGTATTAGAGTATGAGTTGATGAATATAAAACGATGATAGTTGTTGATGTTAATGGTGAATTAAATTGAGTAATTAGGTGTGAAGTGATTGAGAAAAGTTGGAGAGCTAATTGGCTTTGATTCTGGTTATAGTTGAATTAATTTTGATTAAGGATTTTGGAAACTAGAGTTTTGGGAAAATTTGGTAAAAGCTAATTTTTGACCAACTTTGTTGGGTCATAACTTGGCTTCTGGATTTCTAAATTTTGTAAAACTTATTTTGAATGAAAATTAATCTGTGAAGTTTACAACATTGGAAGAACGGACTAAAAACAATTTTTAACAAAAAAGTTATGTGCTTTCGAAGTTAGGAGTGTAAAATTGATTTTTTGGAACTTAGCAGTTTTTGCAAAATTCTGATAGGGATGCGTATGCAAACATGCAAGCGACGTGGACCCTAGGCTCTGCCCAGATGTCCCGCGTACATGGACATGTGCGTGCGTACGCAAAATGGACCAAATGACAGGCCCGCGTACGCGAGTAACACTACGCAACGTGGGGATGTTTCCCTGCCCAAGGGCTCGCATAGGCTGACAAGGGGGCATACTCAAGATTGTCCAGTTTCACACTTCCGCATATGCGAAACCCTTGTTTTCTAAAAATGTTATTTTTAAGTTTTGAACCATTCCTCTAACTTTCCAAACCTCTGTAACTACCATTTGAGCCTAGCTAGTGTTTAGACTTTTGGGATGAGCGAGAGTGTACTGGTAAAATAAAAGAGGTAGTTTCTATTTTATATTTAGAGCCGGAGGATTAGGGTTATAGAGTTCTGTGGGAAGGTTAACTAGAGTAGTTTTGTGAAGTATACTGAGTTAATTAAAGAGAAGATATTGGAGCATTAATGGAGATAATTTTGAAGAACTATATGTTAATTATAAATATAATACTGGGCGTGTTTAATTTATAAATGTGACTATTTGATCTCGAGCACTCTTTCTCGAAAGTGCGACCCCAGTTAGATGGTGGAAGGTTAGGATCTCCTTTTTTTTGTTTCTCCTGGTATTGTAAAATCGCCTTTAGCGAGATGGTGGGAGGTTAGGATCCCCTCCTTTGTTCCTCCTAGACATATGAGAATGTACCTCCTGGCTAGATGCAAGGGTTGTGGTTCACCCCACTTGCTCCAGGTTGGTTGGTTGAGGCTTCCTGGGTAGATGCAAGGGTGTGGTTCGCCCCACTTGCTCCGGGATGAGATGGTTTGAGCTCCCTAGGTAAAGGCAAGGGTGTGGTTTGTCCCACTTGCTCCAATTTGAGGTTATTGTGAGCTTCTTGGGTAGATGCAGTAGTCTCCCCATTTACTCCAGGATGGTATTTATGATTGAACTTAGTCTCCCTGGACAAACACAGTGACTTGCCTCTATTGGTTCCAAGTTGAGATTTGAGATTCCTTTGACCGAGCCGTGCGATGGATGATTGATTATTTATATATATGCGTATGCTTTAAGCTTTGCACCGCTGGGACTGTCAAGGGTTTGCTACCAGACATGTCGAGTTTGGTTGGATAACCGATGATATTATCGGCCATACAGTAGACATGCATCATGTGCAGTTGTATGTTTTACTTGAGTGTGCATTCTTTGGGTTTTCCTAATTGATTAGCCATGCTTATCTGCTATTTGCCTTACTTGCTGTAATTGCATCTTATCTGTGTTTTCTTTGCATGTCTTGTATGTATGTCTTTGCAACTGAGAGATCCCTCATGCTGGCGGAGGTGACGCTGAGGGTAGTTCAATCGGCGCTTAGGAGGTTTGGGTTGACAGGAGGTGAAGAGTTAGAACTAGAATCCACCAATAGATTTTCGAGTTTCTAGTTTAGTATACTTCTTTAAGTTTAAATCTGAATGTCGAAGTTCTAGGAATGCCTCTGACTTTTTCGGGACCTTATATATTATCTATGTGGATACTTTTACCATACTGAGAACCTCTAGTTCTCATTTAATACATGTTATTGCTTTTCAGATGCAGGATGTGACGCGCATCACTGAGCGTGCTGGATTTGCTTTCTTGGAAGATAAGACTTATATTTTAAGCCTTATTTTTTGTTTTTGTTTATGGAGTTAGTTCTCCACTTTTGTACCTTATGCTGGATATCCCTCTTAGAGGATTAATTTGGAGAAAACAGGACCTTACTGTTGTAAATATTTTGTTGGGTTGTATATATATATATATATATGTTTTTAGATGTCGTAGCGCTTTGCCACCTTTGATTTACATCCTAGGCATAAAGTTTTGTGTGGTAGAATGTTACAAGGCACCTCCCTGAGTGTGCTGGAAACTTGTGGAAGCGAAGAACTACTTTTGGACATATTTATGTTTTGTACTTAGAACATTGATGTATAAAACTTGTAGTATCCTCCTAGAGGTTGATTTCGGAGAAACAGGCTTTTGGTTTATATTTTGGTTGTATTTTGGAATGTTTGTATATATCTCTAGCCAGCATCTGCTTCGCGGGTCGAATCTAGACTCTGATATATAACTTGTTGGAATTCTATATCATATATATATATATATATATATATATATATATATATATATATATATATATATATATATATTTCTTTTACTTTTTGCCATCAGGTTTTCTATCGTTAACATTTTGAGTGCGACGTAATTTTTGTTTGTTTTACATACCCTTTTTCTTCAAGGCTCCTAGTTAAACTATTCTTCATATGTGTGTATGTGTGTGTGTACGTATTTTGTCTTTCTAGAGGTCATAATACCTCGCCACCTCTGATTTACGACATAAGCGTAAAGCTATTTGTGGTGGTGTATTACACCGTTTGCTCTATCTTTACAAAATATTTTTTCCAAATGGGGAAAAAAGGGAAATGGCTTCCCTGGAGAATACAAACTTACTCCTTGTTTCTAGAAAAAAAATAAACGATCGTCAAAGAGGGACATAACTAATTGTCAAGTAGAATAACATTAAGTCGATCAAATTAAACATGTAAACTAACCATATATGCAGCTAGGATCTCTTTGTTGTCCACAACCACACATTGCTTCACATCATCCCATCCAAAACTACTACAAGCTGTGATGTTCGTAGCAAATTGATATTTTTCTTTAAGCCTTTTAACCTTGTTCTTGCAATGAATTATTTGAAAGCCACCACCGGAAAATCTCTCATTCATTTTTGCAGCAAGCTTCTCAAACGATCCAGGTTTAAACTGACCCACATCAACTCTTCTTCCTTCACTGACAAGCTCCTCCATAAAACCAACAAATGTCTTGGTCTATTCATTAGTCCAAACATGTCTGTTCATTTATCTTTACAATCTAGATTAACTCAATCAAAATTCAAGTGAGCATCCTAAAACATATGATGACATCATTGTAAATCTCATATTAGTTCAAATAAAATACAATACAAAAAAATAAACTTATCAATATGATATATTTAAAGTAAGTGGTACATCACTACAAGAAATTACCTGAATAGCGACTGATTTAGCGACCGATTTTTTGACTGATTTGGGTGGTCGCTAAATCTATGGTCGCTAATAAGAAAATAGCGACCAACTTCATTCGCTAAATGTTAGCGACCGATTTGTTAACGAGGCCATCAAACCCTTACCAAAGAGTATCGGTCGCTAACAAAATCGGTCGCTAATTTGTGACCAAAATTTTCGTTACTAAAGCCGTCTCTGAGTAAATTGGTCGCTAAATAGTGACTTTTCAGTCGCTAAATCGGTCGCTAATTTGCGACCAGTGTTTCGGTCTCTAATCTGCGACCGTTATTTTTGTCGCTAAATCGGTCGCTAAGTGTGGACTTGTATTTTAGCAACCAACATTTCAGTCGCTAAATCGGTCGCTAGTTTGCAACCAAGCATTTTAGTAACCAAATTTTCATGGCTGATCCTAATTTTTTTAATTATAATATTTACTAAATTTTTACATTTAGGCCATCAAATATTGAAAAGTAAACAACATAAAAGTAAACAATAACCAAAATAACATAGACAACAATAATAATAACACAAAAGAAACAACACTTAAACAATAACCAAAATAACATAACACAAAATAAACAACACTCTTCATATTACTAATTACATCAATTAACAGAATTACACTCAGATTCATCAACATAGCAAGTAAAAGATCGATCTACTTTTTCTCGATTTTCTTATATACATTCTCGTCTAACACCTATATCTATCTATCTTTCATAAGGATATTGAAGATGATTTTCGGTGACCTTGAAATGTTGGGGATGTTGACTAGAGCAATGTAGATTTCATATTTTAAAATATCCTCTTTTAAGATTCCTCACCTACAAAATTTAGAACAATGCATCTTATAAACTACATACTATCTAAAACTATCTATCACAAAAAAGAATTTGATACATTTATAATTTGAGGCAAAGGAGAGGGAGTATTAAACTCACCTGGTGAACTGTGTCAAACTACTAATCACTCTTTAGACGTACATTCACCATCTTCATGCTCTCCTATATTTGTTTCTCCACCTTCTAGTTGAGGAATCGGAATTTTAAAATTAAGCTTTTTCATCATTTCTTAAAGCATACGGTTATTGAGTTCAAGTCCTCTTTCTGTCTTTTCCAACCTAGTTTTCAAATCATCGTTCTCTTCTTGCATTTTCTTCATTATTTCTTCATGTTCTGACCTTCGCAACCAATCTGATGACTGAGAAATGGAGCCACGATAACTAGGTCTTTTGTCAATTGCAGTGGATTCTATTCCAAGTTCATAAATTCTTCCCTTTTTAACTCTGGCTATTTCACACCACACATCCATCTCATTTGATACATTACTTCCTACTTCAGATGCTTTTTGCATAGCCTATTTTATAGCATTCTTAAATTCATCCTGCCAATATCAAAATCAGATCAATTATTACACAAGAAAATAAAAAGAATAAGAATCATCATACATGCAGAAAATTAAATCATATGTTAAGTGCTTTTTTGAAAACTAAAAAATAAAGCATGTTAAGTAACAATTACAAAGCTCAAAGACTCAATGAACTTGGTAAACTATTAGAGAATAAAGTTGTGACATAACTGTGCAAAACTCCAGCATTGAAAGTCTTTTTACCAACACTCCAATTTTCTATTTGAAACTTAAAACCATTTACTATATACCAAGAATAACTGTGCACTTTTTTACTAGGATCCCATGCCAAGTGGTGTAGACTTTGATTCATTACTGAATTTTTGCTATCATGAATCTAGAAAAGATCCAAAGTGTTAATAGCTAACTAACTTACAAAAATAAAAATATTTAACAAGAAATGCTAGGAAACTTACATAATTCTCAAACCAAGTTGGAAATTCTAATGTTATTCTTCGGTTGGTTTCATCTTGGCTGATATTTGGATTTTCACCTCTCAAATCTTTCACAAAAGATCTAAATTTCATATAAATATACATATATATAGGTACCTCATAAATAAAACTACTAAATTATAAAAATCAAGTATTTGGTGATCTTACTCGATATATTGTTCAACTTCTTCACAATTAAGTAGAACATGTAAGTATGCAGCAACCAACTCCTTATCCTTTAAGTATCAGCTCTTAATTATCCTAGATACGCATCCACGATGGTTGAATATTGATAAAGTTAAAAATTGAATATTGATGGCTCCACCATTATCGTCCGGCCCACATTAGATCTCATTAATTGTACATGAGACTCAAAATAATAAGTGCAGAAATGCGAGATTTTTTGACTCATGTATGCCTCACAAATGGATCCTTCAACACGTGATTTATTTTTAACCATTTTCTTTAATCTATTCAAGTACCTAAAGCAACGTAACATGTAAGCATAGAGTGGCATCCATAAGATTGAGATTAAATGACTAAAAGCACTGAATTAAAGTTATACCTCTCAAATGGGTACATCCATCGATATTGGATTGGGCCTCCCACTCTTGCTTCATACGAAAGATGAATGGGCAAATGCTCCATGCAGTTAAAAAATCATGGAGAAAAAATTTGCTCCAACTTACATGTGGTGGTGATAATATTTTTCTCCATCAACAATAAGTCATCCGCGTACAAAATTGTGGAGCACAAATCCTTAAAAAATTTGCTTAATTCAGCTATAGGCTTCCAGATTTGGAGTTGAAGATTGGCAAAGGCAATTGGTAACAAACATTCCATAAAGACATGATAGTCATAGCTTTTCATCCCAAAACAGTTTCCTTCTCGAATATTTAAGCATTTATGCAAATTAGAAGCATATCCATCTGGCATTTTAATCTCACTAACCCGTTTATAAACTACCCTTTTTTGTTCCATAGAGAGAGTGAATTTTACTTTGGGTTTCATGTATTTTCCATTCGGTAACAATTGCAATTCTAAATCCTTCCGTCGACAGAGTTTCTTTAAATCCATTCTTGCCTTCACATTGTCTTTAGTCTTGTCTTTAATGTCCATTACCGTATTAAAGACATTATCAAAGACATTTTTCTTAATGTGCATCACATCAAGATTATGTCTTAACAAATTGTCTTTTCAATATGATAACTCCCAAAATATACTTCGTTTTGTCCAATTATGAGAAACACCAAAACTAAGATATGAACAAAATTCACGTTTTGTACTTCTTGGAAGATTGCAAACACTTCGCCAAACCTCCTTGCCTGACAATCTAATTGGAGCTTGAGCTGTCACAACTCAATTTTTCAAGAATGAAACCTTATTTCTTCGATATGGATGATCCAAGGGCAAAAATTGACAATGGCTATTGAACCAAGAGCATTTATCAGTGTGTTTTAAAGTAAAAGCAATTGATTGATTCTTACAACACTCACATGCCAATTTACCTACAATGCTCCAACCCGATAACATGCCATAAGTAGGAAAATCATTTATAGTTCGCATGAGAGCAACTTTCATAAAAAAATTCTTCTTTTGGGATATGTCATATGTAATGACACCTTCATTCCATAACAGCTTCAACTCATCTATCAACGGTTGCAAATAAACGTCTATTTTTTCCTTGGGATTATGGGGTCCTAGAATTATTAAGGTCAGGAACATATATGGCGTGGTCATGCATAGTTCTGGTGGAAGAATGTAGGGAGTCACAATTACAAGCCAACAAGAGTAAGGGGTAGCTGATTGACTATAGGGAAAAATCCATCAGCATAAAAACCTAATATCACATTCCTTGGTTTAGTTGCAAAGTCCGAATGCTTGAGATCAAATTGCTTCCATGCTTCCTCGTCTGATGAGTGACATAGTACTCCTGGTTCCCTCTGTAGTGCACGGTGCTAACTCATATGTAGAGTAGAACTCAAAGAAGCATATAGTCGTTTTAACCTAGGAATAAGAGGGAAGTAGTGCATCCTTTTCATAGGAATCTCCTTGTGTCTTCCATTCACTATTTTTGCATCATACCGTGGTGCACCACAAAACTTGCATTCCTTTAAATCTTTGCAATCTTTCGCATAGAACAACATGCAGCCATTAACGCAACAATCAATCTTTACTGAATTTAACCTAAGTTTAGAAACTATTTTTTTTAGTTTTATAGAAGTGTTTTGGAATTACATTATCTTTCGGGTGGGTCTCTCTCATGAGTTGAAGCAGTTGATCGATAGATCATTGAGAAATATTTTCTTCAGATTTATTTGTCATTAATCTAACAGCAAATGAAAGTTCAGTGTGGTTTTCACGTCCTGGCCATAAAGGCCTTTTTGATTCATGCAGCAAGTTATAGAAATTCTTAGCATAAACATTTGGAGACTCCTTATCCTCAAAATCACCATGGCCTTCAATCTCAAACCCAATAAAAGCTTCATAAATGAGCTCCTCCGTCCTGTTAGGGTGTGCACTACTCTCAGCTCCCAGCTCTCCCGTCCTATTAGGGATCTCACGTAAGGTTGGATTATTTTCTCCATGATTTGTCCAAAGCCAATAATCAGGAACAAATCCTTTCTTATATAGATGGATTATTACATCTTCAGACTTCATATAAACCTTGTTTTTATACCTAGAACAAGGGCATCTAATTTGTCCACTTGACAAATCTGCTAATCTCTCGACAAAGGAAATAAATTCTTCTACCCCTTTTGTAAATTCACTAGTTAAATCCTTTCGACCAGGTCTTAGTCTATTGTACATCTAATTACGACTTTGACTCATATTCATAACCTGTTCCATTGTAATAGTGCATCTTAACTAAATGCATGAACAAATCACATTTTAAGAACTATAATAAAACATCAATTGATAAACAATTAAGTAAATAAAAATAAAGTATCTTAACTCGTTGGACGCCCTCATACAATTACAAAGCTTGAAAATAGAATGGAAGCTACACAATCAACTTCAAACCTGAAGAAAAAGATAAAATAAAATACCTACTTAAATTTATTATAAATAAATAGATGCTGAAAAAGCTTTTTATTATAAATAAATAAATTCACACTTTATTATCTTTAAGATAAAAAATAATAAATTCTATTGATATAAATATAATTGTACATGAGTATTATCAAATAAATTGTCTTGATTTATCTACTTTACCTTGTCACAAGAATTTTAGGTTTATAGGAGGAGTCCATGCTAAAACAAAGGATAAAGTGAATACTTCATTGACAATAGGAACCAACATCATGATGGAAACAGAAACAATTCATGCGATCTAAACCAGATATGACATATTTGTTCTTATTCCTTGCAAAATGGAAAAAACATAGATACAATTTGTATACTTCCTCCTCATCAAAACAGAATATCTTTTTGATAAGTTCATGTTCTCAGCTTATTCAAATTACTTATATATCAGACTATTTCTGGCATAGCAACAGTAAATATTCAGCAGAATGCATCCCATGGAGTTGCACAAAAGCACCATACTCCACCAAAGGTTCTCCAATTAATAAATTAAAAGTGTTGACCTCATTAATATATTAATACCATTAAGCGACAAATCTGAATTTAGACGAATTATGCTTCAGCTAGATTATTTATTCCTATCTTAAGTAACAACTAACAAGGCTATCTTGTGAAGTTGTCCTCCATACTGTTTGCATTATCCTTCTTGTTTTGTGAGTATTATTTCTTCGTTTATCCAAAAAAAATGTTTTAGCTTGATTAAATTATCTTAAGTGGCCCTAACAATCAAACTGTGAGTCTGTGACTAAACACAAAAAACAAATAGAATGAAAAGAGCTTACAGTTTGCAGTGGCTTATCTTTATGGTCAATAGCATTGTTTGAGTAATTGTTTGACATGCTAAAAAAGAGAGATTTGATGTGTGACACTCCTAAAAAAATGAAGTCAATAGAACCATTTTACACCTAAATTTCAAATAAATAATGAAATAAAGCAAAATATGATGATCTTGCAATACAAAACCAGTTTCTTTTTTTTTTAACTATGAGAATACAGAATAACTAATCTCATTATGATGAAATATTTCTATGCCAATGCAATACAAAAATGACAATATTTTCAAAATACAAAACTTACGAATTGTTAATTGTCGGAGATGTAGCAGCAAATAAGTTTCTATGACACATATAGTAAGAAAACAAAGCTTTTCACTAAATTAGTGCATAAATTAAATCTTAAAATTCAATAATAAATACAAATAACAAGTACAAGGGTACTACTTACACTTTTCTAGATTGGTATTGCTACTGATTATCTTGGTTGAAGTTATTATATGAAATATCTCTATATACAAGGCATAGAATTTCATTCAGAATAAATGGGAAAGGCAAGAAAATAATGCAAGCTATTCATAAACACACTATAGAGAAACCATTTAAGAAGTAAATTTAAATGATAATATATAAAATAATAAAAAATTAATCATAGATACTATGCATTGTGTTTAATTAAAACAACCAATTAAAAAGTTGTATTTGATAAAGAAATTATTACAAGCTGGTAGCATCACTCGTCCATGAAGGCACTAATCCATTGAGAAGGTTTCCAGTTAAGAATCTACATTATTATAGGAAATCAAGGAGATAGATGATCAATATAAAGATATAAATCTACATTATACAATTTTCAATTGAAGTTAATCGATACGTCTACCTTTAACCGTTGAATGTATAAATATTATTATTTATTACGAATAGACATAAAATTATTAGTAATACTATTCTTATCCAAATTCCAAACTAATTATTACGAATAGACATAATCAAATGTGAAAAATCAGAGCTTATTTTTATTTTTTGGAGTAAAGATCATTGATTTGCATGTCAGAGAAAATGTTAGTCAAACTTGGAATACTTGTACAATTTTTATTGTCGATATGCAAGGAACAATTACAGTAATATATTTAAATAGAACAGTGGAAGCAGGGATAATTGTTCATGTTCAAATAGAATGGATCAACAAGTAAATTCAACAAGTTAATCTCCCAAAATCAACGGAAAAAAGAATCAAGATAGAAAAAGCAACGGATCAACAAGCAAATTCAATAAAGCACGTTGCTAAAACCCTAACCAGCGGGGGAAAAAACCAAACCTAACAGAATAGATTGGAATCGACGATTAAAAGGTTACCTGCTTGAAGACGAAGAAGATGGTGCCAAGATATCTGAAGACAAAAGACGACGCCAAGATCTCAACGACGTAAGGGACGACACCGAGATTTCAGAAGAAGATGGTGACGAGACTTCGAGAGACGGCGCTGAGACCGGAGAAGACGACGCTGACGAGACCTCAGGAGATGGCGGCAAGACGAGCACAGAAGACGGCGGCAAAGAATACGACAATGGCGCTCGGAGAAAACAACGATATCTGATTGGAGAAATGAGAATGGTGTGGGTGAGTTAGGGTTAGTGAGGGTAATTCAGATAATATATTTTTTTAGCTTAGCATATGCTTTTACGACTGATTATTTTATAAAATCGATTACTAATTGAAGAATTAGCAACCGATTTAGTGACCACAACATTAGTGACCAAATTAGTAACCAACCACGTTATTCTATTTATCTATAGATTAGTTGCGAAATCGGTCGCTAAATAAAAAATTGCGACTGATTTTCTCACCAAGAGTCCCAAAGGCATTCCTTCCTTTGTTATGGTTGCTAATTCGATCGCTAAATTAAAAAATAGTGACCGATTTTAGCAACCATTTATATTCTAGCTGTATAAAACTAATCAGTCGCTAATTCGGTGGCTATTAGTGATTGATTATATTAGTCACTAAAATCAGTTGCTAAATTAATAATTAGCAACCGATTTAGCTACCAGTAATTTAGCGACCAAACAGTTGTTCACTCTATTTCACTATCAGTTGCAAAATCGTTCGCTAAAATAAGAAACAGCGACCGCTTTTGTGAGCAACAGTTCCAAAGATATTATTTTTTGTTTTGGTTGCTAAATCGGTTGCTAAATAAAAAATAGCGACCAATTTTAGTGATCGATTTCATTTTGGTTGTGTTTAAAACTTATCAGTCGCTAATTTGGTTGCTATTAGCGACCGATTTAGCAACCAATATTGATTTGGTCTTGAAAATTCTGTATCGGTCGCTAAATCGATCGCTATTGGCAACCAATTTTTTCGGTCGCTAAAATTGCTTGCTATTCCGGTACTTTCTTGTAGTGCATGTAGTCAAAACACAACACCAATAATGATTACAATTTCACTATTAGGTATTATGATAAATATTCAAGACAAAAAATTATCATAATAATTCAAATGAAACATATACAACAAGTAAACCAATTAATTGCTTTGGCTATGCATCCACTGATTGTATATTTCATGTGCTAAGTTGTCTGACCAAGCATTCCATTTGTTACTGTCCTCTACACTATCAATAATCTTATCGTTGCCATCTTCATTACCATCGTGCTCTTCTCTAATAAGCACTTGGTCATCCTTAAGTAATATGTCCTCCGTAGGATCAGAGTCCATATTTAGCCAAAAAAAGTTTTGCAGTAGACAACAAGCAATTATTATTCTATTTTATATCTTAATTTTGTAGAAATAAGGACTCCTCAAAATTGCTCATCTCTTCTTAATTTTCATTAAATTCCTTAACTGAGGATAATTTTTGTAAACTAAGAATTGCTTTGGATATTTTAAGTGCCGCTGATCTATTTTAACTGAACTTACAAGATCTTTTGAGTTTTTGTCTTTCATCTCCAGAAGAGATATTCGGGGCAGATGATGAATAAATTCAAATTTTCAACCTGCCACCTTTATATCTTTTTTTAAATGATTAAGTGATCTCTGTATTGATTTCAAAATTTTTTTTACTACATTAAAACAGAGTTTTTTCAATCATTTTATGTATTAATCAATTTATTTATTTTAAAAATCTTTTCAAAATTCTTTTTCAAATCAATTTCAAAATCTTTTCTATTTTAAAAAGAATTTTTATTTTCATCCATCACTTATAAAATCTTTGCCATTCTACAATGCTTTTATAACTACTCTTTACTCAGCATTAATCACCATTACTCCTCACTTTGTACCTCTTTCACATATGTTCTATATATTTATACTAGTGTTGTGTTTATAATGACAAGAAGGAAGGGAATCACTCAAAAAAGTGGATATCACCTATACCCACGAACACGCAGTTTTCAACTATCAACCACTACCATCTTCATTGACACCACTCCTCTATCACCACCGCATCACACCTCTCAACTTCTAATCATTGTAGAATTGATGGTGAGAATTAAGACCTCCTCAAGATACGTTGTTGCTGATCCCTCTGAATAGCGGTGGCAAATGGGCTTACCCGCCCCATCCCGTCCTATCCCACTAAAAGCCCACCCTGTTCTACCTAATAAGGTGGTCCCAGATTTCTACCCCGCACCATCTAATGGTGGATTGGCAAGTCAAGCCTGCCAATTTTTTTTAGTTCAATCAAAGCAAACAAACCCAAACTTATTTACATCTCTAATCTGATATAAACCCAAACATATGTTAACTTTTAATTTAGTCATGCACATTATTTTGTAAATATAAGTGAGACAAAAAAGGATCAAAACAATAAAGCAAACCAACATACCAAAGGCTAGGGGTGGTAGCGGCGATTGCCATATAGGACAAAGGAGTAGCACTGATGGTGTAAGATCTGAGAAAATTAACTAGTAAATTGATTAATTAAAACTGTGTTAATTGGGATTAAGGTGCCTGGAATATATAAAAAATATTAGAATCTATAATTTAGAAATTTGAATGTAAAATTTGAGGTAAGAAAATTAAATTGAGAGCGAACATATAATTATTTTGGGAAAAATGCATACCAGCGTTAAAATTGTCTCTACCAGCTTAAATCTATCTAGTATTACGAGTGAGAAAAATTAAAAATATGAAAATGATAAGAAAAAATATTTAGAACAAAAGCTCAAATACTTATTTTAAAATGTTTTGGTCCAAAGTTGGGCCAAAAGGCTAAGAACTTGAGTTGGGCCACACTTGGGCTCAAGTCCAAGTATATAACCCCATACTTAATGAAATTTGAGCCACTCCCCGCTTCATTTTTGAGAGAGAAACGTTGATGGAGAAGAGAGGGAAGAGAGAAATCAAATCTAGTTTCATACACCTTCAATCCACCATAACTTTTGCTCCAGAGTTTCGATTGTTGCACCGTTTACGGCCATGCAAAGCTTATCTCCTCCTCTTCAATTCTATTAGATTATTTTGGTAATTAACTCAAAATCCAAATTTTAGTTTCTCATTCAAGTTTGAATTCACATTTTTAGCTTCGGTATTGAGAATTTTTGGTGATTTTGATGTTATAGGAGTTCTCTAGCTTGTGTTCTTGGTGATTTTCATCACTAATTTTAGTGGGTAAAGGTAAATACCCCCTTTCCCCTCTTGGTTCATCAATCTATATGAGCGTTAGTTTTGACATTGTGCCAAATTATATGATATGGTGTTAGATTGAGTAAATGGAAGTTTGACTTGGTGAAGTTTTGGAGTTTGAACTTGTACATTGGTGTGAACCAATTTGAGACTTGGAAATTTTGGAAGGGAATGCTTGGAAGCTTTAAATTTGTGACATTAAGGTATGGGTTTAAGTTTTGTATAAATACCATGTAATGTAACATGAAATCCTAGGCTAGTGGACCTAGGATTATTGTTGAATTATTGTGGTTGATTGTTCGGTTTAGTGAAAATTATGATATGTTGGGTGTTTGATTGATTGGAATAAATGTGATGATGGATTGGTATAAATTTTCATATATGTGAACGATGTTTTCGTATGATTGATTATGACATTTGATTCGTTGTGAAAATTGTGTTGGAGGATAGGATGAGGAATTCAGAATTCTCTATGTGATAAGTTGAGGTAAGTGATGTGAATTGTTGTATGAGATTGAGTATGTATGTTAAAGTTTTGATTGAGAATTTAGATGATGAATGTTGTGTCACTACTAGAAAACTAGTTATTACAGACGGATATTTCCAACGAATTTTATCCCACGAAAATACAGACGGAATTTCAGAGAGATTTTTTGTCAGAAAACAAAAAAATGAATTAGCATAAATTACAGACGGAAAAGAGAATCCGTCGATAATTTTGTCAGAAATTTTTTTTGTGGGAAGTAGTTACAGACAAAAAATCCGTCTGTAATTAAATGGACAAAAACGCTACGTTTTATTAAATTATTACAGACGGAAAATCCGTTTGTAATTTAAAATCTTTCGTCAGAAATATTAACTTAAGCCTAAACTCTACTTTTATCCCCTCGAGCTCCATAGTCCACACTCCAAACGAGCTTCACAGTCATCTTCCTTTCCATTCACACTTCAAATCTTTCTCCTCAGCGCCGCATTCTTCCATTACCGCTGTTCCATCACCACAGTCATCCGCCGCATTCTTCCATCATCAACACCTTTGGGACTTCCATCACTCTCGTCATTGTCAATCATCACTCTCGTTAAACCTAACTCTACTTTTATGAGTATAAACTTTAATCCTCATTTAGTGACTTTTTCTTCTCTTCGAACCCAACATTGATGGTGAGCATTTGAATTTGCTACTATATTTTCTTCCAGTTAGTTTAATTGCTGCTTGATTTCATTTCTGATTTGGGATTAAGCTAGCATTTACTTTTAATTTTGTGATTTATTTGGTTGCTGTGATGAATATTTTATTTAATCAAAGATTTTCGAATGATTCATGTAAGCTGTTTGATGAAAAGCCTCAAAAAACGGGATATTGATTTGGAATGATACATTTGGCAATGGTATTTTGGTACTTCGTATACCCTTCCTTGCTCACATCATTTTTTAATGATTTTTTTTGTTTTCTTCACTCTGTTATGTCACTTTGCAAGATTGGCATTTGACAAATCTGGAAGACATTTAGGCCGTGGTGGAGGGTAAGTTTTTTATATTTTTTATTTTGTATAAATTAAATAATGTAGATCTATTTCTATGTCATATAAAGTCTTTGTTGTAAAGAAATACCTAATCTAAGTAGATTAGTCATTCTAGTATGCTTTATGTTACTAACCATTCCCAAACCCAAAACCATGATTTTGTGAGCCAAATTGTAACAAAGTCTTAATCATTGAGAAGAAGGCTCTTAAATTTAGTTAAAGGGTTGAAGTGATTCTAATACAGTGGTTTTAGTTTTTAAAACTTAGAGAGAGAGAGAGAGAGAGAGAGAGAGAGAGAGAGAGAGAGAGAGAGAGGAGAAAAATGGAAGCAAGGAAGCAAAAGGGTACTTCTTCTTCTTATTATTCTTCTTATTCATTTCCTTCTGAGCTTTTTGGTTCCAAAGAGTCTCGACCATCACCTTCTTCTAGGATTTTTGGCTTTATATTTTCTCCTCAGTCACCTAAGGTCAATAAATTTTCCTTCATTTTTCCTTTTTCATTCTTATTTATTTAATTCATTTTGTTTCTATCTTTTTGCATTTCATGCTTAGGTTGATGATGATTTCTCATATGTAACAGATTTTTCTTTACTTTTGCATTTTCTCTTTAATTTTGTTTTTGTTGTTCTTGCAACATAGTTCCAAAGAACAAAGATAAGCATTTAATTTGTACATAAAAATAAATTGAATTTAGTTAGCTTTTCCAAGTTCTTTGAATCATCATAAAAAAGTTTTCATTGCATGTATTTAGACTCATATTAATAAGCATCTCTTAGTGTTTTTTTTTAATTTTATTTATTTATTTATTTGTGTTGAGTCAGGTATTAGGTAGAGAATCTCCGAGTCATATTAATAAGTTTTATATATTTATTTTATTTAGTTACTATGATACATTTTTGAAGAATTACAAAGACCTTGCAAATACACGGAATTGGATTCAACCATTACTTGGTAAGCATTTATTCCTCCTAAGATGACATATTTTTCTTTGAACCAAATCAAGTCTGCATTAATATCTATCTTTATCAAATAATTTGGATTTTGAATCTGCAGTTGCTCTATCATATTCAGAACAGATACTAAATGGGAGTTTATGGGGTTCGGAACAAATTTTTTTTACTAATTTAATGTTATGTAATTGAATATACTTATAAAACTATTTTACATTACATATTGAATTCATCTTATTTTGCCTGATAGATTAATTAGCATTATATATATTATGAAGAATGATTTTATTAATATATTGTTTCTTTTCCTTATTTATTTATTAGAACGGAGAGAGAGCAAGGGATTAGGAGGGTGTAGATTAATCTTTATTTAAGAGCTTCAGCAGTGAATGGTACAACCAATTTTTGACATAGTTTCTCACAAATTTCTTAATCCTTGAATTTATGTATAAATTCTGTTCAAATTTTAACTTGTTTTTCTTTAGTTAATCTTATTTAAGGTCCAAAAAGTGGTAGACTATGCAAAATATCAACAAAAAGCATTTTTTCAAATTTCAAATTTCTAACCTACGAATAAAATTTATGCAAAACTGAACTCACTTTAGTTGAGCTGCTGCCACAAATAGGGTTTTGATTTTTGAGAATTTTACATACTCACCCACTTTATTGCTAAGGCTTATTTACTTTTACCGCTTCTCTATCTATCTATCTACGACGGCCATCAACAGGTATCCATCAACCAACCCCACTTATTTATCTTAAACTCCTTCTAGCAGTTGCGAAGGCCTTAAGGCAAGTAGCTGAAGAAAAAGCTTCTGCTCAAGCTGAGGCCGCTAAATGGAAACAAAAATTTGAGTTGGAGAGGGTGCAGAATCTGCAGTTTGATTCTATAGGTTCTTATAATTAAATAATGCAAGTTTCGCTTTCTGTGTACACATTTCCTATTCTATAACAATTGATATTGCGAAAGAAACAATAAACTTTTTTCATATGCCTGAACAACAAAATCAATTTTATTTGTTTACTTGAGATTATTTGTTTACTTGAGTTATTTTAATGTAAAACAGAATATTATATTGATATAAGGTTTTAGATTTAATTATATATATATATATATATATATATATATATATATATATATATATATATATATATAGTTCTAAGTCAGAAGCTTGGATCACAAGAAGAATGGAACTCAAGCATATGCATATATAAGCTAAGGTAGAGTATAAATAAGACTAATTTATATTATAAATTTATAATAATATATTCTCAATTTTATTCTTATCTAAAAGGGTTTTATTTTCCTAAAACACATATCAACTATTGATTCAAAATAGAAACACATCAATTATTGAGTGTCTATCTGATTTGGAGGATGTTGATTTTAGGAGCTCTCATCAGAACTTGAACGTGAACTTTATCCCGCAGGCCATAAAGGTATGTAGTTAAACAAATTTACTTCTTACCTTATCTTGGAAATTGCAAGTCTATGTGGCGTGTTGTTGTAAATACTAATCCAAGAGGTCGAATTGAAATCAATCATGTACGTGTAAAGGAGGATGAAGAAGAAAATGATGTAGCTTATCAAGCGGATGAGAGCAATCCTTCTAGGATTTCTGATACCGAACCTCCTATTTGTCTTAAGTCTCCATTTGGAGAGGACCGCATTATCGAATTGTCCATCGGCTCTAGTTCTGGGGCTAATAAAAATGAATATGATGATGTTGCAGACTTTAATGATGATATTGATTTTTAATAGGGTAATCATTTTTAGCTTGTATTGTTTTAGCTTATATTGTTCTTTACATATTGGATTATGGCTACTATTTTAAGTTCTATATTTATATCTGGGTCACCTTTTCCAGGTTTGTTCCATCTGCAACCACTGGGGTGGTTCTTGTATAGAGTGCAGGATTGTTAATTGTTTGGTCAAGTTTCATCCTTGGTGTGCTCATCAGAAGGTATTTTTTGTTAAATGCTTCTATCTTGTAATATTTATTCCTAAACCGTAACACTGAATTACATAACGAATAACAATATATAAGCTTATGAGCATGCAAAGATAGATTGTGCTTTGTTGTGTCTGTTGATCTGCTTGGGCAAAGAAAAGAATAGTTTCTTTATAGTAAATCATATGTGGGGTGAAGTGTTTTTACCAAGAAGGTTATTTTCCAATTCAAGCCATGATTAAATTGGATCTTATTATTTTATATATACCAGCCATTTTCCTACAGTTGTGCTCTTGTACAAAACATAGATCAACATCATCATAACTTGTTGAAGGATATATAGCATAGCATATACTATATTTATGGAATTTTCCTATAGGAGGAAACAATCAATGTGCATATGTACAAACTTGCCAAATTGTACCATTTAACTAGCCACAAAAACTGCCATTGATCATGATCCAACATGCAAGAAAAAGAGTTGCATGCGCAGGTTTCAAATTATTTTTTAATTAAAAAAACTGTTCATTGTTTTAATATTGTCTTTAATATATATGTAGGTCATGGCTCCTCGGGTCAAGGGTAAAGGTGTCAAGGGTCATAGAGGTTCTCGCACCACCGCCGCAGCCGCTATTTCAACCACCTCCACCTCTTCTGAGGCTTATGTTAGCTACTATGAGAAGGTTAGAGCGTCAAATAGTTCTAGTGCAGTTCCACTACCACCGCCACCGTCGCCACCCTCAATGTTTTTGGATGAGGACTATGATGATGATGAGGATGAAGATGACACTGAAGACTATAGCTGATTGTTTTAGTATGGTTGAACAATATACTAGGAATTATAGTTGATGATCAATACACTTTGTTTATGTTTTGAATTATATTGACTTGCTTGTTTATAGTACTTTTCTTTTAGTTTGATAATACGATGAATTTGTTTATTTTTTGAAATATTATTAATATTCAAATACAAATTAGATAACAATTTGTATTAAATTTATATTTATTTTGTATGAAAATGAGTTTATTTTGTAATTAGAAAATAAAAAAATTCTATTTTACCATACTGACAGATTTTCTGTCTGTAATAAGAGTGTAAGATGATTTTCCAAGGTTCAAATTACAGACGGAAAATCTGTTGAAAAATCCGTTTGTAATTATAGACGAAAAATCTGTCACAAAATCCGTCTGTAATTACCGTCAAAAAGTTCGTCGTCTTAATGAAATGGATGGAGAATTTACAAAGAGAAAATCCGTCGGTAACTGGTAAAAATCCGTCGGTAAATAATTTCCAACGAGACTTTTACAGAGGAACAAAATCCGTCGGTAACTAAAAATTTGCCTGTAATAAAGACTAAATCTGTCTGTAAATCTGTCTGTATTAATCTATTTTCTTGTTGTGTGTGTGGTTATTGAGAATGGATATAGTTTATGGAATGTGTTAAACAAGTTGAAAGTGAGTTTATTTAGGTTTGGAATGGTTAAGGATTGATAAATGAGTATTTGAGATGTGTAGAAATGGTTTTGGAATGGTTTAAGATTGAATTGAATTGAGAATTGATGAAATTGAAGGATTGTGTGAAATTGGTAAAAATGAGTTTTTAACCAACTTTGACGGGCCATGACTTGGCACTCGGAGTTCGCATTTGGATGAAATTTGTCTTAAATTAAAGTTGGTGTTGAGAGCTTTAAATAAGTTTGTTTAAAAACGAAGAAAAACTGAAATCTAAATGTTGCAGAAAAACTAAAAATTCTAGTATGTGTGCATGCACAGGTCAAAACAGGTGGCAAGGCTCGTGCTTATGCACAAGGGGTATGTGCATGCACGAGAAGGGATTTTCCAAGTTGTGCGTATGCAAAACTGGTCATGTATACGCACAAGCTGGGAAACGCTTCTAATTTGTGCATACGCACAAGGGTGATACGTACGCACAAGTCCTATTTTCTCACATAATTTTTCTTTTTGACTATTTGGGTTTTTCGACATACTTGTAAACTTCTGTAACCCCTATAATGAGTATAGAGATGGTGGATTAGAGGGTAGAAAGCATTGGAAAGGAAATTATTCATTCGAAATGAGTTGGAAGTGATTGAATGGATGAGTTGATAAGATTGGATGATGGAAATGAGTTTGATTGATATGATACCTCCCTGCATAGATGCAGGGTTGTGGTTCGTTCCACGTGCTCTGGGTTGGGATTAGAACTTCCTGGGTAGATGCATGGGTTGTGGTTTTGTCCCACTTGTTCCGAGTTAAAATTGAGACACTTTGTTGACCCTCTGTCGCAAGATGTGGTCGGACATTTAAACCTTCCTAGATGATTGCTCTAAGAGAAGTTGATGAATATGAATACCTCTTGGGGATGCTCATACCAAGGAACTGTCAAGGGTTCACTACTGAACATGTTGGGTTTTGGCTTATCACCGATAGATGAACTCATTAGCCATAGGGCATTGATAAACCACTATTTTATGGTTTATCTTGTACTTAATTGAGTAGATTTTATCAATCTTTCATACACTTATTCATACTAAATGCATGGGTTTACATTCTCCTTCCTGATTTTGTGCTATGATTGAAAACATGCTTCTTTGGTCTTAATTTTGCTATGTTTAATCCTCTTTTATTACCATTCGATGCCGTGATATGTGTGTTAAGTGTTTTTAGAGATTACAGGGCAGGAATGGCTTAGAGGATGGAAAGGAAGCATGCAAAAGTGGAAGGAATACAAGAAACTGAAGGAATTGCCAAAGTTGTCAGCCTGACCTTTTCACACTCAAACAGTCATAACTTGAGCTACAGAGATCCAAATGACGTGATTCCAGTTGCGTTGGAAAGCTAACGTCTGGGGCTTTGATTTGATATATAATTTCCCATAGTGGCTGTACAGCTAGCAATGCGAACACGTGCTCCACACGGACGCGTCGCAGTGACAAAAATCAGCGTGGTAGATTTCGTCCCCAGCGATTTCTGGGCTATTTTTGACCCAGTTTTCAGCCCAGAAGACACAGATTAGAGGCTATAAAGTGGGGGAGTCTATCCATTCATAATAGATACAACATTCATAATTCACAATTTTAGGATTAGATGTAGTTTTAGAGAGAGAGAAAGAGGTTCTCTCATCTCTCTTAGGATTTAGGATTAGGATTCCTCTTAAAGGATTTAGGATTTCTTCTTCTCAATTTCGAGGTTTAATGTTCTTTTTATTTATTCTATTGCCTTAATTTATGAACTCCATGTTAGAATTGAAGTCTCTATTTAATATAATTTGAGGTATTTCAGACTCATGATTGCTTTCTTCTATTTATTATATAAATAATTTAGATTTTTCTCTTTTGGCTTTGGTTGAGTAATTGGTAACTCTTGCGTTGTCAAACTCGTCGTGATTGATAATTGATATCTTTGCTGATTGATTTAGATTTCTATAACTCTAGTCTTTCCTCAAGAGTTGACTAGGACTTTAGGTGTTAAATTGATTTATCCACTTGACTTACCTTCATAGTTAGAGGTTGACTTAGTGGGAGCAAAAATATAATTCTCATCACCATTGATAAGGATAACTAAGATAGGACTTCCAGTTTTCATACCTTGCCAAGAGATTTATTAGTTATTAATTTATTAATTCCTGCAATTTATTTCTCTTGTTCAAACCTTTTTAAAACCCAAAAATACTATTTTTCATAACCAATAATAAATCATACTTCCCTGCAATTCCTTGAGAAGACGACCCGAGGTTTGAATACTTCAGTTTATAAATTTTATTGGGTTTGTTACTTGTGACAACCAAACGTTTGTACGAAAGGATTTTCTGTTGGTTTAGAAGCTATACTTACAATGCGATTATTTTTTTATATTTCTTTATCGATAGGAAATATGATCGTCAAAATGGTGCCGTTGCCGGAGAATTGCAAACGTGTGCCTTATTATTGGTTATTGTAAATATTTTTCAAAAAAAAGAAAAAAGAAAAAAACTTTCATATTTTTATTTTAAAATTTGTATCTTATCTTATCTTAGTTTTAAATTTCAAAAATCATTTTTTTTTCAAAAATCATATTTTTTTCAAAATCTTATCTTATCTTTTTTCAAAAATCATATCTTTTCAAAATATTTTCTTTTTATTGGTTTTTTTTTATTTTCTCTTACTACTATGAACTCTCACCCCTTTGGCTATGAGTCTGGTTACAATTATGTTGTAGGAAGAGCAAATTACAATGAGAACATGCATCAACATTGGAACAATCAAAGATGGGAAGAGCCATAAGGATTCGATCAACCCTCATGGCAATAACCACCTCCAATGGACTATCAACAACCATTCTGTGATGCATATCAAGGCAATGGCTATGGTGAGCAATCTTTTGATTATCAACAACCACCACCATATACCTATGAACCCCCTCCTCAACATGACTTTGGACCACCATACTCACAAGCTCCTTTCCACCATTTACCTCCATATGACCCTAACCCGTATCCACCATACCAACCACTTTATGAGCCAAATGAACCATACATAGAACCACCCCATTCCAACATAATTACTCTCATGAACCTCCACCTCAATATACAACATCTCCTTATCATTATCAAGATGAACCACCTTCCTACCATGAACCCTTTCTCCTAACAAATGAACCTTTCTATCCACCCCAAACCTCCATGGAGAAAGCACTTACCGATCTAAACTCTACTATACAAGCTCTCATCACCCAAATTGGACCACCTAATACCTTCAACAATCAACCCTCAAGCTCTAGTGCACTTCCTTTTCAACCACAGAATGATCTTTCTATCCCATCACCACCATCCATGGAAGAGCACCCACATCCATCAATCCAAGAGCAACATGATCCCAATGATGCTATTGACATAGAACAAGAGAGAAGGGATCATCTTCGTGAATCCATACTTCATAAGGAGCTAGAGGAAGCCCTAAAGGTGAAGGTAGTAGAGACCCTTGAAGTCGAAGGAGTGGTTGAAGAATTAGTGAAGGAAGACATTAAGGAGGAATCTGATTTTGTCTTAGAGCAAGAGGAGGCCCAACATGTGGAGATAGGAGAGACCCTTGAAGATGAAGAAATAGTTGAAAGGAGTTGTCATGGAAAGAAAATCATCAAGGATGAGTACAATTTTATATTAAAACAACTGGACAAAGCAGTAATTATTGAAGAGGAAGAAGTGGTTGAAGACTTGGGATATGCTGAACCTCCATGGGGAAGTCAAGTCATAGAGCTCCTTCAAAGATGGTTGCATTTGATGTTGAGGAGGGTGTACAACCTCCAAGGCATATCATAGTTGAAAACTTGGACGAGGTTGATCAAGAGATGGAGATTCAAGAAGAAGAGGCACAACCTTCCATGCCCTTGGTGAGCAATGAAGAAGAGATTGAATTGGAAGAAAGCTACCAAGAGGAAGAGGTTGAAATTGAAGAAGCTTGCAAAGAGGTGGAAGTTGTCAGAGAAGAGCATAAGGGAGTGGAGCTTGCAAGATCATTAGAAACACCTCTCCCAAAGCCATTACCGTCCAACACAACGTTCAAGTGTGTAAAATTCTTATCATTGACCTTTACTTTCCCACTTGAATATGGGCTTCTAGAGATGGATGGTCAACTTAGAGCTCTTTGTGGCATTAAGAGTAAGAGGAAGATGGTTAGTGGTTGGAGTTGTCAAGCAAGGTTCAACATGGTTGTGTGCTCAAGGTTTAAATGCAAGGGTTGGTGTAAAACTCAACTGAATGGGTCTAGGAAGTTGTTTGGCCGCTTTAGTGAGAATTCAGATTGCTTGCTACCTGGATGGAATCATAATGATCAACAAGAAGACGGGTGCAAAAGCAAGATTTGGGACCCCAAAATTCATTCTGGCAATCAACACTCTTGGGGCCTAGTCATCTGCTTTAACTTGCTTGAAGGCTTTATGTGCCTAGTTTGGGATCCCGGAGGATATTGGATTTGCAAACATTGGTGGAGATTCCTAGATGAGTTCAAGCACAAGCCACCATAACAAAGGACTCACCAAATGTCCAACTTAAGGACAATAACTAAAAGTGCTAGGTGGGAGACAACCCACCATGGTATGATCGTTCATTTTTCAGTTTTAATTTTAGTCTGTTTTTGAGTTTTGATTGAATCTGGAATCATGCATAACATTCATATTAAGCATTGCATTCTGCAGACTGCATTATAAAAACAAATGCACGCGACGCAACAACGTCGCCAACGCGTCCGTGTCCTCTGTGCCTTAGGAAGAAAAGAGACTTTACAGAAAGTCACGCGAAAGCGTGGCTGGAGGCGTGCCTTTGGAACAAATTAATCCACGCGATCGCCTCGCTGATGCGTTCGCATCATGTGGGAAAAACGCCGCCCACGCGTCCGCATCACCCACGCAACCGCGTGGCCCTGTAAAATCGACATAAAAAGGGTGTATGACCGAAAGTTGAGCTAGAATTGGACTGGACTCGTGCTAGAAGCACAAGCCCTACCACGCGAACGCGTGCCCTACGCATTTGTGTCGTTTTTCAAAGTATGGCCATTCACGCGATCGCGTCAACCACGCTACCGCGTCACCCAGATTTTTGGCAAAATGCATTTAAAACAGAGAGTTGAGCGATCGCGAGGCTGCCCTCACGCTAATGGCACAAATCACTCCACGTGAACGCGTGACCCACGCGTCTGCGTTACTTCATAAATCGCGCCAACCGCGCAAACGCGTGCTCCATGCATCCGCGTCACATGCGACGCACAACTTATCCAAATCACCGCCAACTATCTTATCTTTTCTTCCCCAAATCTAAATCTTTTCTTTCCTTTCTTTTTCTTTTTCTTTCATTTTCTTTTAATTGGTGTTGGAAATTTATTTGGGTCATTATTTTGCTTGTGGATTATTAAGGAATTGTTTGACAATTATATATTACTTTTTATAGGGTTGCTTGCATGTTCAATTTAATACTTTCAATAACTTATTTACCATGCATGCTAAGTGTTTGTGAAAAAGCCTGTATGGCATCATGCACTACTTTTATATTATCCTACTACTTTAATGCCTGTTTTTCATAAAATCCCTTTTATATTTTATTAATTAAAATATAGTTGTCGATACAAACAGATTGTTAGTTTGAAAGAGATGATGATCTAACTTGGGCATTTAATGCTTGATCTATGCTACTCATGCCTTTGCCAGCATGCCAATAAACATCTTGCATTTAATAGCCATCACATGCACTTGCCATATTTCCAATTGATGAACTTTTTACATGTAGTCATGACCGTGTGTTAACAACATCCTTCTTTACCGTGCATTGATTATCACTTGTACCATCCTCTTCCTTGCTCTAACCCTTAGCTTTAAAAGTTACTTTCTTTTTCCTTTTCAGGATGGCCACCAAGAAGGGTAAAGAGAAAGCTACTCCCAAACCACCGGCAAGGAAAGGAACAAAAAGAGCACCAGCTGAGGAACCACAACCCCCATCCACTTGCACATCTTAGCATGCACGGAGGACGGTGCAATCTTTAAGTGTGGGGAGGTCGATACCGACTTCCAGGGGTTAGTTACCTTCTTTTCAACACCAATACTCTATTTTCTTTGTTTGTTCATTGTTGCATTTGCATATTTGATTGCATGTTTGTTTGATTTTATGCATTTAATCACTACTTGGTTGAAGTAATATTTTCATTTTCAAGAAATTTTTATAGTATTTCACTAATTTAAATCAAAACTTTTGTGTTAAACTTGTTTGGAAGTTGTATTTGGAACATAGTTAAAAGCTAGAACACACAACCTGTAAGATTTTGAGCTTATTTACATGGTTACATTATTTAACCATAAATTTTTATTCTTGTGTGTTTTCTTCTCTATAATTGCAATTTCTGCTTTGTTCCATTCTATATGTCCATTATTTAATGTATTTACATGCTTGCATATGATTAAGGCTATTACTTGTTTTCGCTCACTTATCCCAAATAAGCCTACCCTTTTATGTTACCCTTGTTAGCCACTTTGAGCTTTTTAATCCCCTTCTATTTTATAACCACATTACTAGCCTTAAGCAGAAAAACAAAATAAAAAAAATCCCAAGTTGAATCCTTGGTTAGCTTAAGATAGATATTGTGTATAATTTAAGTGTGGAGAATTTTATGGGAACATGGTATGATAGAAAAAAGTAGGGAATTAAATTGAATAAGTTATTTGAAAATTTGGAAAGCATGCTCATGTGAAATCAAAATAATTAAATTACCATGTGCATTGATAAGAAAATTATTAAGTAATTAAATAAGGGGATACAAAAAAAAAATATTACCCCAAATGTAAAATAAAAAGAATCAATACACATGGGACAAAAAAAATAAGTTTGATACATGAGCATGTAATACAAAAGTGGGAAAAATTTGGGTAGCTAGATAATGCATTTTAAATTATATAAAGTATGTATATGTTAGGTGAGATCTTAGACTAATCAAGGATTCACTTTGTTAGCTCACTTAGCCTTATATATATATATATATATATATATATATATATATATATATATATATATATATATATATATATATATATATCCTTACCTTTACCTCAGCCCCATTACAACCCTAAAAAAGACCTCATGATGTTTGCATTGGTACATTAAATATTTGTTGATTAGTTAGATGAAGAACAAAGTTTAGAAAGCATGACTAGAAAAGAGTAGAGTGAATTACCCTATACACTTGAGAGATTAGAGTGCATATACACTACCAGTAAGGGTTCAAGGCTTGATTCTACGTTCCCTGCTTTCATGAGCTATCTTCTTACAAGTTTACTTATCTTTTATTGTGTAATTTGAATTAGTGGAATTTGATTCATATTTGTCTTGGAGAACTTGTTTACTTTTAACCAAGTAGGTAGAAATATTTTGCATGTAATTGCATTTATATACATAGATTGCATTGCATTGCATTGCATGAGTCTTACTTTCTCCCATTCACTCTTTTAGCTTCTCTTGAGCTTAGCATGAGGACATGCTAATATTTAAGTGTGGGGAGATTGATAAACCACTATTTTATGGTTTATCTTGTGCTTAATTGAGTGGATTTTATCAATCTTTCATACACTTATTCATACTAAATGCATGGGTTTACATTATCCTTCCTGATTTTGTGCTATGATTGAAAACATGCTTCTTTGGTCTTAATTTTGCTATGTTTAATCCTCTCTTATTACCATTCGATGCCGTGATATGTGTGTTAAGTGTTTTCAGAGATTACAAGGCAGGAATGGCTTAGAGGATGGAAAGGAAGCATACAAAAGTGGAATGAATACAAGAAACTGAAGGAATTGCCAAAGCTGTCAGCCTGACCTCTTCGCACTCAAACGATCATAACATGAGCTACAGAGATCCAAATGATGTAGTTCTAGCTGCGTTGGAAAGCTAACGTCCGGGGCTTCGATTTGATATATAATTTATCATAGTGGATGTACAGCTAAGCGATGCGAATGCGTGCTCCACGCGGACGCGTCGCAGTGACGAAAATCAGCGTGGCAGATTTCGTCCCCAGCGATTTCTGGGCTGTTTCTGACCCATTTTTCGGCCCAGAAGACACAGATTAGAGGCTATAAAGTGGGAGAGTCTATCCATTCACAATAGATACAACATTCATAATTCACAATTTTAGGATTAGATGTAGTTTTAGAGAGAGAGATGTTCTCTCCTCTCTCTTACGATTTAGGATTAGGATTCCTCTTAAAGGATTTCGGATTTCTTCTTCTCAATTTCCAGGTTTAATGTTCTTTTTATTTATTCTATTGCCTTAATTTATGAACTCCATATTAGAATTGAAGTCTTTATTTAATATAATTTGAGGTATTTCAAATTCATGATTGCTTTCTTCTATTTATTATATAAATAATTTAAATTTTTCCCTTTTGGCTTTGGTTAAGTAATTGGTAACTCTTGAGTTGTCAAACTTGTCGTGATTGATAATTGATATCTTTGCTAATTGATTTAGATTTCTATAACTCTAGTCTTTCCTCAGGAGTTGACTAGGACTTTAGGTGTTAAATTGATTTATCTACTTGACTTACCTTTATAGTTAGAGGTTGACTTAGTGGGAGCAAAAATATAATTCTCATCACCATTGATAAGGATAACTAGGATATGACTTCCAGTTTTCATACCTTGCCAAGAGATTTATTAGTTATTAATTTATTAATTCCTGCAATTTATTTCTCTTGTTCAAACCTTTTTAAAACCCAAAAATTCTGTTTTTCATAACCAATAATAAATCATACTTCCCTGCAATTCCTTGAGAAGACGACCCGAGATTTGAATACTTCGGTTTATAAATTTTATTAGGTTTGTTACTTGTGACAACCAAACATTTGTACGAAAGGATTTTCTGTTGGTTTTAAGCTATACTTACAACGCAATTATATTTTTATATTTCTTTACCGATAGGAAATTTGATCGTCAAGCATGCATGTATCATTTTCATTTATGTGTATTGATTGGGTGTGCATCTTGTATTTGGCTTGCCTTGTTGAATAATTGTATCTATATGCTATTTCAGCTAATTGCTTTATCTATTCTCTCTATTATTTTTGTGTTTTTTTGTATTATTTTTTATGTGTTTGAACAACTGAGAGATCCCTTATGCTAGCGATAGTGACACTGAGGGTTGTTCTTGATGCGATGTGGTGACACTAAGAATAAATAGATCGATTAGAATCCCATAGGTAAGTTGCTATTTTCTGGTTTAGTGAGAACCATAGGCTTGGATCAGTAAAACTTTGAAGATTAAGATTGCTTAGAGAGTTCCTGTTATCTTATATTGTTTCGATTTGACACTTTTACCGGTGCACACATATATTATTTCTATTTTTCAAATGCATGTTCCAGTGCTCCTCAGTGAGTGGGATTTTTATCTGAAAGATGGCAAAGAAGACTTTTATTTCTATTTTGGTTTTAGATTATCTCATTCTTTTGGAGAATTTATATGACGTATTTATTTTAAAGACTTGCCTTTAGAGGCTTATAATGTATTTATGGAGAGATAGGGTATGCATATCAAACCGTTTTACTGTTGTAACTCTAGCTGGCCTAATCTTCGCTGGCCGAGACTAGTAGATATATATATATACTTATATAGGTCTCTTTACCCTTATTCTTTCTTCAAGCTTTTAATTATCTACTTATTCCGACGTGCTTATATATTTTATCGAGTGTGAACGATTGGCAAATTATCTTTTCATTCGGGTTTTAAATCTCTTTACATGCTTCTAGTTTAATATCTCCTTCTATATATAAGTATTTATATCTCAACCTTGTTTTGTAGTAGGAAACCCTCATTGAATTATGACTAAAGCATAAGGCTTTGAAGGATAGGGTGTTACATTATGGTATCAGAGCAGTTCGTCCTTGTGAGCCTGAGGGATGGATTACTTATGCTTCTGAGCATATTCTAAGTCACGTTATATGCTATAGAGGATATCTGATTAATAAACATAGCATAAAGTTCATGAGCATACTTTTGGAAATTTGAAGCACTTAACTTGAGATATTGAGACTAATCACCTTAATATCATTTGTTTGGTGTGGATAAGAACTGAATGGCGACCCATGGACCTGGTCTAACCCGTAGACAAATAGAAAATGAGGAAGGCACACTGGTAGATAACCAGGCTGAGTTCTTGGATGCTATGACTAATCTCACGAATGCTATGGAAGCAAATGTTGTGGCTATTAATCAGGCAATGGAAAGGATGGAGCAACATATAGGAAATGGAAATGATGGTGGTCTGATGACACTGGCTATATTTCTGAATGTTACGAGGAGTGAAAGTGCTTTAAATATCAGAATGGTCTTCAAGATGATATAATGAGAGCTGTGACACCTCTGAAGATTAAGAACTTCACTGAATTGGTTAACAAAAGCTGAGTGATTGAGGAGTGCTCCAAAAAGAGCTCAGTGGCAAGGGATAACCATGGATGTTTCTACAACAGATGACATGAAAATCTAAATTTTAAGAGAAGTGGCTACACCCCCACAACCCCACCATGGCCAGAACAACTTCTAAAGGAATAATAACAATTATTGAGAAAGAGAAAGAAGGAAGTAAGCTCAAGTTCCTCACAATGACTTGACTTGTAGGAGGTGCGGAAGCTATCATCCTGGTACTCTGTGTAGATCTGGTTTGATATTATGTTACTCTTGTGGTGGTTCTGGTCACATGTCATAGAATTGTCCGAAGAGGAAGAATCAGAATGTTCGAAGAGCTCAACGGCAAGGTTGTGTTTTCACCGTGTCGGCAGATGAAGCTACTAGGTCAGAGACTTTGATCCAAGGTAAATGCGAGGTTGGTAATAAGATTTTACTTGCCTTGTAAAATATTGGAGCATTACATTCATTTATAGCCCTTGATAAAGCTGGGGATTTATGATTAAAAGTATCGTAGTTATTATTTGAATTCAGTGACAGTGAACTGTAGTGGAGATGAATGTCAAGGATTTATCCTTTTAGCTACTAGTTTATTAGGTGATGAACAAAGTTTAGACCAAAATTCCTATTACGAGAGAGTTTTCCAAGGTATTCCATGAGGATACACCAGAATTTCTACCTCAAAGAGAGATTGAATTTGCAATAAACTTAGTGCTGAAAGCGGGACCCGTTTCGATTGCACCATGAAGGATGGCACTGTTAGAATTGGCAGAACTTAGGGTTTAATTGAAAGAAGTAATAGAAAAGAAATTCATTCGACCAGGTGTTTTCTCGTGGGGAGCCCCGGTTATGTCAGTGAAGAAGAAAAATAACAACAGGAGGCTCTATGCAAGAGAAAGAGTGCCAATGAGTCTTCATGACTCGATCTATCTTTTCTTTTGTAACTTGCATCAAAGTTTTTATCTTGGATTCCTTCTTGAAAAATGATTTGATCATCTTTCTGATCCTATTATTTACTCGCATGTGTATATGCATGAATCTCGTACCTTTTGAGGTGAGTTTGAGTTTGTTTTGGCAATCAACCGATTCTTGAATCTTTAAAAACTTGCTTTGAGTTGAGTTGCTCTCCTTCGTGAGCTTATGCTTCTTTAAAGTCAGCTGAAACTTGTTTAATTTGATATGCCTTGTTCTTTCTATCAAAGATTCTTGATTTGAATTCCTTTCTTGAGATGCACTTTAGTTCTCATTCTTGTGCGTTTCGTTGTTTTTGTATGACCTCGCTTGATAGAATATAAGATATCCTATCGATTTCTCACGAATATTGTTCGTGTTGTTTGTTCTTCGTTTGAGCATAGTATGCTTTTGAAATCAACTCGAGCTTATCTCGTAAGATGTAGCCAGGAACTTAGTCCTTCACGGATGATTCTTCCAAGAGAAGTTGATGAATATGAATACCTCTTGAGGATGTGCACACAAGGGACTGTCTAGAGTTTTCTACTAGACATGTCGTGTTTTGGCTTATAACCGACAAATGAAATTATTGACTATAGGGCAGGCATGCATCATTTGCATTTGTGTGTATTGATTGGATGTGCATCTTGTATTTGATTTGCCTTGTTGAATAATTGTATCTATATGATATTTGAGCTGATTGCTTTATTTGTTCTCTCAATTTGTATGTTCTTTGTATTGTTTTATATATGTTTGAACGACTGAGAGATCTCTTATACTAGCGATGGTAACGCTGAGGGTTGTTCTTGATACGGTGTGGTGATTGGAGGTTTGTGGAAAACTGAGAATAAATAGATAGATTAAAATCCCTTAAGTAAGTTGCCATTTTCTGGTTTAGTAAGAACCCTAGGCTTGGATTAGTGAAACTTTGAAGATTAGCTTAGAGAGTTCCTATTATCATATATTGTATCGATTCGACACTTTTACCTTACTAGAAACCCGATGGTTTGGGTTCTCACCCATATATTATTTTTATTTTTCAGATGCAGGTCCCAACGCTTCTCAGTGAGTGGGAGTTTTATTTGAAAGATGGCGAAGAAGAATTTTGTTTCTATTTTGGTTTTAGATTCCTTTTGTCTTTTGGAAAACTTATATGATATATTTATTTTAAAGACTTACCTATAGAGGCTTATGATGTATTTTTAGAGAGATAGGGTATATATATCAAACTATTTTACTGTTGTAACTCTAGACAGCCTAATCTTCGCGGGTAGTGGATATTTATATATACTTTTATATGTCTCTTTACCCTTCTTCTTTCTTCAAGATTTTAACTATCTACTTATTCTGACACGCTTATATATGTTATCGAGTGTGAACGTTTGGCGAATTATCTTTTTATTTAGGGTTTAAATCCCTTTATAGGTTTCTAGTTTAATATCTCTTTTCTATACATAAGTATTTATATCTCAGTCTTGTGCCATAGCACCAAACCCTCATTGAATTATGACTTAAGCATAAGGCTTTGAAGGGTAGGGTGTTACAAATAATTGGACAGGACCGAGGAGCAGTAGCGATGGCTAGACAGGACCGAGGAGCAGCGACGATGGCTAGACGGAGCAGCAGTGAAGGCCAGGAGGACTGAGGTGCAGTGGCAAGTCAGCGACGGTGGGAGCAACCTGTGAGGAGCGGCATGACAGTGGTCCTGGGTGTGAGCTTAGAGCCTAATAAGGAGATGGTGAGACGACGTGAGCATGAATATAACTTCCAGACCGCATGACTTATGACTCGTGAGGAGTGATGACCGAGGGGAGATAGCGAGACGCTATAGTAACGACACCGGCAATGGATGCTACAGCAATAGCGCCGGCAATAGATACAGGCAACAGCACCGAATTAGGATGTTGAACGCATTATGGTTGCGGTCTTGGGGGTTGGGGTGGTTGGGGGCGCCTGAACGGTGGGCAGTGCTTGTGATAAATAGATTTCTTATACGCTTTTTCATAGCATTTTCATATTATTTTTAGTTAGATTTTGCTCATTTTAGTAAGTTTTAGTATGTTTTAGTGCAAAATTCACCTTTTGGATGTTACTTTGAATTTTTATGTTTTTCCTATGATTATAGGTGATTTTTGGGTAAAATTAGCAAGATTGGCAAAGTCTTATTCAGAGCTGAAGAAAGGATAGCAGATGCTGTCAAGTCCTGACCTCTGTGCATTACAACAAATATTTCTTGAGCTACAGAGATCCAATTGACACGTTCTTAACGGCGTTGGAAAGCTAACTTCTAGTTCTTTCCAAAAATATATAATAGTCTATACTTCTCTTCCAGATCACTGCCCATAACTGGCATTGAACGTCCACATCTGAAGTTCAACGCCCCAAAGGGAGCAAGCACAGCGTTGAACGCCCAAAACTGGCGTTCAACACCACAAAAGGCCAAGGGAGCAGCACCTTCACCTGCTAGCTGGCGTTCAATGCCCATTCCCCAAGTTGAACGCCAGGCTTGGACAAAGCACTCAACAAAAGTGGGCCCAAAGTGGATTTTAGCACTCCTTAGCTAATGCAGTCTTATCTTTATACTTTTTAATTTAAATTTAACATTTCTTAGGGTTAGTATTTACTATTTAAAGAGGAGAGCACTTAGGATTAAGGGAGAGTTCGTACGGCATTAGACAGATCTCCTCTGTTTTCTCTGTAAATTATGAGCAACTAAACTTCCTGTGTTAAGGTTAAGAGCTCTGCTTATTCCTATGGATTAATATGATTACTTCTCTATTTTAATATATGTTTGATTCTATTCTATGATGTATTGTCATTCTTTATCTAATGAATCTGGAGTGGAATGAGAGTATGACCCCTTATTCTACACGAGTTCTTGAGAGTCCTGACCCGAATAGCATTGAGTTATAAGCTTGAGAATGCATCACCTAGACCAATAATTTATCTGAGCTAATTGAGATAAGTGACATATAATCACGTTAGTTATGGGTAATGAGGTTTTTGTGGCACTAAGGCTAGAACATTAAGCTTCATTCTCTGATCCGGAAGATCTGACCTTGTCTGTGGCGTTTTGAGTAAGATCAAGTGAGGATGAATTGCGTGGGCTTCACCCTCGTTCATATTGAATGACCACGATCCATGGCGTTTGATATGGATTAGAGGAGATTAATTGACCATGATCCAGGGCGTTAATCACTTACAGATTTGCCATAGAACGAATCATTCATTGTTAAAGTAGTTGGTAAGAAGTATTAATCTGGAAAGATAAAGCATCTCCAAAGCCTTAACTGTTCCCTTATTATTGTTTTTACGTTAATTCTTTATTGCTTTCTTTATTGTTTTGTTTTATGCGCCTACAACAACAACAATTATCTTTCTGTTCGTCTGACTAATATCTGCAAGATAACCATTGCTTGCTCAATCCAACAATCCTCGTGGGATCGACCCTCACTCACCTGAGGTATTACTTGGACGACCCGGTGCACGTGTCGGTGAAGTTGTGCGAGTTTAATTTCGCACAGCCGTTGCTGGGGATTGTTCGAGATTGACAAACTACCGGTTGTCTTGCTCCTTAGATCAGGTACTTTTTACTAGTTCTTCTTTTAATTACTTTTCTTGTTAATTTTTAAAAACTCTTTAAAAATATTTTTCAAAAAATTTCGTTTTTAGTCATCTTTTTCTTTTGTTGAGTCTGGTGTCAATTCTTAAGTTTGGTGTCCTTTTGATTTTTGTTAATTTTTCTTTTCTGAATTCTTTTCGAAAATTGTTCTTTATTTCCTTTCTTCTTGTTCGAAATTTGTGTTATTTTCTTTTGTTTGATTTTAAAACTTTTAAGTTTTGGTGTCCTTTAGTGTTTCTCTCTCTCTAATTTTTGAAAATTGTGTTTTTTTTATTTTAAAATTTTTAAGTTTGGTGTCCGTTTAGTATTTGTCCTTTCTTTTTAATTTTTCAACAAAAAATATATATTCTTTAATTCGAAACTTTTAAAAATCTTTTCCTATCTTGGTTTTAAATTTTAAGTTTGGTATCTCTTTAGTGTTCTTTTTGTTTTATTTTATTTTCTTTAACATTATCATGTTTATCTTTTGTTTGATCTTTAAATCTTTTATCTTATCTTTTTCTTTGATTTCAACATTTTGTTATCTTATCTTTCTTTTAAATTCAATTTTTAAAGGTTTAGTATTTTGTTAGATTCTCTTTCCATTAAATTTGAATTTCAAAAGCTTTTCTTATTTTATTTTAAAATTCAAATTTTAAAAGTTTAGTAGTCTGTTAGTCTTTCTTTCTTTCAAATTTGAATTTTAAAATCTTTAAATTTTCAAATCTTATCTTATCTTGTTTCTCTCTTTTGACCTTATCTTTTTAATTTTTGAATTTCAAAACTTTCTTTTGACTTTTTCTTTTTAAATTTCAAAAATTTTCAAAATCAAATCCCCTAACTTATTTTCAAATCTTGTTAGTTAGTTGTTTGCTTCAGCTTCTTTTAATTTTGAAAGTTTGGTGTCTCTTTAATTCTTCTTTCTCTTTCTTCTTTTTAAAAAATTCTTAACCTCTTTCTCTCTCATCTTTTTTGAAAATTTTCAAACTATTCCCCCTCTTTATTTTCGAAAACTCCTTTTTAAATAAAAAACACCTTTATCCTCTTTTCTTTTTATCTTAGTTTCTCACAAGGAGTCCTATATATTCTGACATAGAGACTTCCTTCTTTTACTCTTCTTGGTCTCTTTCTTCTTGTTTATGATTAGGAATAGGGATAGAGAAGTCCTTATTGATCCTGATCCTGAACATGAGAAACTCTTAAAAAAATGTTTGCAGCAAGCTCAAGCTGGCAGAGCCAGAGATAATCTCACGGAAGCTCTTGAGCAAGAAGCTGCAGATACAATAATAGCAGCTAATCTAGAAGTTGGAGGAGATGGAAGAAAGGTCCTTGGATCTTATACTGCATCCAATTCTGACTTCTATGGGTGCAGCATCTCCATACCTGCCATTGGTGCGAACAACTTTGAGCTTAAGCCTCAACTGGTCACTCTAGTGCAACAGAATTTCCAGTTTCATGGGCTTCCACAGGAGGACCCCAACAAATTCATCTCTGATTTCTTGCAAATCTGTGACACTGTCAAGACCAATGAAGTAGATCTAGAGGTTTACAAGCTTATGCTCTTCCCCTTTGCTGTAAGGGACAGAGTAAGGCTATGGCTGGACTCTCAGCCTAAGGAGAGCCTGGACACATGGGAGAAAGCGGTCAATGAATTCTTGACCAAGTTCTTTCTACCTCAGAAGCTGAGCAAGCTAAAGGTGGAAGTCTAGACTTTCAGACAGAAAAAGGAAGAGTCCCTCTATAAAGCTTGGGAGAGGTACAAGCAGCTGATCAGAAGATGTCCTTCTGACATAATCTCAGAGTGGACCAGGTTAGAGATCTTCAATGATGGCCTCTCTGAAATGTCTAAGATGGCACTGGACCACTCTGCTGGTGGCTCACTCCACATGAAAAAGATGCTTGAGGAGGTGCAATACCTCATTGATATAGTTGCCAACAACCAACACATGTACACTTCTGAGAGGAACCCTGTGAACAATGGGGCAGCTTAAAAGAGAGGAATCATGGAAGTGGATACACTGGATGCCATCTTGGCTCAGAACAAGCTCATGTCCCAATAGATCAATATGATCTCTTAGTACTTGAGTGGGGCGCAGAGCTTAGCTGCGTACTCCCTAGAGACAATGTATGAAGTGGATACTGGTGACTATGCTTGGACCATAATGGAGGAGGTGAATTACATGGGAAACTCCTCCAAAAACTCCAACAACAATCCCTATTCGAATACTTTCAATCAGGGATGGAGGAATGATGAGCGGATAATTTATACGCTTTTTGGCATTGTTTTTAGATAGTTTTTAGTAAGTTTGAGCTACTTTTAGGGATGTTTTCATTAGTTTTATGTTAAATTCACATTTCTGGACTTTACTATGAGTTTGTGTGTTTTTCTGTGATTTCAGGTAAATTCTGGCTGAAATTGAGGGACTTGAGCAAAACTCTGAAAAAAGGCTGACAAAAGGATTGCTGATGCTGTTGGAATCTGACCTCCCTGCACTCGAAATGGATTTTCTGGAGCTACAGAACTCCAATTGGCGCGCTCTCAACGGCGTTGGAAAGTAGACATCCAGAGCTTTCGAGAAATATATAATAGTCCATACTTTGTTCGGAAATTGATGACGTAACTTGGCGTTGAACGCCAAGTACATGCTGCTGTCTGGAGTTAAATGCCAGAAAAACGTCATGATCCGGAGTTGAACGCCCAAAACACGTCATAACTTGGAGTTCAACTCCAAGTAAAGCCTCAGCTCGTGGATAGATCAAGCTCAGCCCAAGCATACACCAAGTGGGCCCCGGAAGTGGATTTATGCATCAATCACTTACTCATGTAAACCCTAGTAGCTAGTCTAGTATAAATAGGATAAGTTACTATTGTATTAGACATCTTTTGACAGTTTAATCTCTTGACTGTTTAGCTTTTGATTATTCGGTCTCTTGATCACTCAAGGGGGCTGGCCATTCGGCCATGCCTGAACCTTTTACTTATGTATTTTCAACAGTGGAGTTTCTGCACACCATAGATTAAGGGTGTGGAGCTCTGCTGTACCTCAAGTTTCAATACAATCACTATTACTTTTTATTCAATTCTCTTTTATTCTTATTCCAAGATATACGTTATACTTAACTTGATGAATGTGATGATCCATGACACTCATCATCATTCTCACCTATGAACGCACGTGACTGACAACCACTTCCGTTCTACCTTAGGCCGGGCGCATATCTCTTAGATTCCCCAACAGAATCTTCGTGGTATAAGCTAGATAGATGGCGGCATTCATGAGGATCCGGAAAGTCTAACCTTATCTGTGGTATTCCAAGTAGGATCTTGGGAATCTGGAAAGTCTAACCTTGTCTGTGGTATTCCGAGTAGGATTCCGGTATTGAATGACTGTGACGAGCTTCAAACTCCTGAAGGCTGGGCGTGATGACAAGCGCAAAAGAATCAAGGGATTCTATTCCAACCTGATTGAGAACCGACAGATGATTAGCCGTGCTGTGACAGAGCATAGGAACATTTTCACTGAGAGGATGGGATGTAGCCATCAACCAAGGGTGATGCCTCCAGACGATTAGCCGTGCAGTGACAGCGCATAGGACCATTTTCCCGAGAGGATTGAAAGTAGCCACCGATGATGGTGATGTCCTACATACAGCTTGCCATGGAAAGGAGTAAGAAGGAGTGAAGGAAGAGTGAGTAGTGAAGTAGAGTTTCAAGAGGAGCACAACATCTCCATACACCTATCTGAAATTCTCACTATTGATTTACATAAGTATTTCTATCCCTTTTTATTTTCCAATTATTACTAATTTTCGAAAACCCATAAACCAATTTAATCTGCCTAACTGAGATTTACAAGGTAACCATAGCTTGCTTCATACCAACAATCTCTGTGGGATCGACCCTTACTCACGTAAGGTTTATTACTTGGACGACCCAGTACTCTTGCTGGTTAGTTGAACGGAGTTGTGAATTCAACTGGTGCCATAATAATGATTTCATACAAGTACAAAAGAATATGGATCACAATTTCGTCCACCAAGGAACCACCACAACTTTGTGTGGAGAGATCAGCATAAGCCTCAATAATGCTTCAACAGCAATCAGGGTGGAATAAACCAGTACAGGTTCAACAACAGACCATTTCAACCCTCTCAGTAGTAGATGGAGACTCCCACACAAAGCTTCTCTGACCTGGCTACTATAGTCTATAACCTCTCCAAGACCATTCATAGTTTCATGGCAGAAACTAGGTCTTTCATCATAAACTTGGAGATTCAGGTAGGTCAGCTGAGTAAGAAGATCCCAGAGATCCCCTCTAACACTCTTCCAAGCAACACTATGGTGAATCCAAATGAAGAGTGCAAGGCCCTCACTATGGAAGCTGAGGATAAACCCAAGGAGGAGCCTGCTACTGAGGAACTGACGGAGATCAAGGCTCAGGTAGAGACTGAGAGTGTCCCCATACATGACTTTATGAAGATGGAGGAGCCTAAAGAACAATCTTCTCCAGATGTGCAAGAGGAACCTAAGGAGGAAAAACTTGCTCGGTTCTTGGCAATCCTTAGAAAGCTGCAATCCAATATCTCTTTTGCAGAGGCATTGGAGAAGGAACCTCCTTGTATGGCCTGTTTGAACAATACTATCTCTGAGAAGACAGCCCTGAAGGGAGATGAGATGGTGATACTAACCAAGGAATGCAGTGCCTTGGTCCAGAAGAAGCTACCTCCGAAGATGCCAGATCCCGAAAACTTTCTGATTCCCTATACTATAGGGACCATCACCTTTGAGAGAGCATTGTACGACTTTGGCTCTAGCATCAACCTTATGCCTCTTTCTGTAATGAAGAAGCTAGGGATCCAAGAGATGCAGCACACTAGGATCTCACTGGAGATGGCAAATATGTCCCTGAAACAGGCATATGGCATGGTGGAAAACGTTCTTGTAAAGGTTGAAAACCTTTACCTCCCTGCGGACTTCGTGATATTAGACACTGGGGAGGATAGAGATGACCCCATCATACTTGAAAGGCCTTTCCTAGCTACTACAAAAGCCTTGATTGATGTGGAAAAAGGAGAGCTAGTCCTGAGGTTGAATGAAGATCACATCCTGTTCAAGATCCCCAACTCTAACTCTCTATCAGACAAAGGAGGTACTACTGTGCAATACTTAGTGTTCCAACCTTCTCTCTCAGTAGAGAGCATTACAGAGTCCCCTAACATAACCTAAGTTTTGTGTTAGGCATCCATCACCATCTACTAAAGAAGGAGGTACGTAGAAGAAAGTAACCAAGGGATGGAGGAACAAGAAGATTCCAACTGAAGACTTCTCACCTGGTATGAGAGTTGTCTTCACAAGAAATCCAATCGGATCCTATCATTGGAACATGTTGAGTTAATCCAGGAGAGCACATGACGGAAGTTCACCATGAGGGGTGAAGATCTGAGCCCTTATCAACCTCCGTAAAGGAGCTGTCTATCAAGCTAATGACGATAAAGAAGCACTTGTTGGGAGGCAACCTAACCATATGTATAGTATTTTCTTTCCTTTGTTTAATTTAGTTTAATTTCATATTATTTCCTATTCATTTCCATAGTTTTCCCTTACTTTTTAATGTTTGTGATCATGTGTAGCACATATAACAGGAACAACATGCTTAGGAGTGAAAATAGAAAACCCTAGAGAGATCTCTTTGCTCACATTGAACGCCAGAACTGGCACTAAACACCAGAAGGGGAGAAGCTTGGGCGTTCAACGCCCCCCAAGGAGCTTCACTGGTGTTCAACGCCAGTAATAGAGGAAGCTAGGCATCCAATGCCTATACGAAGCAACCAGAGCCATTTCTTTGGCCCCCAATGGGTGTTCAACGCCCATTCGATCTTGGCGTTGAACGCCCCACTAAGCTAAAAATTAAAAAAAAAAAGGTGTATCTCTACCTGGCATTCAACGCCCAAAATTGGGCATTGAACGCCCACGCAGGGGCAGGAGCATTCGAGTTCAAAAGCTTGTAGAGCCAGTGGGTCCCATAGAATCTCCACCTACCCCACCTATCATTCACTCCCTTCATTCTCTTTTCTCTTACACCCTATAGCCCATCCACATTCATCCATCACATCCCAATCACCTTTCTCTCTTCCCAATACACACTCCTCCCAATACCCTTCATAATTCCATACTTTTTTTCCACGAACCCCCCCACTTCAAATTCAAACCTTTCCCCCCTATTCTTCCCTCCCATATGACCAAACCCAATCCCTCCCCACCCCTATAAATACCCCTTCATTCCATCACTAATACTCACACCTTCACAAAACCCTTCCCTTCTTACATCTTATCCCTCAAACACTTCTTTCCTTCCTTTCTTCCCCTACTTGGCCGAAGCCTTCTTCCCCTTCCCTTTTATCTTTTCTTTTTACTTTTACTATTCTCCTTTTTTTGTTTTTATTTTCTCGAGGACGAGCAAAGTTCTTAAGTTTGGTGTTGAAAAGCTCCACTTTTTTCTTTCTACTCTTTCTCTATGGCACCAAAAGCCGGCGAACCCTCAAGGAAGAGAAAGGAAAAAGCCTCTGCTTCCGACTCCGAACCTTGGGAAATATGGAGATTCCTCACCAAGGTTCATCAAGATCACTTTTATGCTGTGGTGAGGTATAAAAGGGTGATTCCTGAGGTCCCTTTTAGGCTTGAAGAAAATGAATATTTGGAGATCCAACAAGAAATTTGGAGAAGGGATTGGGAAGTTCTAGCCAATCCAATTTTAGCAATTGGAATATTAATGGTGCAAGAATTCTATGCTAATGCTTGAGTCACCAAAAAGCATAACACTAGTGTGAACCCAGTGCCAAAAAACTCGCACACCATGGTCAGAGAGCAAATCATAGACTTTAACCCGAAAAGTGTAAGAATGGCGCTGCGGTTGCCTCGGATGCAAGGTGATCCACACTCTTACACCCGAAGGGTCAACTCTGACCAAAGGTTGGAGCAAGTACTCACGGACATTTGTGTGGAAGGAGCTCAATGGAGGAAGGAAGCACAACGCAAGCCCAACCAACTGGGTAGGCTTGACCTCAAGCCTGTGGCTAGAGGATGGTTGGAGCTTATCCAACACTCCATTATCCCCACAAGTAACCAATCAGAGGTTACCATTAACCGAGCAATAATGATCTATTGCATCATGCTTGAAAATAAGGTGGAGGCACAAGAGGTAATTCCTCAAGAGATCTACAAGATTGCAGAAAAGGCCTCTACCCAAGCCAGGCTAGCATTCCCGTACCTCATCTATCTCCTATGCCATGCAGCTGGAGTTGGCATAGCAGGAGACACCCCCATTGAGAAGGATAAACCCATCATAAAGAGGAGGATGGAAAACGTTAGGGAGCCTGCACACGGACCACAGCACGAGCCTATTCATCCACCTCCACCAGAGATCCCGGAGATGCCTTAGGGAATGTACTTCCCTTCCCAAGACTATTGGGACCAATTGACTACATCTCTAGGGGAGCTGACTTCATCCGTGGACCAGCTGAGGATTAAGGGTGTGGATGGATCGGGTGAAACCGGGTTTGATGTGATCTAGACTAAGCCCAAAATATATACCGGGCCTATTTATTAGACCCAACCCGGTCCTAGACCCGATGAAACTTATACACTTTTGGGCCACGATTATACCAGGTAAAAGCTGGGTGAAAGTCGGGCCGTTAACATTACATTACCTTGATATTTTCTTATAAGCTAGCATGTGAAAATATCCAAATTTCCAAGAATCCAACCATTATTTGATATGGTAAAATTCATTTAGAAAAATATAACAAGAACCAACTCTTCTCTAAAATTAAAGTATAACCATAATCAATACTAATATTGTCTGATAACACCAAATATTTAAACCAATACAAATAACACAATATTATGCATTAGTCTAAAATCTTATGCATTTTAAACATAAAACATTAACTTATAGTCTTATAATAACTGATAACACAAAATATTAAGGTTTACAATACTTAAATTCCACATAAGAATAGCCATCATTAATTACTAATAACACAAAATATTAATTGTGTATGATGACCGGGCCACTGGGCCGAGTTCGGGTGACCCGAGCAATCGCCCGAACCCGACCCAAAATAATGACCGAGTCTATTTTTGAGACCCTTATCCGGCCCTAAACCCGGTGAAATCATACTAAATTAGCCCTTAAAGTGTTCGGAGCCGGGCCAGGCCGGGCCATGCACACCCCTACTGAGGATAGAGCATCAAGATCATTCTGTTATCCTCCATCAGATAAGGGAGGATCAGAGGATCATGAGGGAGGAGCAGCAGAGACAGGGGCGCGATATTGAGGAACTCAAACGCTCTAGAGGATTCCCTTTATCTATGTTACTTCTATTTTCATTGTACTTTATTTTATCATATGTTTTCTATTCTAGTGCATGATCACATTTAGTATTTCGTTCTTTTTTAGTAGTATTTTCTTTTCTTTATTTTGTTATAAGATATCCTATGTATCCCTCATCAATTCTTAAAAGAAAATTTTATTGAAAAGAAAGTAGCAGAACACACAAGGTTTCGAGTTGTATAATGAGTTATTCCAATTACTTAAGATGTAGTGGCCGTATCTTTATTTTCTGAATGTATAAATTAACTGTGCATAATTGATATTGAAGTTGAGCATATTGACTTTAGAAAAACAATGAATTTAGAGAAGTATTATTGAGTCTCTGAAAAATAAAAAATATTGATTCTTGAAACAAGAAAAAACAGCAAAAAGAAAAAGAAAAATAAGAAAATAAAGAAAAAGAAAAATAGAAAGAAAAAGACAAGAGCAAGGATCCAAGGCTTTGAGCATCAATGGTTAGGAGGGTCAAAATTGGCCTAAAAAGGTCAAATGAGTTACTATCCCTAACTAAATACTTGTGGTGTGAAGGTGTCAAGTAAAAAGCTTGAGACTGAGTAGTTCAAGTCGTGATCCAAAGCTAAAGAGTACGCTTAAAAACTCTGGGCACCACTGTCTAGGAATTTAAACAAAGCTAAATTTGAATCCAAAGGGTTCCCCCAGTTAAGTGCCTGTAGTGTTTATGTATCCGGTGGTAATACTTGAAAACAAAATGCTTAGAGTCACGGCTAGGCTCAAAGGTGCAAAGCACAAAAAAGAAGTTGTTTTCAAGAATCAAGAAAAACTAAAAGAAGAGAATCAATAATATCATCCGAATTCTAGTTTCAAAGGTTGTCAATTCTTCTGAACTTCAAAGGAAAGTAAGATGCCGAAACTGTTCAGAAATAAAGAACTAATCGCCCCATTCAGTAATTGGAACTGAGCTTCACTAACAACTCTGAAACCTTATGTATTTTTCACTTCCATTTAGTTCTATCTTATTTTTGGTTACTTGAGGATAAGCAACAATTTAAATTTGGTGTTGTGATAAGTGGATTTCTTATACGCTTTTTCATAGCATTTTCATATTGTTTTTAGTTAGATTTTAATAATTTTAGTAAGTTTTAGTATGTTTTAGTGCAAGATTCACCTTTTGGATGTTACTTTGAGTTTTTGAGTTTTTCCGAAGATTTTAGGTGATTTTTGGAAAAAATTAGCAAGATTGACAAAGTTTTGTTCAGAGCTGAAGAAAGGATAGCAGATGCTGTCAAGTCCTGACCTATGTGCATTGCAACAAGTATTACTTGAGCTATAGAAGTCCAATTGACATGTTCTTAACGACGTTGGAAAGCTGACTTCCAGCGCTTTCTAGCAATATATAACAGTCTATACTTCTCTTCCAGATCACTGACCATAACTGGCATTGAACGCCCACATCTGGAGTTCAACACCCCAAAGGGAGCAAGCCTAGCGTTGAACGCCCAAAGCTGGCATTCAACGCTACCAAAGGACCAACGGAGCAGCACCTTCACCTCCTAGCTGACGTTCAATGGCCACTCCTGAAGTTGAATGCCAGGCTTGGACAAAGCACCCAACCAAAGTGGGCCCAAAGTGGATTTTAGTACTCCTTAGCTTATGCAGTCTTATCTTTGTACTTTTTAATTTAAATTTAACATTTCTTAGGGTTAGTATTTACTATTTAAAGAGGAAATCACTTAGGATTAAGGGAGAGTTCGTACATCATTAGACAGATCTTCTCTGTTTTCTCTGTAAATTATGAGCAACTAAACCTCCTAGGTTAAGGTTAGGAGCTTTGTGATGACTCCATATTTGATGATGATTTTTGGTTGAAATTGAATAGATTTCATCATATAAACTTGCACTTATTCCCTTAAATAGCATGCTTTTGAACTTTCCTCCTAATTTGTGCTTGATTATGAAAACGTGCTCTTTTGTGCCTATTTTAGCCTAATTTTATTCCATTTTCCTTCTATTCGATGCCTTGATGTTGTTTGTGAGTGATTTTAGATGTATAAGGTAGGAATGGCTTGGAGAAAATAGAAGAAGAGCATTCAGAGTGGAGGAAGCATGAAGAATCAAAGGAGAAGAGCACAGCGATGTGTGCATACGCATAGACCTGTGTGCGTACGTACAACCATCAGAGAACAGCAATGCGCACGCGTAAGCCACTTCGTGCCCGCCGCACATCCATTCAAGCACCGCCTAGTGTGCGTGTGCACAACCTTCTGTGCGTATGCACAGGAAGAGATTTTTGGCAGAGTGTGTGTGCACACACGTCTGTGCGTACGCAAAGGTGGCCGCACATGCCTTCATTAAAATTGCACGTGACTCACAATTTTGGGGCATTGGAGGCCCATTTCTGAAGCCATTTAGCTCATATTAAAGGAAAAATGAAGACCATAGCATAGGATAACATTAGGGTAGCTTAGAAGTAGTATTAGGAAGCTTTAGTATAGTTTTTCTCTAAGTTTTTCATCATCTCTACTAGGGTTTATACTAGGGTTTTACATTCATGTTCTATTTCCAATTTCGATCTCGGATTTTGCTAGCTTCCATTGTAAGTATCTCTTTGTTACTACTCTATATAGTCACATTGTTCTTACTCTTTCTTATATATCAAGTTATAGTTCAATTTTACTTCTCTTTTGCAATTTCAATTTCTTGTTGATGAATTTGATGATTGATGTTTGCTTTATGCTTTCTTGAGTTGTTATTGTTGATTGAGATCATTTGTTGCTTTGAGTTTCAAGCATTTTCTCATTTTTCCCATGTTTAATGTTTTTGCCCACCAAGTGTTTGACAAAATGTCAACTATGATTTTGGGATAGTTTTCTATCTCTTGGCTTGGGAAAAATGAGCAATTGAGTTCCTAGAGTTGGAATGTCCAACATTTAGTGTCAATTCTTGGATTGATAATTGTTTTTGTTCCCACTAATGCTAAGTTGTTGCTAAGGCAATTAGCAAGCAATTTATGATTTGTGGGTTAAGAACATTTATGCTCATTTAACTTACTCTCTGATGTGAGGGTTAACCAAGTGAGATTAATCCATTCTAATTGTTATAGTTGTGGTTTCAACAAGGAAAGGACCCTTAGCTCACTCCAAGCCAAGATACCTTTTATGTCTTAAATCTTTTATACATATTTACCTTGATCCCTTTTATATACCTTACATGTCTATATTACATAGTTGGTTATTTAATCCCTTTATTAGTTCATTTATTACAATTTTGAATGTTCTTTTATTTCTTTATATGTTTATCCCTTCATTGGAAATCCCTTGATCAACACAATCGGAATTGCACACTCATTGATCTCAAGTGTCCTTGGGAGACGACCCGGGAACTAAACACTCCCAGAATTGAATTAGTTTTGAGTTGTGACATTGTTTTGAATTCAAACTTTGGTCGAGAGTTTATTGTGGGTTTGGGACTATACTTGCAATGCCAACTCTATTTTAAGAAAAATTCCTAAACCCACTTCGGCCTTCCACCAAGTTTTTGGTGCCGTTGCCGGAGAACACACTTCAAATGCAATGAGTGCTATAATTTTAGTTATTGTAAATATGTGAATAGTGTGAATATTTGACTTTTGTTTGCTACTTGGCACTAATTGGTAGAAGGCGCCTCTATCTAAGTAATGATAGCAACTAACATTCTCATTTGTTTAGTCCTAGGTAAGTAGATATAATTAGAATATGTATATATATTCATTTGGCTATTGCTTCTATTAATATTGTTGCGTTTTATCTTCACCTTTTCATAATGAGTTATCACCCTTTTGGCTTGGAGTCTAGTTGTTATCATGTTGTAGGGTAGCAATTCCAATGTTGGCCTGCATCAAGGTATGAGAGGCCAATTCAAGGAAGGGTCGCGAGCAATCAATTCTTGGCAACAAGTACCTTTGCAAGGTCCATATGATCCTAATGTCTATCAACCTCTCACACCCGGTGGAATACATCATCATTACAATCTTGTCCCTCCATATGTTCATACTCCATACCCTCTACATGAGACACAACCAATATACTCTCAAGCCCTTTTACCCTTCCCACCACCAATTTCTTCTCAACCAACCTACCCATCACTACATTTGGGACAACCTAGCTTTCACCACCATCCAACTCACATCAACTTCCCGTATGAGGAGCATAGCTTTCAAGTCCTCATCCAAGAACAGCGAAAATTTCAAAGAAAACAAGATAATTGCATGGCAAATCTTGCTGAGGTCTTGTCACATCTAACACCTCCTCATTCTACCCCTAGCAACCTTGCTCCTCCGTAACTCGGGACGCCTTGTGATCTACCCTTGCCACCTCCATCAATCCCAAAGTCTAGCATTGATGTTATAACTTGAAAAGGAAGCAATCCATTTAATGAGATAAACTCTCAATCCACTCTTTGTAAAGATGAATCTATTGATCGGGGCAAAAAATGTTGTTGAAGGTGAAAGAGAGAATGAACTCAGGGTAGGTAACCACTTTGAGCTCTCAAAAGGTCCCATTGATGAAGGAAGTTCAAAAGATGGAGAACTAAAGGATGAAGAAGATAAAAGTACCTCACCAATTTCCCATGATAAAGAGGATAGGTTGCTGATGAGCGGATAATTTATACGCTTTTTGGCATTGTTTTTAGGTAGTTTTTAGTATGTTTTAGTTACTTTTTAGTATATTTTTATTAGTTTTTATGCCAAAATCACATTTCTGGACTTTATTATGAGTTTTTGTGTTTTTCTATAATTTCAGGTATTTTCTGGCTAAAATTAAGAGACCTGAGCAAAAGTCTGATTCAGAGGCTGAGAAAGGACTGCAGATGCTGTTGGATTCTGACCCTCCTGCACTCGAAGTAGATTATCTGGAGCTACGAAAATCCAATTGGCGCGCTCTCAATTGTGTTGGAAAGTAGACATCTTGGGCTTTCCAGCAATATATAATAGTTCATACTTTTCCTGAGATTTGATGGCCCAAACTGGCGTCCAAACGCTCATCAGAGACCTTTTTCTGGCGTAAAACGCCAGAACTGGCACCAAAACTGGAGTTAAACGCCCAAACTGGCCTCCAAGCTGGTGTTTAACTCCAAGAATGGCGTATGCAAGTAAAAGCTTCAAAACTCAGCCCAAACACACACCAAATGGGCCCTGAAAGTAGATTTCTGCACTATCTGCACTTAGTTACTTATTTTCTGTAAACCCTAGTAACTAGTTTAGTATAAATAGCACTTTTTACTATTGTATCAAGGAGCTTATGCCATCTTTTACATTTGGAGAGGCTGGCCATTCGGCCATGCCTAGACCTTTCTCTTTTATGTATTTTCCAATGGTGGAGTTTTTACACCTCATAGATTAAGGTGCGGAGCTCTGCTGTTCTTCATGAATTAATGCAAGTACTATTATTTTTCTTTCATTTCACGCCTACTTTTTCTCCAAGATATACTCTCGTACTTAATTCAGTTAAGTCAGAATGATGGGGTGACCCATGACAATCACCCACTATTTTCGTTACTCGCTTAGCCAAGATCCGCGTGCCTAACAAGCACAAGCGGTCTACATGATGTTCACCGTAGTCATTGGACGATAGCCGAAGTATAATCTCTTGGGTCTCTGATTCACAGATTTGACTTGCCTTTCCTGACAACAGAACATTCGAATCCGTGAGATTAGAACCTTCGTGGTATAGGCTAGAACCAATTTACAGCATTCCTAAGATTCAGAAAGTCTAAACCTTGTCTGTGGTATTCCGAGTAGGATATGGGATGGGATGACTGTGATGAGCTTCAAACTCGTAAATGTTGGGCGCAGTGACAGTGTGCAAAAGGATAGAGAGATCCTATTCCGACACAAGTGAGAACCGACAGATGATTAGCCGTGCGAAAATCGTACCTGGACCATTTTCACCGAAAGGACGGATGGTAGCCATTGACAATGGTGATTCACCAACATACAGCTTGCAATGGAAGGGAGCACGCATGATTGGATGAAGACAATAGGAAAGCAGAGGTTCAGAAGCAACAAAGCATCTGCAAATGCTTATCTGAAATTCCCACCAATGAATTACATAAGTATCTTTATTTTATGTTTTATTTATCTTTTAATTATCAAAACCTCAAAACCATTTGAATCCGCCTGACTAAGATTTACAGGATGACCATATCTTGCTTTAAGCCGACAATCTCTGTGGGATCGACCCTTACTTGGATGACCCAGTGCACTTGCTGGTTAGTTGTGTGGAGTTGCAAAAGTGTGATTGCAATTTCGTGCACCAATTGCCACACCAAGAAGCAAGGGAATTTTTGAAACCACTCCCACCCCATGTTAAATATGCATTCCTTGACAAGGAACACAAATTTCTGGTGATAGTAGCAACCGATCTTTCCAATCGAGAGGAGCAACAACTCCTTGAGGTTATCCGGAAGTATAAGAAGGCAATTGGATGGAGCCTAAGTGACATTGTGGGAATAAGCCTTCAAGTGTGCCTTCATAGGATTTTCTTGGAAGAAGGTGCTAAGCCGGTCCGACAACCACAAAGAAGGCTAAACCCTACGATCCTTGACATAGTCAAGAAAGAAGTAACTCGCCTCTTAGAAGCGGACATCATTTATCCCATTTCAGACAGTGAGTGGGTAAGTCCAGTCCAAGTAGTGCCGAAGAAATCCAGGGTCACCATGGTGAAAACGGAAAGTGTAAAGCTTGTGGCCACTCAAATTCAAAATACTTGGGGAGTGTGCATTGATTATCGCCGGCTGAATCAAGCAACACGGAAGGACCATTACCCGTTGCCGTTCATTGACCAAATGTTGGATTGCCTGGTAGGTTTTTACCGTCGGTTTATCAAGGATTTTAGCAAAGTTACCTTACTTCTCTCCCGCTACTTCAAAAGGATGTGGAGTTTCATTTTGATGAGGATTGTAAATAGGTCTTTGACAAATTGAAGGAAGCATTTACCACAGCCCCTATTGTGCGAGGCCCGAATTGGGATCAACCCTTTGAGATCATGTGCGATGCCTCGAATCACGCTGTAAGAGCCGCGCTAGCACAGCGCGATGGTAAAGCTCCTTACACTATATCATATGCTTAAAAAACATTAGATTCAGCTCAGTCGAATTACACCACCACTGAGAAAGAGCTTTTAGCCGTTTTTTTTTCACTAGATAAGTTTTGACCTTATTTGGTAGGCTTTAAAGTAGTGGTGTATTCAGACCATGCCACTTTGAAATATTTGCTAACAAAAAAAAGAGTCAAAGCCTAGGCTCATTAGGTGGATATTACTTTTGCAAGAATTTGACTTGGAGATCAAAGATAGAAGTGGGTCCCAAAATTTGGTAGCGGACTATTTGAGTCGGCTTGAACATTTAACTCTGGATCCCACTCCTATCAATGACTCATTTTCCTTAGATACCTTGCAAGCAATATCCTAAAGCACCCATTGGTTTGCCCCAATTGCCAATTACTTGGTCGCTCGCGTTTTTCCCCCATAATTTTCAAAGCGTCAAAAAGATAAATTGAGAAGTGATGCTAAGTACTACTTTTGGGATGATCCACATCTGTGGAGGCGAGGAGCTGACTAAGTAATTAGGAAGTGTGTGCCGAAATCCGAGGTTCATTCCATCCTTCAATTTTGCCACTCATCTGAGAGTGGGGTCATTTCGGCCCACAGAGAACAGCAAAGAAGGTACTAGACTGCAGATTCTGGTGGTCCACTTTGTTTAGGGATGCCAACCAATTTTGCAGATCTTGTCATCAATGCCAGAAATCTGGAAGTACCTCACAAAGGGATGAGATTCCCCAACAACCGATGATTTTTTGTGAGATTTTTTATGTTTGGGGCATAGATTTCATGGGGCCATTTCCAAATTCCAATGTGTTTGTGTACATTTTGTTAGCCATGGATTATGTCTCTAAATGGGTGGAAGCAATTTCTACCCGTTGCGATGACGTTAACACCGTGGCTTCATTTTTGAAAAATAACATTATTTGTAGATTTGGATCGCCACGAGTAATCGTGAGTGACCAAGGAACCCATTTTTGCAACAGGAAAATTGAGGCGTTGATGAAAAAGTACGGGGTCATTCACAAAGTTTGCACAACCTATCACCCCCAAACCAATGGGCAAGCGGAAGTATCCAATAGGGAGATCAAGAGAATCTTAGAAAAAGTGGTTAATCCACAAGGGAAGGATTGGAGTTCTAGATTGGGAGATGCATTATGGGCCTATAGGACCGCTTACAAGACCCCAATCGGAATGAGACCCTTTCGTATTATTTTTGGGAAGCCTTGTCATCTTCCAATTGAAATTCAATATAGAGCCTATTGGGTGGTGAAGAATTACAATCCGGACTTAAAGGGAGCGGGAATGGAACGTAAGCTCCAATTGGAGGAATTAGAATGTCTTAGGTTAGAAGCATATGAGAATGCTCAGTTCGACAAGGAAAAAGTCAAGACATTCCATGACCAAAATATTAGGAGGAAGAGCTTCAAGATAGGTGATGAAGTACTTGTGTACAATTCAAGGTTACAATTGATGCCCAGAAAATTGAGATCTAGGTAGGACGGTCCGTTTAAGGTGGTAGATGTCAAATCCTATGGAGTGGTGGAAGTGATTCACCCTAGCAATGGGCTCAAGTTCAAAATAAATGGTCATAGGGTGAAACTCTATCACACTCAACCAAAGAATGCCAAGGAGTTAGAAGTTTTTCTCCTTGGAGAGGTTCCAAAGTGACCAATGAAGCCATGCAAAGTCCAACTTTGGACTATAAACCAAAGTGCTTGGTGGGAGACACCCACCATGGTAATATTGTTCCAACTTTATCTCTTATTTATAGCTTTTTGACTTAGCTAATTTATTGAGATATGATGATTAGCTTAGTTTTGATTTGGTATTTTTGAGTTGAATAAGTTGAATTGCTTATGGATTATGAATTTGTGCTTGTTTGTATGATTTGGGGTTGGTATATTGATATACTAAGGGTAGGTACCTTAGTTTTGAAAAGAAAAAAATTTTATGAAACAAGGTATTTGTGCGTACGTCCCCTGCTGTGCGTGCGCACAAAACTGCGTTTTTCGCCACCTGTGCAGCCGCACATGCCTGTGTGTCCGTACACTCCTTGCAATGCCCTCTAGTCGCAGCGCCAGCACAGCCAGTGCATTGGCGCCGCCTTGTTTTTCTTGTCCTGTGCGTGCGCACAAAACTGTGTGTACGCACGCAATCCCCTTTTTGCATGATCTATGCGGCCGCACACCATTTGACAGTCCCTTTAGTGGGAGTGTGGGAACAGCTTGTGCATGTGAATAGCCTTCCCCCATCTTTGCTTCTGTGCATGCACACAGAACTGCGTGCGCACGCACACATAATTCTCCCCTCAAGCAAGTTCATAAAAAAAATAAGCTTTTTGTGCGAGCGCACGCCCCTTTGCGTCCGCACGCCTTAGTGCAACCCATCTGGTGGGAGCAGCCGCACGCTCTGTGCGCTCAAACCCTTCACCTTTTCGTGTCTTGTGCATACGCACCAGTTTATGCATACGCACACACCCCTCTGTTTTGCGACCTCTGTGCGCATGCTCCCTGTTGTGCTTCCGCACACTCTAATACACCCTCTCTGGTCGCAGGGATCACACACTGTGTGCATTCGCACACCTCCGATTCTTGCTTTTTGTGCGTGCGCACAGGCCTCTGTGCATGCGCACTCGACTCATTTTGGGCGATAACAGGTCAACCTGCCCTGTTGAGTAGCAGTTTTCTTTTCTTCCCTTCCTCACTGCTGCTGCTCCTTTCTCCTCCGCCCAGCTTTCAGGCGACCCTGCTGCCGGCTACCGCTGCCATCAGCCACCGCCGAATCTCTCTCTCTCTCTCTCTCTCTCTCTCTCTCTCTCTCTCTTACTTCTCTTTTCTTTCCTTCTCTCTTTCTTTTCTCTTTTTTTTCTTCACCACTGGTGAGTTTTTTTCCTTCTGCTTTTTTTCGGCAAACCAACCGCCGTAAGTTTGCAGTGGCTATAAGAAGTGCCATTATTCCCCCTCCTTAATTCTTGTCTTCTTCAACCTTTAATTTTCAGGTTCTTATTTCTCTTTTTACGTTGATTTTTGCAATTGTTTTTATTTTCTTTTTATGTTGCTTAGAGTACATTTATTACTTTCTTTGTTCTTTATTGTATTGCAAGTGTTGATATTGGATTGTGGGCTGATTATGATAGCATTTGAGCATTGATTGTGATGAGTTTGCACATTGCATACAACATGTTTGATAAAATGCCTCTATGAACATTTTGTTTGATTCATGTTGTCAATTTATCTTTTGTTAGGTATATTGTATGAATTGTGCATCTTCAACTATGACTTTTGATGGTAATCAAGTTGAACTTAACAATGCATTCCCTTGCTTGTATGATTTAAGCTCCCACCACCCACATCTTTCATGACTTGTGTGTTTTGTTGGTGAGTGATTATGATTGCAAATGCATTGTGTTTGTGGAATTCAAGTTTCATTGTTCACCTTAGGATTGTAATTACGTAACCACTTTACAAATGTTCAGCCTTGGATGATATCTTAATCAAACATCTTTTGGCTTTAAATTAAGAACATTGTATATGTGATTACCACTTTTTGAGGATGAACAATTGACATTTTCCCCTTGAGTGAATGGTTATTGTTTGTGTACAACCCTTTTCCTAATGAGCTTTTACACCGACAACCCCAATAACCATTCCACTCTAAGAATTCGAATCATTTGGTTCTTGCTTGAAGTTGCTTGTTGACATTTGCAACTTAAGCACTTAATTAAGAAGCATTGAGCTTTGTTTGGTTAAAGTGTGATTGCCATTGTAATCGGCCTGTGTGTGTGTTCCAACCGCGCGCACCATTAGAACATATACACCGTATTTCTTGTGGATCACACTATTTTTATGCTTCCAATTAAGAATTCAATTTTTTTGACTTTACTAGTGCTTCCTCATTGATCTTAAGTTGTTGTTGCCCTATGATCTTGAGAATCTTTTGTTTTCATTTTAGGATGTGGAAGAAAGGTAAAGCCCCGGTCACTCCACCGGTTGTGCAACCTACAACTCGTCGACCTAGGTCGTACTTTATGGATCACCCAAGTGAAAACCAACTGCCTTGGTTAACCGAAGAGCCGACTTTCAATATGAAGGAATTGAGAACAGACCAATCCATTGGGAGAGGACGCTAAAGGTTCCAAGAAAATACAAGGCGGTCATCCATGAACTGATTGCCTCACTTCATTGGGAATTTCTTGAGCAAAGCCCAATTGAAGTTAATGAAATCATGGTACGGGAATTCTACACCAACTACCAATCGTGGAAAGCAGAGTCGGTGTTCCTCCTGGAAAAAAGGTTGGACACTTCCAACCAAGCTCTAGAAGCTCTTCTGAAGATCCCCCACATCCTGCCTGAGAAGGATGTTTAAGGGGAGGATGTCTTTGGCTCCTATTCTTGAGAGAATTGGCCGAATTGGTGCTTCATGGGAGTTTAGCAAAGGGAGGAAATTTGTTCCCACTAGTATTGCTTATTCCAATTTGAATGCCGAGGCTCGCATTTGGCATCAAATTGTGGCGGACTACATCATTCCCATGTGAGATTTAGAACTGCTTTGCTACTTTGGGCTATTATGGAAGGAAAGAACATAGCCATTATACCTTTGATGCGCAAATCGATTTGAAAACTCATTGAGAAAAAGAAGATTAATATCCCTTTTCCATCGATGGTGATGCGCTTAGAAATGGCAGCGGAGGTAGAGAGACAACCAACGGACATCATGTTCAAGATCCCTAGAGGAAACAAATTCATTCCGAGGAGAGATTTGGAAGGATCAACAAATAAAACACCCTCCATGAGGAAGGCACCCGCAGCACCACCATCGAGTTTACCAACCTCATCAACTCCTTTACCGATTCTCAGATCTCTTTCGGACTTGTACCAAGACATCTTGCACGATATCCACCACATGGAGCATCTAGAGCGCAAGCATTTCGAGTGGATAATGGCAAAACTAGAAGGAAGAGACCTTGGCCCAACTCCTGAGACTTCATCCAAGCTAGTTGGGGAGGAGCATGATGAAGGTGACCAACCCATTTTCGAGACCACCAGCTGAAGGTGGACCCCGAAGTTCTCATTCTACCGAATTGTAAACATGCACGGAGGACCGTGCACAAACTAAGTGTGGAGGAGGATCGACAACTTCGAGGGGGTAAAAATTTCTCTTTCCAAAACACTTTGCAATACTCTTGTAGTTCTTTTTCTTCATTTTGAGTAACTTTATCTCTAGTGCACCTTGTTTGGATTGGTTGTAAATATTTCTTTATCGTTTATGGTTATTTGGTAGTTAATGCTTGCATGTTTCATGATAGAGTGAATAAGTTTGGTGAACACCAAGGAATTTTCATGACAATCTTTCTTAGGGCGTACCATTGATTGAATTGAAGAAAAATTTTGTGTTTTTCAACTTGGAGTATTTTGTTTGTAAAACATAGAAAAGAGCTAGAACAACATGCCTTGTGAGATTTGAGCTCTAATAGATGGTTTCATTTTTTCAACCATAATGTTTGTTCTTGTGCGATTTTACTCCTTTTTATTGTGATCATTGATTTGCATGATTCGTTATGTCCTGTATTTGTGTTTGGATGCATTTAGCATGATTGAGGCCATCCTTGATGTTAAACTCACCAACCTATATGGTTAACCCTTATATTCACCTTTGTGAACCCATTTTGAGCCTGTGAATCCCCTTTTGTTCTGATGGTAAGCACATTACTCCCCTTAAGCGAAAAAACCATTGATGTCCCTAAATTACTCTTTGATTAGGAAATATTGGTGATAAAAGCATGAACTCATTGTGAAAAATTTTTGGCAATTAGGTAAGGCTCATGCATTTCATTAATTAAGACATGTGCATCTATAGTTAATTTAAAAAAAAAAACTGTGCATAATAGAATATGAAATGAATAAAAAGTTAGATAAAGGATGCATATGTCATGTTTTGAAAAGAAAATGCATGCGTGAGGTGAGATAGGAGAAAAAATGGGTGGATAGGTTGTATTGTTATGTAGATATAGGTGATATAGGATTAGGTGGATACTTAAGCTAATCAAAGAACTAATTCTTTAAGTCCACTTAACCATATTCATCCTACCTAAACCCTAGTCCCGTTACAACCCTCCAAAGACCTCATGATACTTGTTATTCATGCATCAAATACTAGTTGATTGTTAGATGACTTGCAAATCTTTGAAAAACATGATAAAAGGATGATTGAGTGGTTAAACCCTAAACACTGAGCGAATTGAGTGAATACACATCCGGTGAGGGGTTTGATCGCTCAATTCTATGTTCTTGCATCTCATATTGTATCTTCTTGCAAGTTGTCTTGATTGGGTAGTTTTTGAAACTTCAATTCAACTCTTTGGACATCAATCTTAGTGCATGAACTCTATGCATTGGCCCTAAAGCCTTCTTGTGATGGATTGGAATTTAATGGTCTGTTTTACCAACTCTTAGTATAGTGCATATTAGCAAGTAACCCTTAGAATAGTTGCATGCATTTAGGTAGTACATAGAATAAGTTGTTTTCCCTTTCATCTATCTCCTTTGAGTGTATTTAGCATGAGGACATGATAGTGTTTAAGTGTGGAAGAATTGATGAATCCATATTTGATGATGATTTTTGGTTGAAATTGAATGGATTTCATCATATCAACTTTCACTTATTCCCTTAAATAGCATACTTTTGAACTTTCCTCCTAATTTATGCTTGATTATGAAAACGTGCTCTTTTATGCCTAATTTAGCCTAATTTTATTCTATTTGCCTTCCATTCGATGCCTTGATATTGTTTGTGAGTGATTTCAGATGTATAAGGTAGGAATGGCTTAGAGAAAATGGAAGAAGAGCATTCAAAGTGGAGGAAGTGGTGCACGAAATTGTGATCATCAACAATGACGCCAAAGACTTGGATCTCTTAAACGTGAATCACACTTTGTCACAACTTTGCACAACTAACCAGCAAGTGCACTGGGTCGTCCAAGTAATACCTTACGTGAGTAAGGGTCGATCCTACGGAGATTGTTGGTATGAAGCAAGCTATGGTCATCTTGTAAATCTCAGTCAGGCGGATTCAAATAGTTATAATGGTTTTCGAATATAAAAATAAATAAAGCATAAAATAAAGATAGAGATACTTATGTAATTCATTGGTGGGAATTTCAGATAAGCACACGGAGATACTGTGTTCCTTCTGAATATCTGCTTTCCTACTGCTTCCATCCAATCATTCTTACTCCTCTCTATGGCAAGCTGTATGTTGGGTTTCACTGTTGTCAATGGCTACCTCCCGTCCTCTCAGTGAAAATGGTCCAAATGCTCTGTCACAGCACGGCTAATCATCTGTCGGTTCTCGATCATGTCAGAATAGAATCCAGTGATTCTTTTGCATCTGTCACTACGCCTAACACTCGCGAGTTTGAAGCTCGTCACAGTCATTCAATCCCTGAATCCTATTCGGAATACCACAAACAAGATTTAGACTTTCCGGATTCTCAAGAATGCTGCCAATGGATTCTAGCTTATACCACGAAGACTCTGATTAAGGAATCCAAGAGATACACGCTTGATCTAAGGTAGAATGGAAGTGGTTGTTAGGCACGCGTTCATAGGTGAGAATGATGATGAGTGTCACGGATCATCACATTCATCATGTTGAAGTGCAGCGAATATCTTAGAATGAGAATAAGCGTGATTTGAATAGAAAATAGTAGTAATTGCATTAATACTCGAGGTATAGCAGAGCTCCACACCTTAATCTATGGTGTGTAGAAACTCCACCGTTGAAAATACATAAGTGATGGTCCAGGCATGGCTGAATGGCCAGCCCCCATGAAGGTCTAAAATCGCATACACTGATTAAAGATCAATCAAAAGACTAGACTCCTAGTACAATAGTAAAAAGTTCTATTTATACTAAACTAGCTACTAAGGTTTACAGAAATAAGTCTAAGTGCAGAAATCTACTTCCGGGGCCCACTTTGGTGTGTTCTTGGGCTGAGCTTGAGCTTTACACATGCAGAGACTTCTCTTGGGGTTAAATGCCAAGTTGTAACGTCTGTTTGGCGTTTAACTCTGGTTTGTGACGTATTTCTGGCATTTTACTCCAAAATGCAGCATGGAACTGGTGTTGAACACCAGTTTGCGTCATCTAAACTCAAATAAAGTAGGAGCTATTATATATTTCTGGAAAGCCCTGGATGTCTAATTTTCAACGCAGTTGAGAGCGCGCCATTTGGAGTTCTGTAGCTCCAGAAAATCCATCTCGAGTGCAGGAAGGTCAGAATCCAACAGCATCAGCAGTTCTTTTTCAGCCTGAATCAGATTTTTGCTCAGGTCCCTCAATTTCAGCCAGAAAATACCTAAAATCATAGAAAAACACACAAACTCATAGTAAAGTCTAGAAATGTGAATTTTGCATAAAAACTAATAAAAACATCCCTAAAAGTAGCTAGATCCTACTAAAAACTACCTAAAAACAATGCCAAAAAGCGTATAAATTATCCGCTCATCACAACACCAAACTTAAATTGTTGCTTGTCCCCGAGCAACTGAAAATCAAATAGGATAAAAAGAAGAGAATATACTATAAATCCCAAAATATCAATGAATATTAGTTCTAATTAGATGAGCGGGACTTGTAGCTTTTTGCTTCTGAACAGTTTTGGCATCTCACTTTATCCTTTGATGTTTAGAATGATTGGCATCCATAGGAACTCAGAGTTTAGATAGTGTTATTGATTCTCCTAGTTAAGTACGTTGATTCTTGAACACAGCTACTTTTATGAGTCTTGGCCGTGGCCCTAAGCACTTTGTTTTCCAGTATTACCACCGGATACATAAATGCCACAGACACATAACTGGATGAACCTTTTCAGATTGTGACTCAGCTTTGCTAAAGTCCTCAGTTATAGGTGTCCAGAGCTCTTAAGCACACTCTTTTTGCTTTGGATCACAACTTTAACCACTCAGTCTCAAGCTTTTCACTTGAACCTGCATGCCACAAGCACATGGTTAGGGACAGCTTGATTTAGCCGCTTAGTCCTGGATTTTATTTCCTTGGGCCCTCCTATCCATTGATGCTCAAAGCCTTGGATCCTTTTTACCCTTGCCTTTTAGTTTTAAGGGCTAAAGGCTTTTTCTGCTTGCTTTTTCTTTTTCTTTCTCTTTTTTTGCCATTTTTCGTAAGCTTTATTATTCACTGCTTTTTCTTGCTTCAAGAATCAATTTTATGATTTTTCAGATCATCAATAACATTTCTCTTTTTCATCATTCTTTCAAGAGCCAACAATTTTAACATTCATAAACAACAAGTTAAAAAATATGCATTGTTCAAGCATTCATTCAGAAAACAAAAAGTATTGTCACCACATCAATATAATTAAACTAATTTCAAGGATGAATTCAAAACTCATGTACTTCTTGTTCTTTTATATTAAAAACATTTCTTATTTAAGAAAGGTGAAGGATTCATGGAATTATTCAAAGCCTTAAGACGTAGTTACTAAACACTAATGATCATGTAATAAAGACTCAAAACATAGACAAACATAAAGCATAAAATCGAAAAATAGAGAGATAAGAACAAGGAAGTTAAGGAATGAGTCCACCTTAGTGAGGGTGGCGCCTTCTTCTTGAAGGACCAATGGTGTTCATGATCTCCTCTATGTCTCTTTCTTGCCTCTGTTGCTTGATCCCTAGTGATTTTGGTGCTCCTATCCTTAGTTGCTCCCAATAATTGTGTGGAGAAAATATATCCCTTGAGGTATCTCAGGGATTTCTTGATAAGAGAATTCCTCATGCTCTTGTTGAGGCCCATGAATGGGCTCTCTTGATGTGCAGTCAAATGCTCTACTACTGAGCTATGGACCCTTGAGATGAATCTCTCCATCTCCCATGACTCGGAGGTGGAAGCTTTTGTCTTTCCTTTCCTCTTTCTAGAGGTTTCTCTGGCCTTAGGTGCCATAAATAGTTATGGAAAAATAAAAAGTTATGCTTTTACCACACCAAACTTAGAATGTTGCTCGCCCTTGAGCAAAAGAAGAAAGAATAGATGAAGAAAAAGAAGATATGGAGGAGAGGGAGAGAGATGTGTATTCAGCCAAGGAGGATAAGAGAGGGTAGTGATGTGTGAAAATGAAGAAAGATGGAGGGATTTATATAATGGAGGGAGAGGGGTTAGGGTTCAGTCATTTAGAGTGGGTTTGGGTGGGAAAGAGATTTTGAATTTGAAGGTAGATGGGGTTTTTGGGGAAGAGTGGTTGAGGTGATCGGTGAATGATGTTTGGGGAAGAGTGTTATGAAAAGGTGTGAGAGAGAGGGAGAAGGTAGGTGGGGATCCTGTGGGGTCCACAGATCCTGAGGTGATCTTGTGGGGTCACAAATCATGAGGTGTCAAGGATTTCTCATCCCTGCACCCTTTAGGCGTGTAAAATGCCCTCTGTATGCAATTCTGGCATTTAACACCAGACTGCAGCATGTTTCTGGCGTTAAACGCCACTTCCATGCTTGTTTTGGGTGTTCAACGCCAATCTGCAGCATGTTTCTGGCGTTGAACGCCACTTCTATGCTTGCTTCTGGCGTTTAATGCCAGTTTGATGCTTGTTTCTGGCGTTAAATGCCAGCTTGGTGCTTGTTTCTGGCGTTAAATGCCAGATAGATGCTTGTTTTTGGCGTTTAAACACCCGAAAGCTCTTCCTCCAGGGTGTGCTTTTTCTTCTACTATTTTTGATTTTGTTTTTAATTTTTGCAATTGTTTTGTGACTCCACATGATCATAATCCTAATAAAACATAAAAAAAATTGGGTTGCCTCCCAATAAGCGCTTCTTTAATGTCAATAGCTTAACAGTAAGCTCTTGTGGAGCTTCACAGATGTTCAGAGCATTGTTGGGACCTCCCAACACCAAACTTAGAGTTTGAATATGGGGGTTCAACACCAAACTTAGAGTTTGGTTGTGGCCTCCCAACACCAAACTTAGAGTTTGATTGTGGGGGCTTTGTTTGACTCTGTATTGAGAGAAGCTTATCGTGCCTATTTTCTATGTTTACAGAAGGATAACCTTGAGCCTTAAACACAAGGTAGTCCCCATTCAATTGAAGGACTAATTCTCCTCTGTTAACATCAATCACAGCTTTTGCTGTGGCTAGGAAGGGTCTTCCAAGAATGATGGATTCATTCTCATCCTTCCCAATGTCTAAGATTATGAAATCAGTAGGGATGTAAAAGCCTTCAATCTTTACCAACACGTCCTCTACCAATCCATAAGCTTGTTTTATTGACTTGTCTGCCATCTCTAGTGAGATGCTTGTAGCATGTACCTCAAAGATCCCCAGTTTCTCCATTACAGAGAGTGGCATAAGATTTATACCTGACCCTAGGTCACATAGAGCCTTCTCAAAGGTCATGGTGCCTATGGTATAGGTGATGTGTGGAAAACGATCCAACACAAAACTCACCGGCAAGTGTACCGGGTCACATCAAGTAATAATAACTCACATGAGTGAGGTCGATCCCACAGGGATTGAAGGATTGAGCAATTTTAGTTTAGTGGGTGATTTAGTCAAGCGAATCAAGTATTGGTTGAGTGATTTGTGTTTAACAGGAAGTAAATGACAGTAAATGTAAAGGGGAAAGGGAGAAGTGCAGTAAATTAAAGAACAGGAAAGTAAATTTGCAGAAACTTAAAGAACAAGAAAGTAAATGACTGAAACTTAAAGTGCAAGAAACATAAACTGCAGGAACTTAAATGGCAAGAAAGTTAAATTGCTAGAAAGTAAAAGGGAATTGAGGAATGGGATTGCAGGATCTAAACAAAGAAGAAGTAAATTGCAGCAATTGATTGAGCAGAAATTGAATCAGAAGCAAATAAGCATTCAAACAGAAAGGAAATAAAATATAGCAGAGGTTCACAGAAGAACCAAAAGTAAAATTGGGTCTCAGATCTCAAGAGACTAGGTAGCAGATCCTAGATCTCTAATTGCCTTCCTAGATCCAAGTTAACAAAGCAATTGACAAGAATTAAAAGAGAAAGCAGTAGAAGAATAGAAATCAGATTCAATTATGCAGAAAACGAATTGAAAAGAGTTTGAATGGGAATTGAGACAGAATTTCCTCAATTTCACACACCCAAAACTCAAAAACAGGAGAGTAGAGTTGCCCAAGTAAGAATGAGGAAGGAGATCAGTCAATTCTCCCTTGATCCTCTTGGTGCTCGGACAAGTCTCTCAAGAAAGCTCAAAGAAAGTGCAAATTCAAAGACTAAGCCAAAAGTAAGTCAAAAGGTAAAAATTCAAAAGAAGGTAAAAGGTTTTAAAAGATCCTAATTACATCAAACTAGCTTCTATTTATACACTTTCTATTCTTGGATTTTGGGATTTGGATGGGCTTTTGATTTGGTGAAGAGATGAATTAAAATGGGGTTTTAATTTGAATTTTCGGCCCATGAAAATTCACTCCCAGGAGGCTGCCCTGCCCTTGTGGAGGGCAGGGCAGAAAATTGGTGCATGGTGCGGAAGTTTGGTGCGGCTTGGGTGCGTGTTGGTGCGGCTTGGTGCTGCCAGGAACGCAAAACGCTGCCCTGCCCGCGCCAAGGGCAGGGCAGAAAATTGTGGTGCTGCTAGATCGAGGAGTGTGCGCGTTGGTGCTGCCAGGGTCGAAGATTGGTGCGCCAGATTCGTGCGTGGTGCGCCAGGAACGCAAAACGCTGCCCTGCCCGCGCCAAGGGCAGGGCAGAAAATTGTGGTGCTGCCAGGAGAGGATCGTGGTGCGCGCTGGTGCTGCCAGGGACGAGCTTGGTGTGCCAGATTTGCTTCTTGGTGCGCCACACACAAAATGCTGCCCTGCCCGCGCCAAGGGCAGGGCAGAGTTCCCACATTGCTTGTCCCGTGTTCGAAACACGGAGGAAGCACACGCTACAATAATTTCCTTGGTTTCTTGACACGGCACTCATCCTTAAGTCCTAGCTTCCTCATGGTTCCTTGTTCGAACCTTGTAGCATGCATGGGTGACATTTTTCCCTTGAATTTCTTCCTTGGAGAGCCCGATTCTGCCCTCCACAAGGGCAGGGCAAGGTTCTCTTCCTCTTGGTCCCAAGGCACCATTTTGTGCTCTGCCCTTGTAGTGGACAGGGCAGAGTTGCCTTCCTTGGTTGGTTCCTCTATGTTGCCCTCCTAGAGGGCAGTGTGCCCTTGTGGAGGGCAATGTTGCCTCCCCCTTTGCATGCGGCACGCTTCTTCTCTCCTTGGCTACACTTTCCTTTCCTTGGGCTACGCTTCTTAGGCCACGCTTTTCCTTTTCTTTTCTTTTCTTCACCTATAATAAACCAAAACAACCACTCAAAGTATCACTAAATTCAAGAGGCTTATAAATCAATTAAAATTCAATTAAAATTAGCTTAAACCTCATGATTTAACATTAATTTCATGGTGCTTGCTTGATTTAGAAAAGTTATGCATTTTCACTCCAAATCACTTACTTAGGATGCAAGAAAGTGCATAAATGCTAACAAAACAAGTGAAATTAGCTTGAAAAATGGGTATATGATGACTTGTCATCACAACACCAAACTTAAATCTTGCTTGTCCCCAAGCAAGCCTCAAAACTAAGAGTAAATGAAATGAATAAGAAAAGGATATTTATCCTTATTATGCAGATAGCAGAACTTGATCTATGGGGCATTTATGCAGACAATGACAACTCAATTATTGTTGCTGTTACATGATATACATTTTGCCTCAAAGGTTTGCTAAACTTGCTGTTATAAGACTCACTTTTTTTATTCCTCCCTTGCTAACTTTTCTTGGCTTATAATGCTTAACAAGCTTATTATTTTTTTGAGGTTGGGTGTCAAATGCTGCAGCATAGCCTTTGGCTTTATTTTCTTTTCTTTTTGCTCAACATCTTTCCACCACAGACACATGGCTCATTAATTCTTCCTAGGATCATTGATGCCCAGCATCTCTTTGGATAACTAAATGTTTTGTATCTAAGTTGCTCTTTATTGTGGATTTTCAATTGGCCATCCCAAATCAGTTGATCTAAGTGACCGGGTTTTAAAATACCCCTTAGAATTTACTAATCCAAGCAGATCTTAGTACAAGAACACCACAGGCATATGTCCTAAGGTTCAAGCTATTGGTGTCCAACCTTTATTCTTTGTTTTTCTTGCCATTTTGGCTTTTTCTTTCCCTTTTTCTTTCTGTTTTTATTACCAAGGGTTGTTTCATTCTTGATAAGAGTCTTTGTAACAGCAAGCTAACTCACATTTGAATGAGATTGATATTATGCAACACTTATTTCATGAGTCATGCATTTAATCAAACACATATACCACCACCAACTTCCATTCATACTTATGCAACATTGGATATTTCACTTTTCAATTCAAACCAAACTCTTTTATTTAAGCATATGGGAAACAAAACAATTTTTAAGCTAAGTGATGCATACAAGCATTGTGCAGACTTATCATTTTTAGCAAACAATCTCACTTGCAACTAGATAGACACTTTAGCAAGACAAACAATGGTTCCCATGTTCGAAACAATACACAGCAGCAAGGATTAAGTTCAGATACAACCTTTGAAGTTGCAGCCCTTTGATTCTTCCTTCTGTTGTGTTCTCTTTGAGTTAAAATGCATAGTGTCTTCAATTGTTGACTCATGTCCTGCATAATCCTCAAAGTTGCTTGCTTCTCAAGCTCTTAATTATATGGTTAGTGTGTATAAACTGAGTGTGGCTCCAGGATTGATTTTTGGTGTAGGGACACCAAACTTAAGTGTTTGCCACTTCCTCAGATGTAACAAGTTAACCATAATTGAAACCATGTATCCTTGCTAAAGTTTAATGAAATTAATGCTAGAAAACAATTCAACAGTTGAATAATGTGTTTGATTGCTTGGAGCCAGAATCATGCAAGAGGTGAGAATGTGTTTTTAAATGATATTTTTGGTGGAACACCAAACTTAGAAGTTTTCATTCTCCCTCAAATTGTTTTGGTGTGCAACACCAAACTTAGCTCCTTGCAATGCACAACAATTACTCAACATTTTTATTGAAAAAGCTATGAAAAGAAACTACCTCAGGTTGGGTTGCCTCCCAACAAGCGCTCTTTTATTGTCACTAGCTTGACATCTTCATTTTTGCTTATCATGGAGGTCGAAAATCACAGTGCCTTAGCTTGTCTGTCTTCACTGTGAACTTCCTTCCGGTTTCCTCTTTGATGACTTCTATAAATTCTTGTGGAAGGATCTTAGTCACAATGTAGTGATCAGATAACTGTGGGGATACCTTCATGGTTTGACTATTGATCATCACTCGATCCCCTAGTGAAAACTTTCCAGTGGGGATTTTCTGCTTGGCTTTAGTTCTCTCCTCTGTCTCTCTTTGAAGGAATTCTCTGTTGTGTTTTTCTTGGCTGGTACTTCCTTTCTCATTGTCCTCTATGATCCTTTTCCATCCTTCCTTCTTTGTAGCATCTTCGTTGTTGGTTGGTTTACCTTCACTGGTTTTGAAGAAAGTATTTGGTTTCTTCTCACCCATTTCTGCAAAGTGCTTCGCCAATTGAGCTATCTGCTCCTCAATTCCTCTCATTAACATCTCTTGGTTCCTTGTTGTTTCCTCTTGATGTTTCATCATTCTCTCCATTAGGATCTCCAAGTTTGTGATTCTCTGAGAGTCTTGTGAGGTTGGTTGGTTATGACATGTTGAAGGTAGGAAGGGTGGGTGTGGTGGCGGCATGTAGTGGTTGTTATTGCTGTAATGGTGTTTTTGATGGTTTATGAAGTTCGGGTTGTTATAGTGGAATTCCCTTGGTCTGTGATTTTGGTACTCACTCCTTCTCCAGTTGAGATGGGTTTGGGAGTGTCTGTGTTGTGGGGGTTGGCTTTGAATGGTATTAGTGGATGTGTGATATTGATTGTTTGTGATCATGAGGTTGCCTTGGTGGAAACTTCCTTGTTTTTGATGTTGAAACTCCCTCATTCTCAGATAGGAATGGGGTCTCCATGGTGGAAATTTGGCATTCACTGCAGCAGATGTTTCCATGTTTTGCTGTGGTTGAGGATGCATTTTTCTGTTTAAGTCTTTAAACGCATTCACTCCTTCACTATTCATCACTTCTTTTTCTGAGATTGCATTTTGTGGTTTCTCAAATGACTGTTGGTTGTTGACTCCTTTGTCATTGAGGTCTGCAATTCCTTGGGCAGTTGTTGTTGCTTTGAGTAAGCCATCTGAGAAGTAGTCCACTGCTTTTCTTGTTTCTGGGGTCAATCCTTCATAGAAAGTGATGAGCGGATAATTTATACGTTTTTTGGCATTGTTTTTATATAGTTTTTAGTAAGTTTGAGCTACTTTTAGGGATGTTTTCATTAGTTTTTATGTTAAATTCACATTTCTGGACTTTACTATGAGTTTGTGTATTTTTCTGTGATTTCAGGTAAATTCTGACTGAAATTGAGGGATTTGAGCAAAACTCTGAAGAAGGCTGACAAAAGGACTGCTGATGCTGTTGGAATCTGACCTCCCTGCACTCGAAATGGATTTTCTGGAGCTACAGAACTCCAATTGGCGCGCTCTCAACGGCTTTGGAAAGTAGACATCCAGGGCTTTCCAGCAATATATAATAGTTCATACTTTATTCGAAGAAAGACGACGTAACTTGGCGTTGAACGCCAAGTACACGCTGCTGTCTGGAGTTAAACGCCAGAAAAACGTCATGATCCGGAGTTGAACGCCCAAAACACGTCATAACCTGGAGTTTGACGCCAAGAAATGCCTCTACTCGTGGATTGATCAAGCTCAGCCCAAGCATACACCAAGTGGGCCCCGGAAGTGAATTTATGCATCAATTACTTACTCATGTAAACCCTAGGAGCTAGTCTAGTATAAATAGAACATTTATCTAATGTATTAGATGTCTTTTGACCACGTTACATCTTTGGTCTCAGTTTTGTTTTATTCTTCATCTTAGGAGATCATTGATCACGTTAGAGAGGGCTGGCCATTCGGCCATGCCTGAACCTCCTTTGCTTATGTATTTTCAACGGTGGAGTTTCTGCACACCATAGATTAAGGGTGTGGAGCTCTGCTGTACCTCAAGTATTAATGAAATTCTATTGTCTTTTATTCAAATCTCTCTTATTCTTATTTCAAGATATTCATTCGTACCCAAGAACATGATGAATGTAATGAGTCAGATTACCCTCATTATCATTCTCACTTATGAACGTGCGTGATTGACAACCACTTCCGTTCTACATGCAACAGAGCTTGAATGCGTATCTCTTAGATTTCCCAACAGAATCTTCGTGGTATAAGCTAGATAGATGGCGGCATTTATGAGGATCCGGAAAGTCTCACCTTGTCTGTGGTATTCCGAGTAGGATCCTGGGAATCCGGAAAGTCTAACCTTGTCTGTGGTATTCCGAGTAGGATTCCGGTAATGAATGACTGTGACGTGCTTCAAACTTGTAACCTGCTGGGCGTTAGTGACAGACGCAAAAGAGGGATTCTATTCCAGTAGGAGCAGGAACCAACCGGTGATTAGCCGTACTGTGACAGAGTGCGTGAGCATTAGTTTTCACTGCGAGGATGGGATGTAGCCATCAGCCATGGGTGATGCCTCCAGATGATTAGCCGTGCGACTGACAACCGCATAGGATCATTTTCCCGAGAGGAAGAAAGTAGCCACAGTTGATGGTGAACCCCTATACAAAGCTTGCCATGGAAAGGAGTAAGAAGGATTGAGTAGGAGCAGTAGGAGAGCAGGCGTCCTTGGGCTCTACAGCATCTCCATCCGCTTATCTGAAATTCCTACCAATGAATCTGCATAAGTATTCTATCCCTTTTATTATTCCTTTTTATTATTTATTCCAATAATCACAATTCCCCTTTAATCTGCCTAACTGAGATTTTCAAGGTGACCATAGCTTGCTTCATACCAACAATCTCTGTGGGATCGACCCTTACTCGCGTAAGGTTTATTACTTGGACGACCCAGTACACTTGCTGGTTAGTTGAACGGAGTTGTGTCCACTCGTGCCAATTTCTAAAATCCAATTACAATGAATATGATCACAATTTCGTCCACCAAGTTTTTGGCGCCGTTGCCGGGGATTGTTCGAGTATGGACAACTGACGGTTCATCTTGTTGCTCAGATTAGGTAATTTTCTTTTCAAAAATCTTTTTCAAAAATTTTTCTTTTTATTTTTCGTTTTTCCAAACTATATTTTCGAAAAAAATTTAATAAAAATACAAAAAAAATTAGAAAATCATAAAAATAAAAAATATTTTGTGTTTCTTGTTTGAGTCTTGTGTTAATTTTTAAGTTTGGTGTCAATTGCATGCTTTTAAAATTTTTCTTGCATTTTTTCGAAAATCCCATGCATTCATAGTGTTCTTCATGATCTTCAAGTTGTTCTTGATAAGTCTTCTTGTTTGATCTTGATGATTTCTTGTTTTGTGTCTTTTGTTGTTTTTCATGTGCATTTTTGCATTCATATTTTCCATGCATTAAAGATTTTTAAGTTTGGTGTCTTGCATGTTTTCTTTGCATCAAAAAATTTTTTTCAAAATTATGTTCTTGATGTTCATCATGATCTTCAAAGTGTTCTTGATGTTCATCTTGACATTCATAGCATTCTTGCATGCATCTTGTGTCTTGATCCAAAATTTTCATGTTTTGGGTCATTTTTGTGTTTTTCATTAAATTTTCAAAAATCAAAAAAATATCTTTTCCTTATTTCCTTCCAAAATTTCGAAATTTTGGGTTGACTTGGTCAAAAATTTTCAAAATTAGTTGTTTCTTACAAGTCAAGTCAAAATTTCAATTTTAAAAATCTTATCTTTTCAAAATCTTTTTCAAAAATCATATCTTTTTCATTTTTTTTATTATTTTCGAAAATTTTAAAAATTAATTTTCAAAAATTTTTTCTTATCTTTTATATCATATTTTCAAAAATTAAGCTAACAATTAATGTGATTGGTTCAAAAATTTGAAGTTTGTTACTTTCTTGTTAAGAAAGGTTCAATCTTTAAATTCTAGAATCCTATCTTGTAGTTTCTTGTTAGTTAAGTAATTTTAAAAATTAAAACTTTTTCAAATATCTTTTTCAAATATTTCTTTTTATCTTATCTTTTTCAAAAACTTTATCTTTTTCAAAATTTGATTCCAAAATATCTTATCTAACTTCTTATCTTCTTATCTTTTTTCAAATTTTGATTTCAAATCTTTTTCAATCAACTAACTAACTTTTTGTTTGTTTCTTATCTTTTTCAAAACCAACTAACTACTTCTCCCTCTCTTTTTCAAAAAAATTCTTTTTGTTTTAAATTTTAATTTTAATTATATTTTATCTCTAATTTTCGAAAATCACTAACTCTTTTTCAAAAATTATTTTCGAAATCTTCCTTCTCTTTTCTTATTCTATTTAATTAATTAATTACTAACACTTCTCTTCACCTCTCTTCATCCACAAATCCGAATCTCCCTCTTCATTCTTCTACCCCTTTCTTCTTCTACTAACATAAAGGAATCTCTATACTGTGATCTAGAGGATTCCTCTTTCTTTTCTTGTTTCTTCTCTTTCATATGAGCAGGAACAGGGAAAAAGGCACTCTTGTTGAAGTTGATCCAGAACCTGAAAGGACTCTGAAGAGAAAATTAAGAGAAGCTAAATTACAACAATCCAGAAATAACCTTTCAGAAATTTTCGAACAAGAGAAGGAGATGGCAGCCGAAAATAATAATAATAATAATGCAAGGAGAATGCTTGGTGACTTCACAAAGCCAACATCCAAGTTTGATGGAAGAAGCATCTCCATTCCTGCCATTGGAGCCAATAACTTTGAGCTTAAGCCTCAACTAGTTGCATTAATGCAACAAAACTGCAAATTTTATGGACTTCCATCTGAAGATCCCTATCAGTTTTTAACTGAGTTCTTGCAGATCTGTGAGACTGTAAAGACGAATGGAGTTGATCCTGAAGTCTACAGACTCATGCTTTTCCCTTTTGCTGTAAGAGACAGAGCTAGAATATGGTTGGATTCACAACCTAAGGATAGCCTGGACTCCTGGGATAAGCTGGTCACTGCATTCTTGGATAAATTCTTTCCTCCTCAAAAGCTGAGCAAGCTGAGAGTGGATGTTCAAACCTTCAAACAAAAAGATGGTGAATCCCTCTATGAAGCTTGGGAAAGATACAAGCAGTTGACCAAAAGATGTCCATCTGACATGTTTTCAGAATGGACCTTATTAGATATATTCTATTATGGTCTCTCTGAATTTTCGAAAATGTCATTGGACCATTCTGCAGGTGGATCTATTCACCTGAAGAAAACGCCTGAAGAGGCTCAAGAACTCATTGACATGGTTGCAAACAACCAGTTCATGTATACCTCTGAGAGGAATTCTGTGAATAATGGGATACCTCAGAAGAAAGGAGTTCTTGAAATTGATGCTCTGAATGCCATATTGGCTCAGAACAAAGTGTTGACTCAACAGGTCAACATGATCTCTCAAAATCTGAATGGATTGCAACATGGATCCCACAGTACTAGAGAGGTAGCTTCTGAAGAAGCTTATAATCCTGAAAACCCTGCCATGGCAGAGGTTAATTACATGGGTGAACCATATGGAAATACCTATAACCCATCATGGAGAAATCATCCAAATTTCTCCTGGAAGGATCAACAAAAGCCTCAACAAGGCTTTAACAATGGTGGACGCAATAGGCTGAACAATAGTAAGCCATATCCATCATCTTCTCAGCAACAGACAGAGAACTCTGAACAAAACACTTCTAATTTAGCCAATATAGTCTCTGATCTGTCAAAAGCCACTTTCAGTTTCATGAATGAAACCAGATCCTCCATTAGAAATTTGGAGGCACAAGTGGGTCAGCTGAGTAAGAAAGTTATTGAAACTCCTCCCAGTATTCTCCCAAGCAATACAGAAGAAAATCCAAAAGGAGAGTGCAAGGCCATTGATTTGATCAAAATGGCCGAATGCATAGAGGAGGAGGAGGACGAAAATCCTAGTGAGGAAGACCTCCTAGGACGTTCTTCAGGCAAGAAGGAGTTTCCTATTAAGGATCCAGAGGAATCTGAGGCTCATCTAGAGACCATAGAGATTCCATTAAATCTCCTTCTGCCATTCATGAGCTCTGAAGAATATTCATCCTCTGAAGAGGATGAAGATGTGACTGGAGAGCAAGTTGCTCAATACTTAGGGGCTATCATGAAGCTGAATGCCAAGTTGTTTGGTAATGAGACTTGGGAAAGTGAACCTCCCCTGCTCATTAGTGAACTAGATACTTGGATTCAGCAAACTCTACCTCAAAAGAAACAAGATCCTGACAAGTTCTTAATACCTTGCACCATAGGCACCATGAGCTTTGAAAAAGCTCTATGTGATCTGGGATTAGGGATAAATCTGATGCCACTCTCTGTAATGGAGAAGCTAGGGATCATTGAGGTACAACCTGCCTTGTTCTCAGTACAATTGGCAGATAAGTCTTTGAGACAAGCCTATGGAATGGTAGAGGACGTGCTAGTAAAGGTTGAAGGCTTTTACATCCCTGCTGATTTCATAATCCTAGATACTAGGAAGGAAGATGATGAATGCATCATCCTAGGAAGACCTTTCCTAGCCACAGCAGAAGCTGTGATAGATGTCAACAGAGGAGAGTTAGTCCTTCAATTGAATGGGGAATACCTTGTGGCCATCTCTCTGTGACAAAAGAGAGTAAGCATGAAGAGCTTCTCTCAGTTCAAGGTCAAGAAGAGCCCACACAGTCAAATTCTAAGTTTGGTGTTGTGAGGCCACAACCAAACTCTAAGTTTGGTGTTCAAATTCCATATCCAAACTCTAAGTTTGGTGTGGAGACAACACACTAAATTGACCTGATCACCTTGTGGCTCCATGAGAGCCACTGTCAAGCTATTGACATTAAAGAAGCGCTTGTTGGGAGGCAACCCAATTTTAATTATCTAATTTTATTTTATTTTGTTTCTTTGTTATTTTTGTGTTTTATTAGGTACATGATCATGAGTAGTCACGAAAAAAAATCAAAAAAATTAAAAACAGAGTCAAAAATAGAAGAAAAAAATTTTCACCCTGGAGGCAGCGCAGACTGGCGTTCAACGCCAGTAAGATGCATCTGGCTGGCGTTCAACGCCAGAACAGAGCATCTTTCTGGCGCTGAACGCCCAAAACAAGCTACATCCTGGCGTTTAACGCCAGGATGCGCACACAGAGGACAATCTGGCGCTGAACGCCAGAAACAAGCATGAAACTGGCGTTCAACGCCAGAAACATGCATTACATGGGTGTTTAACGCCCAGAACATGCACCAATGGGCGTTTGAACGCCAGAATGATGCATGAAGGCAATTTACACGCCTATATGGTGAAGGAATGGTATTTCTTTTCACCTCAGGATCTGTGGATCCCACAGGATCCCCACCTCAGGATCTATGGACCCCACAGGATCCCCACCTACCTTTTCTTTTAATCCTAATCACACTCTCCTAATCCAAATCTCATTTTCAATGTCACACTTCCCAAAAACCTTCACCAATCACCTCAATTCCTCTTCCCAATTACCCCATTCACTATTCACATCAACCCACTCTTCCTCATAAACCCCACCTACCTCCATTACATTCAAATTCAATTTCCCACCCTTTCCCACCCAAAATGGCCGAACTCCCACCCTCCCTCTCTCTATAAATACCTCTCCCTTCTTCTTCATTTTCACACAACACAAACCCCTTCTTCTCTCATATAGCCGAACCCCCTCCTCTCCTTCTCTACCAAAATTCTCTTCTTCTACTACTACTCTTCTTTTCTTTTTTTGCTCGAGGACGAGCAAATTTTAAGTTTGGTGTGGAAAAAGCCTAAGCTTTTTGTTTTTCATTCACCATCAATGGCACCTAAGACCGGAGTATCCTCAAGAAAAGGGAAAGGGAAGACAAAAGCTTCCACCTTCGAGTCATGGGAGAAGGAGAGATTCATCTCCAAAAGCCATCAAGACCACTTCTATGATGTTGTGGCAAAGAAGAAGGTGATCCCCGAGGTCCCTTTCAAGCTCAAAAAGAATGAGTATCCGGAAATCCAACATGAAATTCAAAGAAGAGGGTGGGAAGTCATAACCAACCCCATGCAACAAGTTGGAATATTGATGGTTCAAGAGTTCTATGCCAATGCATGGATCACTAGAAACCATGATCAAAGTATGAACCCGAATCCAAAGAACTATATCACAATGGTTCAGGGGAAATACTTAGATTTTAGCCCGGAAAATGTGAGGTTGGCGTTTCACCTACCCATGATGCAAGGTGATGAACGCCCCTACACAAGAAGGGTCAACTTTAATCAAAGGTTGGACCAAGTCCTAATGGACATTTGTGTGGAAGGCGCCCAATGGAGAATAGACTCCAAAGGCAAACCGGTCCAACTAAGAAGACTGGACCTCAAGCCTGTAGCTAGAGGATGGTTGGAGTTCATCCAAAGATCCATCATCCCTACAAGCAACCGATCTGAAGTTACTGTGGATCGGGCCATCATGATTCATAGCATCATGATTGGAGAGGAAGTGGAAGTTCATGAAGTCATCTCCAATGAACTCTACAAAATAGCTGACAAGCCTTCATACATGGCACGGCTAGCCTTCCCCCATCTTATATGCCATTTATGCTACTCAGCTGGAGTTATCATAGATGGAGATGTCTCCATTGAAGAAGACAAGCCCATCACAAAGAAAAGGATGGAGCAAACAAGGGAAGTTCCTCACGGCCCCCAAGAAGAACATGAGGAAGTTCATCATCAACAAATGCCTCAAGGAATGCACTTCCCTCCCAACAACTATTGGGAGCAACTCAGTACCTCTTTAGAGGATTTGAGCCATAATGTTGAACAACTAAGGGTGGAACATCATGAACACGCCCTCACTCTCCAAGAAATAAGAGAAGATCAAAGAGCAATGAGGGAGGAGCAACAAAGGCAAGGAAGGGACATAGAAGAGTTGAAGAACATCATTGGTCCTTCAAGAAGAAAACGCCACTAGAGGTGGATTCATTCCTTGTTCTTTATTTTCTTTCTGTTTTTGGTTTTTAAGTATTATGTTTATCTATGTTTTGTGTCTCTACTTCATGATCATTAGTGTGTAACCATGCCTTAAGGCTATGAATAAAATCCATTAGTCCTTCACTTATCTTAAAAGAAAAATGTTTTAATTCAAAAGAACAAGAAGTATATTTTTGAAATTATTAGTGAATTTAATTTAATTATATTGATGTGGTGGCAATAATTTTTGTTTTCTGAATGAATGCTTGAACAGTGCATATTTTTGATCTTGTTGTTTATGAGTGTTAAAATTGTTGGTTCTTGAAAGAATGATGAACAAAGAGAAATGTTATTGATGATCTGAAAAACATCATGAAATTGATTCTTGAAGCAAGAAAAAGCAGTGAAAAAAAAAAAGTGGCGAAAATTTTAAAGCAAGGATCCAAGGCTTTGAGCATTAATGGATAGGAGGGCCCAAGGAAATTAAATCCAGGCCTAAGCGGCTAAATCAAGCTGTCCCTAACCATGTGCTTGTGTCATGAAGGTCCAAGTGAAAAGCTTGAGACTGAATGGTTAAAGTCGTGATCCAAAGCAAAAGAGTGTGCTTAAGAGCTCTGGACACCACTAACTGGGGACTTTAGCAAAGCTGAGTCACAATCTGAAAAGGTTCACCCAGTTATGTGTCTGTGGCATTTGTGTATCCGGTGGTAATACTGGAAGACAAAGTGCTTAGGGCCAAGGCCAAGACTCATAAAGTAGCTGTGTTCAAGAATCAACATGCTTAACTAGGAAAGTCAATAACACTATCCAAAATTCTAAGTTCCTAGAGATGCCAATCACTCTAAACTACAAAGGAAAAAGTGAGATGCCAAAACTGTTCAGAAGCAAAAAGCTACAAGTCCTGCTCATCTAATTAAATTAATATTCATTGATATTTTGGACTTTATAGTATATTCTCTTCTTTTTATCCTAATTGATTTTCAGTTGCTTGGGGACAAGCAACAATTTAAGTTTGGTGTTGTGATGAGCGGATAATTTATACGCTTTTTGGCATTGTTTTTATATAGTTTTTAGTAAGTTTGAGCTACTTTTAGGGATGTTTTCATTAGTTTTTATGTTAAATTCACATTTCTGGACTTTACTATGAGTTTGTGTGTTTTTCTGTGATTTCAGGTAAATTCTGACTGAAATTGAGGGATTTGAGCAAAACTCTAAAGAAAGCTGACAAAAGGACTGCTGATGCTGTTGGAATCTGACCTCCCTGCACTCGAAATGGATTTTCTGGAGCTACAGAACTCCAATTGGCGCGCTCTCAATGGCGTTGGAAAGTAGACATCCAGGGCTTTCCAGCAATATATAATAGTCCATACTTTATTCGAAGAAAGACAACGTAACTTGGCGTTGAACGCCAAGTACACGCTGCTGTCTGGAGTTAAACGCCAGAAAAACGTCATGATCCGGAGTTGAACGCCCAAAACACGTCATAACCTGGAGTTTGACGCCAAGAAATGCCTCTACTCGTGGATTGATCAAGCTCAGCCCAAGCATACACCAAGTGGGCCCCGGAAGTGAATTTATGCATCAATTACTTACTCATGTAAATCCTAGGAGCTAGTCTAGTATAAATAGAACATTTATCTAATGTATTAGATGTCTTTTGACCACGTTACATCTTTGGTCTCAGTTTTGTTTTATTCTTCATCTTAGGAGATCATTGATCACGTTAGAGAGGGCTGGCCATTCGGCCATGCCTGAACCTCCTTTGCTTATGTATTTTCAACGGTGGAGTTTCTGCACACCATAGATTAAGGGTGTGGAGCTCTGCTGTACCTCAAGTATTAATGAAATTCTATTGTCTTTTATTCAAATCTCTCTTATTCTTATTTCAAGATATTCATTCGTACCCAAGAACATGATGAATGTAATGAGTCAGATTACCCTCATTATCATTCTCACTTATGAACGTGCGTGATTGACAACCACTTCCGTTCTACATGCAACAGAGCTTGAATGCGTATCTCTTAGATTCCCCAACAGAATCTTCGTGGTATAAGCTAGATAGATGGCGGCATTTATGAGGATCCGGAAAGTCTCACCTTGTCTGTGGTATTCCGAGTAGGATCCTGGGAATCCGGAAAGTCTAACCTTGTCTGTGGTATTCCGAGTAGGATTCCGGTAATGAATGACTGTGACGTGCTTCAAACTTGTAACCTGCTGGGCGTTAGTGACAGACGCAAAATAGGGATTCTATTCCAGTAGGAGCGGGAACCAACCGGTGATTAGCCGTACTGTGACAGAGTGCGTGAGCATTAGTTTTCACTGCGAGGATGGGATGTAGCCATCAGCCATGGGTGATGCCTCCAGACGATTAGCCGTGCGACTGACAACCGCATAGGATCATTTTCCCGAGAGGAAGAAAGTAGCCACAGTTGATGGTGAATCCCTATACAAAGCTTGCCATGGAAAGGAGTAAGAAGGATTGAGTAGGAGCAGTAGGAGAGCAGGCGTCCTTGGGCTCTACAGCATCTCCATCCGCTTATCTGAAATTCCCACCAATGAATCTGCATAAGTATTCTATCCCTTTTATTATTCCTTTTTATTATTTATTCCAATAATCACAATTCCCCTTTAATCTGCCTAACTGAGATTTACAAGGTGACCATAGCTTGCTTCATACCAACAATCTCTGTGGGATCGACCCTTACTCGCGTAAGGTTTATTACTTGGACGACCCAGTACACTTGCTGGTTAGTTGAACGGAGTTGTGTCCACTCGTGCCAATTTCTAAAATCCAATTACAATGAATATGATCACAATTTCGTCCACCAGAAAGCTCGGAAGCCCACTTTATCAGTTGCTTTCTTGTATCTTTCCCAGGCCTTGAAGAGTGGTTCTTCGTCCCCTTGTGTGAATAGATGTTCCTCCTCTTTCAGCTGGATGACCTGTCTGGATGAGGTGAATTTGGCCAGAAATTTGATGACCAAATCATCCCAACTAGTGATACTTCCTTGGGGAAAAGTTTCAAACCATTGTGCAGCTTCACCCTTTAATGAGAAAGGGAATAACAGGATCTTGTAAGTGTCCTGATCTGGACCATCGGTTTTGACCGCATTACAAGTTCTCAAGAAAGTAGATATATGCTGTTGAGGATCCTCCAATGGATTTCCATCATAAGAACAATTGTTCTTGATGAGTGTGATGAGTGGTGGCTTCATGTCATGATACTCCTTGTTTGTAGAAACTTGATTTCCTGTGATATGCAAACAATCAGGATGACCAAACAACCACACGCTTGAGAATTAGGTACAGTTATTTGAGATAATTTGTTAGTGAGTTAATAGAGGCAATTTCTCAAACAGTTAGTGTGTTAGTAAGAATTAGAATAACAGAAAAGAAAAAAATGCTTAATCTAGACCTCCACTTCACTTAATCATTGTCAATCTATTTCAATCCCCGGCAACGGCGCCAAAAACTTGATGTGTGGAAAACGATCCAACACAAAACTCACCGGCAAGTGTACCGGGTCGCATCAAGTAATAATAACTCACATGAGTGAGGTCGATCCCACAGGGATTGAAGGATTGAGCAATTTTAGTTTAGTGGGTGATTTAGTCAAGTGAATCAAGTATTGGTTGAGTGATTTGTGTTTAACAGGAAGTAAATGACAGTAAATGTAAAGGGGGAAGGGAGAAGTGCAGTAAATTAAAGAACATGAAAGTAAATTTGCAGAAACTTAAAGAACAAGAAAGTAAATGACTGAAACTTAAAGTGCAAGAAACATAAACTGCAGGAACTTAAATGGCAAGAAAGTTAAATTGCTAGAAAGTAAAAGGGAATTGAGGAATGGGATTGCAGGATCTAAACAAAGAAGAAGTAAATTGCAGCAATTGATTGAGCAGAAATTGAATCAGAAGCAAATAAGCATTCAAACAGAAAGGAAATAAAATGTAGCAGAGGTTCACAAAAGAACCAAAAGTAAAATTGGGTCTCAGATCTCAAGAGACTAGGTAGCAGAGCCTAGATCTCTAATTGCCTTCCTAGATCCAAGTTAACAAAGCAATTGACAAGAATTAAAAGAGAAAGCAGTAGAAGAACAGAAATCAGATTCAATTATGCAGAAAACGAATTGAAAAGAGTTTGAATGGGAATTGAGACAGAATTTCCTCAATTTCACACACCCAAAACTCAAAAACAGGAGAGTAGAGTTGCCCAAGTAAGAATGAGGAAGGAGATCAGTCAATTCTCCCTTGATCCTCTTGGTGCTCGGACAAGTCTCTCAAGAAAGCTCAAAGAAAGTGCAAATTCAAAGACTAAGCCAAAAGTAAGTCAAAAGGTAAAAATTCAAAAGAAGGTAAAAGGTTTTAAAAGATCCTAATTACATCAAACTAGCTTCTATTTATACACTTTCTATTCTTGGATTTTGGGATTTGGATGGGCTTTTGATTTGGTGAAGAGATGAATTAAAATGGGGTTTTAATTTGAATTTTCGGCCCATGAAAATTCACTCCCAGGAGGCTGCCCTGCCCTTGTGGAGGGCAGGGCAGAAAATTGGTGCATGGTGCGGAAGTTTGGTGCGGCTTGGGTGCGTGTTGGTGCGGCTTGGTGCTGCCAGGAACGCAAAACGCTGCCCTGCCCGCGCCAAGGGCAGGGCAGAAAATTGTGGTGCTGCCAGATCGAGGAGTGTGCGCGTTGGTGCTGCCAGGGTCGAAAATTGGTGCGCCAGATTCGTGCGTGGTGCGCCAGGAACGCAAAACGCTGCCCTGCCCGCGCCAAGGGCAGGGCAGAAAATTGTGGTGCTGCCAGGAGAGGATCGTGGTGCGCGCTGGTGCTGCCAGGGACGAGCTTGGTGCGCCAGATTTGCTTCTTGGTGCGCCACACACAAAATGCTGCCCTGCCCGCGCCAAGGGCAGGGCAGAGTTCCCACATTGCTTGTCCCGTGTTCGAAACACGGAGGAAGCACACGCTACAATAATTTCCTTGGTTTCTTGGCACGGCACTCATCCTTAAGTCCTAGCTTCCTCATGGTTCCTTGTTCGAACCTTGTAGCATGCATGGGTGACATTTTTCCCTTGAATTTCTTCCTTGGAGAGCCCGATTCTGCCCTCCACAAGGGCAGGGCAAGGTTCTCTTCCTCTTGGTCCCAAGGCACCATTTTGTGCTCTGCCCTTGTAGTGGGCAGGGCAGAGTTGCCTTCCTTGGTTGGTTCCTCTATGTTGCCCTCCTAGAGGGCAGTGTGCCCTTGTGGAGGGCAATGTTGCCTCCCCCTTTGCATGCGGCACGCTTCTTCTCTCCTTGGCTACACTTTCCTTTCCTTGGGCTACGCTTCTTAGGCCACGCTTTTCCTTTTCTTTTCTTTTCTTCACCTATAATAAACCAAAACAACCACTCAAAGTATCACTAAATTCAAGAGGCTTATAAATCAATTAAAATTCAATTAAAATTAGCTTAAACCTCATGATTTAACATTAATTTCATGGTGCTTGCTTGATTTAGAAAAGTTATGCATTTTCACTCCAAATCACTTACTTAGGATGCAAGAAAGTGCATAAATGCTAACAAAACAAGTGAAATTAGCTTGAAAAATGGGTATATGATGACTTGTCATCAATAGGGTATTAAGAATTTACCAGGATCTTGTTTCTTTTGCGGTAAAGCTTGCTGAACCCATGTCTTTAGTTCACTAATGAGCAAGAAAGGTTCATCTTCCCAAGTCTCATTACCAAACAACTTGGCATTCAACTTCATGATGGCTCCTAGATATTGAGAAACTTGCTCTTCAGTTTCATCTTCATCCTCTTCAGAGGATGAATAGTTCTCAGAGCTCATGAATGGTAAAAGGAGGTTCAATGGAATCTCTATGGTCTAGGTGAGCCTCAGATTCCTTAGGTTCCTCAGTTTGGACCTCTTTTTTTTTCAGAGGACGTCCCAGGAGGTCTTCCTTACTGGGATTCACGTCCTTCTCCTCCCTTGTGCATTCGGCCACATTGATTATATCAATGGCCTTGCACTCTCTTTTTGGATTCTCTTCTGTATTGCTTGGGAGAGTACTAGGAGGAGTTTCAGTGATTTTCTTACTCAGCTGACCCACATGTGCCTCCAAGTTTCTAATGGAGGACCTTGTTTCATGCATGAAACTTAAAGTGGCCTTAGATAGATCAGAGACTGTGTTTGCTAAGCTAAAGGGACTCTGCTCAGCATTCTCTGTCTGTTGCTGAGAAGATGATGGAAAAGGCTTGCTATTGCTAAGCCTGTTTCTTCCACCATTATTAAAGCCTTGTTGAGGCTTTTGTTGATCCTTCCATGAGAAATTTGGATGATTTCTCCATGAGGAATTATAGGTGTTTCCATAGGGTTCACCCAAGTAATTCACCTCTGCCATTGCAGGGTTCTCAGGATCATAAGCTTCTTCTTCAGAAGATGCCTCTTTAGTACTGTTGGATGCATTTTTCCATCCATTCAGACTCTGAGAAATCATGTTGACTTGTTGAGTCAACATTTTGTTTTGAGCCAATATAGCTTTCAGAGCATCAATTTCAAGAACTCCCCTCTTCTGAGGCGTCCCATTACTCACAGGATTCCTCTCAAAGGTGTACATGAATTGGTTATTTACAACTATGTCAATAATTTCTTGAGCTTCTGTAGGTGTTTTCTTTAGGTGAATGGATCCACCTGCAGAATGGTCCAGTGACATCTTAGAAAGCTCAGATAGACCATCATAGAATATATCCAAAATGGTCCACTCTGAAAGCATGCCAGAAGGACACGTTTTGGTCAACTGCTTGTATCTTTCCCAAGCTTCATAGAGGGATTCACCATCTTTTTACTTGAAGGTCTGAACATCCACTCTAAGCTTGCTCAGCTTTTGAGGAGGAAAGAACTTGGCCAAGAAGGCCGTGACCAGCTTATCCCAAGAGTCCAGGCTATCTTTAGGTTGTGAGTCCAACTATGTTCTAGCTCTGTCTCTTACAGCAAAAGGGAAAAGCATGAGCCTGTAGACTTCAGGATCTACTCCATTAGTCTTAACAGTCTCACAGATCTGCAAGAACTCAGTTAAAAACTGATAGGGATCTTTTGATGGAAGTCCATGAAACTTGCAGTTCTATTGCATTAGAGCAACTAGTTGAGGCTTCAGCTCAAAATCGTTTGCTCCAATGGCAGGAATTGAGATGCTTCTTCCATAAAAATTGGAAGTAGGTGTAGTATAATCACCAAGCATCCTCCTTGCATTATTGTTGTTGTCATTATTTTCGGCTGCCATCTCCTCTTCTTTTTTGAAAATTTCTGTAAGGTTGTCTCTGGATTGTTGTATTTTAGCTTCTCTTAGTTTCTTCTTCAGAGTCCTTTCAGGTTCAGGATCTGCTTCAACAAGAATGTTCTTGTCCTTGCTCCTGCTCATATGAAAAAGAAGGGAACAGAAAATAATAATAGGGATCCTCTTTACCACAGTAGAGAGATTCCTTTATTTGAGTAGAAGGGAATAAGACTAGAAGAAGGAAAAGAGAAAAATTCGAACAAAAAGGAGAAGAAAGGGTTCGAATTTTTGAGATGAAGAGAAGTGTTAGTAAATAAATAAATAAATAGAATGAGATAAGAGAGAAGAGTTTTCGAAAATTGAGAGAAGAAATACAATTAAAATTAGAATTTGAAATAATTAGTTAATTAAAAGAATTTTGAAAAAGGGTGAGGAATTTTCGAAAATTAGAGAGAGAAAAGTAGTTAGGTGGTTTTGAAAAAGATAAGAAACAAACAAAAAGTCAATTAGTTAGTTGAAAAAGTTTTGAAAATCAATTTTGAAAAGATAAGAAGTTAGAAAAGATTTTGAAATTGATTTTGAAAAAGATATTTTTGAAAAGATATGATTAAAAAGATATTTTGAGAAAGATTTTATTTTTTTTAAATTAAAATTGATTACTTGACTAACAAGAAACTAAAAGATATGATTCTAGAATTTAAAGATTGAACCTTTCTTAACAAGAAAGTAATAAACTTCAAATTTTTGAATCAATCACATTAATTGTTAGTAAAGTTTTCGAAATTTTGAAATAAAGATAAGAAAAAGATTTTGAAAATCAATTTTAAAAATTTTTGAAAATAATAAAAAAATGAAAAAGATTTGATTTTTGAAAAAGATTTTGAAAAGATAGGATTTTTAAAATTGAAATCTTGACTTGACTAACAAGAAACAACTTATTTTAAAAAAATTTTGACTAAGTCAACCCAAAGATTTCGAAAATTATGAGTAAAATAAGGAAAAAATATTTTTTATTTTGAATTTTTAATGAAGAGAGAGAAAAACAACTAAATGACTCAAAACATAAAAATTATGAATTAAAACACATGATGCATGAAAGAACACTATGAATGTCAAGTTGAACACCAAGAACACTTTGAAGATCATGATGAACATCAAGATTTATTTTTGAAAAATTTTCAAGAAAAGAAAAACAAGCAAGACACCAAACTTAGAAATTTTTCATGCTTAGACACTATGAATGCAAAAATGCATATGAAAAACAACAAAAGACACAAAACAAGAAAATATGAAGATCAAACAAGAAGACTTACCAAGAACAACTTGAAGATCATAAAGAACACCATGCATGAATTTTTCGAAAGATGCACAAATTTTAAAAACATCCAATTGACACCAAACTTAAAAATTGACACTAGACTCAAACAAGAAACACAAAATATTTTTTTTATTTTTATGATTTTATTAATTTTTTTTGGGTTTTTCGAAAATTTCTTTTTGGAAAAACGAAAATAAATAAAAAATTTTGAAAGATTTTTGAAAAACTTTTTGAAAAGAAAATAAGAAGAAAATTACCTAATCTGAGCAACAAGATGAACCGTCAGTTGTTCAAACTCGAACAATCCCCGGCAACGGCGCCAAAAACTTGGTGCACGAAATTGTGATCATCAACAATGGCGCCAAAGACTTGGAGCTCTCAAACGTGAATCACACTTTGTCACAACTTCGCACAACTAACCAGCAAGTGCACTGGGTCGTCCAAGTAATACCTTACGTGAGTAATGGTCGATCCCACGGATATTGTTGGTATGAAGCAAGCTATGGTCATCTTGTAAATCTCAGTCAGGCGGATTCAAATAGTTATAATGGTTTTCGAATATAAAAATAAATAAAGCATAAAATAAAGATAGATATACTTATGTAATTCATTGGTGGGAATTTCAGATAAGCGCACGGAGATACTGTGTTCCTTCTGAATCTCTACTTTCCTACTACTTCCATCCAATCATTCTTACTCCTCTCTATGGCAAGCTGTATGTTGGGTTTCACCGTTGTCAATGGCTACCTCCCGTCCTCTTAGTGAAAACGGTCCAAATGCTCTGTCACAGTACGGCTAATCATCTGTTGGTACTCGATCATGTCGGAATAGAATCCAGTGATTCTTTTGCGTCTGTCATTACGCCCAACACTCGCGAGTTTGAAGCTCGTCACAATCATTCAATCCCTGAATCCTACTCAGAATACCACAGACAAGGTTTAGACTTTCCGATTTCTCAAGAATGCTGCTAATGGATTCTAGCTTATACCACGAAGACTCTGATTAAGGAATCCAAGAGATGCACGCTCGATCTAAGGTAGAACGGAAGTGGTTGTTAGGCACACGTTCATAGGTGAGAATGATGATGAGTGTCACGGATCATCACATTTATCATGTTGAAGTGCAGCGAATATCTTAGAATGAGAATAAGCATGATTTGAATAGAAAATAGTAGTAATTGCATTAATACTCGAGGTACACTGATTAAAGATCAATCAAAAGACTAGACGCCTAGTACAATAGTAAAAAGTTCTATTTATATTAAACTAGCTACTAGGGTTTACAGAAATAAGTCTAGGTGCAGAAATCCACTTCCGGATCCCACTTTGGTGTGTGCTTGGGCTGAGCTTGAGCTTTATACGTGCAAAGGCTTCTCTTGGGTTAAACTCCAAGTTATAACGTCTATTTGGCGTTTAACTCTGGTTTGTGACGTGTTTTTGGCATTTTACTCGAGAATGTAGCATGGAATTGGCATTGAACGCCAGTTTGCGTCATCTAAAATCGAATAAAGTAGGGACTATTATATATTTCTGGAAATCCTTGGATGTCTACTTTCCAACGCAGTTGAGAGCGCGCCATTTGGAGTTCTATAGCTCCAGAAAATCCATCTCGGGTGTAGGGAGGTCAGAATCCAACAGCATCAGCAGTCCTTTTTCAGCCTGAATTAGATTTTTGCTCAGGTCCCTTAATTTTAGCTAGAAAATACCTGAAATCACAGAAAAATACATAAACTCATAGTAAAGCCAGAAATGTGAATTTTGCATAAAAACTAATAAAAACATCCCTAAAAGTAGCTAGATCCTACTAAAAACTACCTAAAAACAATGCCAAAAAGCGTATAAATTATCCGCTCATCAGGAAGCATGAAGAATCAAAGGAGAAGAGCACAGCGATGTGTGCGTACGCACATACCTGTGTGCGTATGAAAAACCCTAAGAGAACAGCCATGCGCGTGCGTGAGCCACTTCGTGTGCGCCACGCGTCCATTCAAGCATCGCCTAGTGTGCGTGCGCACAACCTTCTGTGCGTATGTACAGGAAGAGATTTTTGGCAGAGTGTGCGTGCGCACAAATCTGTGCGTACGCATAAGTGGCCGCATATGTCTTCATTAAAATTGCATGTGACTCGCAATTTTGAGGCATTGGAGGCCCATTTCTGAAGCCATTTAGCTCATATTGAAGGAAAACTGAAGAGCATAGCATAGGATAACATTAGGGAAGCTTAGGAGTAGTATGAGGAAGCTTTAGTATAGTTTGTCTCTAAGTTTTTTATCATCTCTACTAGGGTTTATACTAAGGTTTTACATCCAGGTTCCATTTCCAATTTTGATCTTGAATTTTGCTAGCTTCCATTGTAAGTATCTCTTTGTTACTACTCTTTATAGTCACATTGTTCTTACTCTTTCTTATATATCAAGTTATAGTTCAATTTTACTTCTCTTTTGCAATTTTAATTTCTTGTTGATGAATTTGATGATTGATGTTTGCTTTATGCTTTCTTGAGTTGTTATTGTTGTTGAGATCATTTGTTGCTTTGAGTTTCAAGCAATTTCTCATTTTCCCCATGTTTAATGTTTTTGCCCACCAAGTGTTTGACAAAATGTCAATTATGATTTTGGGCTAGTTTTCTATCTCTTGGCTTAGGGAAAGTGAGCAATTGGATTACTAGAGTTGGAATGTCCAACATTTAGTGTCAATTCTTGGATTATTAATTGTTTTTGTTCCCACTAACGCTAAGTTATTGCTAAGGCAATTAGCAAGCAATTTAGGATTTGTGGGTTAAGAACATTTATGCTCATTTAACTTACTCTCCGATGTGAGGGTTAACCAAGTGAGATTAATCCATTCTAATTGTCATAGTTGTGGTTTCAACAAGGAAAGGACCCTCAGCTCACTCCAAGCCAAGATACCTTTTATGTCTTAAATCTTTTATACACATTTACCTTGATCCCTTTTATATACCTTACTTGTCTATATTACATAGTTAGTTCTTTAATCCATTTATTAGTTCATTTATTACAATTTTGAATGTTATTTTATTTCTTTATACGTTTATCCCTTCATTGAAAACCCCTTGATCACCACAACCGGAATTACACACTCATTGATCTCAAGTGTCCTTAGGAAATGACCCGGGAACTAAACACTCCCGGAATTGAATTAGTTTTGAGTTTTGACATTGTTTTGAATTCAAACTTTGGTCGGGAGTTGATTATGGGTTTGGGACTATACTTGCAACGCCAACTCTATTTTAAGGAAAATTCTTAAACCCACTTCAGCCTTCCACTACTCTGCTTATTCCTATGGATTAATATGATTACTTCTCTATTTTAATATATGTCTGATTCTATTCTTTGATGTATTGTCATTCTTCATGTAATGAATCTGGGGTAGAACGAGAGTATGACCCCTTATTCTACATGAGTTCTCGCGAGTCCTGACTCTAATGGCATTGAATTATAAGCTTGAGAATGCATCAACTAGACCGATAATTTATCTGGGCTAATTGGGATAAGTGACATATAATCTCGTTAGTTATGGGTAATGAGGTTTCTATGGCGCTAAGGCTAGAACATTGAGCTTCATTCTCTGATCCGGAAGATCTGACCTTGTCTGTGGTGTTTTGAGTAGGATCAAGTGAGGATGAATTGCGTGGGCTTTACCCTCGTTCATATTGAATGACCATGGTCCATGGCGTTTGATATGGATTAGGGGAGATTAATTGACCACGATCTATAGCGTTAATCACTTACAGCATTGCCATAGAATGAACCATTCATTATTAAAGTAGTTGGTAAGAAGTATCAATTCGAAAAGATAAAGCATCTCCAAAGCCTTAACTGTTCCCATATTATTGTTTTTACATTAATTCTTTATTGCTTTCTTTATTGTTTTGTTTTATGCGCCCACAAGAACAACAATTATCTTTCTATTCGCCTGACTAAGATCTGCAAGATAATCATTGCTTGCTCAATCCAACAATCCTCGTGGGATCGACCCTCACTCACTTATGATATTATTTGGATGACCTGTGCACTTGCCGGTGAAGTTTTGCAAGTTCAATTTTGCGCACCAGTATGATAGTGTGACTGTGTCTAATTGTAAATGTGAATTAGGGTAGGTTTTTACTTTTGGGTCGAATTATTGCATTAAGGTCCTGGTATTTTTTCAGATTTGAAAAAAATGATGGGCCTGTCAGGCTAGCCTGCCTCGCCTTGTCAAAACCCGCCAAAGTCCACGGATTAAGTAATGCGGGTTAGACGAGCTTTTATTACAGCGATCTCAAAATTCTAGCATGACCCGCCTTTTTTGGAACGTTACACGGGCTGGGCCGGCAGATTTTGGCCCATTTGTGCCCTACCTCTGAACCAGGTTCTTCACACTCTAGTTCTTCTCGAGAAAAGAGGCCAGTAAATGAGAAAAAAGACTCCTATAAAGCCCTCTTCCTCCTCTTCCTAGAACATGTAGTATGGATTCTCGTATCTCTATTTATCCCATTGTTAAGCCAAGATTTCATGACTTAATAGCCTATAAATCTGAATATGCAAAGCTTCCAAAATAAAATTTTGAATGCAAAAGACTTTTAAACCTCACTAACTGGTATTTCATTTGAAATTACATTATTGATAGATCCATTGTTGCTCCGAAATTGGTTTTACTCAAAACCCTAGCTGAGAAAGGTTTGGACTTTATTTAAACTTTTAGCCATCAAGGATGGATGCCTTTATTTGCTATTTATGGCAAAGTGTATCTTAATTTGGTTAGGCAATTTTATTCAAATATGACCTATCAAGATACCAAGCTTGTTTCATATGTGAAAACAAAGTCATTGTTCTTGACAAAGACCAAATTTCCATTGGTGAAACATTGGGATATCAAGATATTAGAATCAATGTTTTTACTTTTGGAAATTGGGACCTTAACCTCCATGTTAAGCCTAAACACTGTTATTATGACCATTTATGACCAAGTCTTTCTCTTTACTACAGGCTCACACCCACTCATAAATCTCTTAACCCTGTAAACGCCCAATGTAAGACCCAAAAAATTGTAACCAGTCAATTAGATCATTAAAATTGAGCTAAGAGGGTTTGAAACCGTCTGATCTGGGTTAAAAATTTAAATTTCATAATTTAAAAATTTATACATAAAATTTGAACTCAAAAAATTATTTAGAGCACGAAAATATAAATATTTATGAAAAAAATGCATATCGGCATTATAATCAATTATATACGCTTAGGTCTGTCTGGTACTACGTATGAGAGAAATAAAAATATAAAAATGACAAAAAAATATTTAGAATACAAATCAGAACACTTATTGATGCGTGAGCATCTTTTCTATCTTTTTCTAGTGAATTTGCATGAATTTTGTTGAGTTTAATCAAGAATTAATTATATTTTAGCCACTATGGATGCTATTTTGAGTTTGGTGCAATACTGTTTATTTTAGGTAGCATTCGACTAGATTTGATGGAGTTTCTGCAGCACAAGAATCAAAGGAGATGGCTGCGAGGAGCGACGCGCACACGTGCCTGACGCGTGCGCGTGATTTGGAGGTATCCATGGTGACGCGTGCGCGTGACTGACGCGTACGTGTGAATTGAAGATTTGCTCAACGACGCGTGCGCATGACTTGCGAAAAAGACCATCGACGCGTACGCGTGACTGACGCGTACGCGTGACATGGGCCACGCGCAGAAAATGCAGAAAAATGCTGGGGGCAATTTCTGGGCTGTTTTGACCCAGTTTCCAACCCAGAAAACACAGATTAGAAGCTGCAGAATGGACAAATCAAATGGTCCCCACCCGTCAGCTGAAGACTTGTTAATTAATTCGAATTTAAATTCAAAATCTTATTTTTAGGAAAAGATATTATTTTTAATTTTAGATAATTAGATTTTAAATTTATTAGGATTAATTATAAAAAGGGATCTGATGCCATCAGATTGGAAGGCAGTACATTTTACCAGAATCCTAGTTTTCTTCTCTGAACCATGAGCAACTAATTCTTCATTGTTAAGGTTAGGAGCTCTATCTATTTGTATGGATTGATTCGTTTGATCTTTCTAATTTAATCCATGTTTTGATTTATATTTCAATAATTGTTTTCGTTCTTTATTTTATGAATTTGGGTGGAACGGAAGTATGACCCATGTTCTAATTGAGTTCTTGTAAAACTTGGAAAAGCTCTTTACTTGAACAACAGCTTGAAAACATATTATACTGAATTTCTAATTGTTTGTATTTAACGGGATACGTGACATATAATCCCCTTATTTTTGAATAATTAGGATTCTTGTGGCATATAAACTAGAAATTGATTATCACCCTCTAATTGGATTCAATTGACCAAGGAATTGGCAGTTAATGAATTTTAGAGGAGACTAGGAAGGTCTAAGGAATTAGGGTCTAGTCACATATAGTTTGCCATGAATTAAATCTTGCATAATTAAATTGGTTAGTAAGAAAAGTTAATCCAGAAAAATAGATAACTCTGAAACCTTAACTGTTTTCTCAATATTTTATTTCCAACTTATTTATCTGCATGTCTTTAATATTCTGAATTTACTGTTTAATGCTTTTGAACTTCCAAACATTATTTTCTGTTTGTCTAACTAATCCTATCAAACACTATTATTGCTTAATCCATCAATCCTCGTGGGATCGACCATTACTCATGTAAGGTATTACTTGGTACGACCCGGTGCACTTGCCGGTTATTTTATGGGTTATAAAACACCGCACCAAGCTTTTGGCGCCATTGCCGGGGATTGACTGTGATTAATAACTATTAGTTGTTTGATTGCTTAGATTAGGCATTTTATTTTTAATTTTATTAAAATTTATTTTTTTTAATTTCAAAAAAAATATTATTTTTTTAATAACTAAATAGCACTAATATTTTTCTTAATTTCTGAAATTAAGTTTGGTGTTACCTTGTTATTTTAATTTAATTTTTTTCTATTTATTTATTTATTTTATTTAGATTTTTTATTTCTTTACACAGGTTACCTCACTGGAAATTTTCCGCACTCTGACGTAGAGATTCCCATTCTTTCTTATTTTCTATTTGTTTATGCGCAGGAACAGAGATAAAGAACATCTCTTAGAGACTTTAATCCTGAACCTGAAAGGACTTTCAGGCGGCGTTTACAACAAGCAAGACTTTACAAGGCTACAGAATCCACTATGGATCCGAATAATACTGATAATGCCAATGTGGCAAACCCGAATGGGAATAAACAACAAAAGAGAGTACTTGGTTCTTTTTCCGCTCCTACGACAAATCTGTATAGAAAGAGCATTGTGGTGCCTCCTATAGCTGCGAACAACTTTGAGTTGAAGCCACAATTAGTCATCTTGGTACAACAAAACTGCCAATATCACGGTCTTCCCCACGAAGACCCAAATCAATTTATTTATAGTTTTCTGCAAATTTGTGATACTGTGAAGACAAATAGAGTAAACCAAATGTGTAAAAACTCATGCTCTTCCCATTTGCTCTAAGGGATGGAGTAAAGCTATGGCTAGATTCCTAACCCAAGGAGAGTTTGGATACTTGGAACAAGGTAGTTACTGAGTTTCTCACTAAATTTTTCCCACCAAAGAAGCTGACTAAGCTTAGGGTGGAGGTTCAAACCTTCAGGTAAAAGGATGGTGAGACTCTGTATGAAACTTGGGAGAGATACAAGCTACTGATTAGGCAATGCCCTCCAGACATGTTCTCCAAATAGACTCAACTAGATATCTTTTATGAAGACTTGGGTGAAATGTCCAAGATGTGCTTAGACAATTCTGTAGGAGGTTCATTGCGTAAGAAGAAGACACCGGAGGAGACTATTGAGCTTATTGAATTGGTTGCTAGCAACCAATATTTATACTCATCTAACAGGAATCCTGTGAACTCTGAGGCTCCTCAGAAGAAGGGTGTCATGGAAGTGGAAGCTCTTAATGCTATTCTTGCTCAGAACAAGCTTATGTCTCAGCAAATAAATCTACTTACTCAACACATGGGTGGCATGCAAGTCTTAGCTATCAACACCCAAAATCTACCTCAAGAGATCTCCTATGACATGGGAGGAAATTTAGTGCAAAATGATAATTAAGATTATGCTCAATCCTCTTCTGAACAGGTCAATTACATGGGGAGTGGTTCTAGAAATCTCAATAATGACCCCTATTCTTAGACATACAATCAAAGATGGAGAAATCACCCAAATTTTAGGTGGAGAGACCAACCTCAGAGACCTCAAAATTTCAACAATAATTCTCAGGGCGGCTTCCAACAGAACAGTTACAATAACCGCCAATCTCAACCTCAGCAGGCTAACTCTAAATCCAAGGAAGATTTTAATTGGGAAATGATGAGGAGTTTTATGCAGGAAACCAGAGCCTCTATTAGAAACTTGGAAGTGCAAATGGGCCAGCTGAGCAAGCAAATACCGGAGAGGTCTGCGAGTACATTTCCAGATGATACAGTGGTGAACCCAAGAGAGGACTGCAAGGTTATTCACTTAAGAAGTGGTAAAACAGCTGGCTCTGAGACCAAGGTCAATGAAGAGTTAGTTGAAAAAGAAGCTCCAGAGGAGAAGAAGGAAGAAGTAGAGCACGTCCCTCCAAAGCGAGCAAACAACCCATTCCCAGACTCTCTTGACACTTTTCCTACACTGCCAAAGGCTCCTGAGTACAAGCCTAATATGTCGTATCCTCAGAGACTTCAAAAGGAGACCAAGGACAAGCAGTTCTCAAAGTTCTTGGAAATCTTCAGAAAGTTACAAATCAATATTCCTTTTGCTGAGGTTTTGGAGCAAATGCCTATCTATGTCAAGTTCATGAAGGAGCTGTTGTCAAAGAAAAAGTGTTTAAAGGGAGATGAGACAGTAGTCCTGACTAAGGAATGTAGTGCTGTAACTCAGAATAACTTGCCAAAAAAGATGCCAGATCTAGGGAGCTTTCAAATTCCATGCACCATTGGGAGCGCAACCTTTGAGAAAGCGCTATGTGATCTAGGGGCAAGCATAAATCTAATGCCCTTATCTGTGATGAAGAAGCTGCAAATACAAGAGGCACAACCCACAAAGATAGCATTACAGATGGCAGACAAATCTATGAAGCCTGCATACAGATTAGT